>NC_060142.1:60599150-60902180 GCF_021461385.2 Schistocerca piceifrons
CGAACACACTCGTTCGAGATGATCGACGGATCACCATCAAACAACTCAGTGCTCAACTTGACATCTCTGTTGGTAGTGCTGTCACAATTGTTCACCAGTTGGGATATTCAAAGGTTTGTTCCCGCTGGGTCCCTCGTTGTCTAACCGAACACCATAAAGAGCAAAGGAGAACCATCTGTGCGGAATTGCTTGCTCGTCATGTGGCTGAGGGTGACAATTTCTTGTCAAAGATTGTTACAGGCGATGAAACATGGGTTCATCACTTCGAACCTGAAACAAAACGGCAATCAATGGAGTGGCGCCACACCCACTCCCCTACCAAGAAAAAGCTTAAAGCCATACCCTCAGCCGGTAAAGTCACGGTTACAGTCTTCTGGGACGCTGAAGGGGTTATTCTGTTCGATGTCCTTCCCCATGGTCAAACGATCAACTCTGAAGTGTATTGTGCTACTCTTCAGAAATTGAAGAAACGACTTCAGCGTGTTCGTAGGCACAAAAATCTGAACGAACTTCTGCTTCTTCATGACAACGCAAGACCTCACACAAGTCTTCGCACCCGAGAGGAGCTCACAAAACTTCAGTGGACTGTTCTTCCTCATGCACCCTACAGCCCCGATCTCGCACCGTCGGATTTCCATATGTTTGGCCCAATGAAGGACGCAATCCGTGGGAGGCACTACGCGGATGATGAAGAAGTTATTGATGCAGTACGACGTTGGCTCCGACATCGACCAGTGGAATGGTACCGTGCAGGCATACAGGCCCTCATTTCAAGGTGGCGTAAGGCCGTAGCATTGAATGGAGATTACGTTGAAAAATAGTGTTGTGTAGCTAAAAGATTGGGGAATAACCTGGTGTATTTCAATGCTGAATAAAACAACCCCTGTTTCAGAAAAAAAATGTGTTGCATTACTTATTGAACTGCCCTCGTAGTAATCATTTGTTTGTACATGTAGATCCCATTTGGATGATTCCTTCGTGGTCCGTCCTTTTTTGTTTCTCAGGGAGAACGTGAAAGTTTTAGCACTTCCATCTCCAGTGCGTGTTATTTCACATAACGTAAAAGTTGCTGAAATGAAACGGTAAGTGGCGGAGTTTCGAGTTCTCCCTTGGACATGGGTGCGTGTGTTTGTCCTTAGGATAATTTAGTTTAACTAGTGTGTAAGCTTAGGGACTGATGACCTTAACAGTTAAGTTCCATAATATTTCACACACATTTGAACTTCTTTTTTTTTTTTTTTTTTGTAACGGTAAGGAAACTGTCTTCTTTCTGAGTTTCCATCCAAACTCTTATCGATGTGCACTCACGAAACTCGCTTCATACCCATTTCATTTACTAAATTTTTGTGGAATAATGCTAAAACAGAGTAGCAGTCCAGAACTGAGCATTTTGTGATTCATTTCATATTAGTGATTTATTATAGTGTTGTTAATTTCTCCCTGATGCCAATAACTTTTTTGTTGCAGGTAACGTAATGATTTTTGGAAGCAACTATTACGGAGCCTGCCAACTCGTTGGTGTCCCAGTTTCTGCAGGCAGAGGTAAACGTATGCAAATCCAGTTTCACTGAAACGAGTAGACATGGTATTCTCCCACGATCAGGTTTTAAAAACGTAATATTTTTAAAATACATTTTAATCTTTGTGGCACTGCTGTATGTACGCTAGTCTAAAATACACATAGTTTCCCAATACACGAATGGTAACAGCACTAAGGATGCCGGACGTTATTATTACATCTTACACCAGTTATTATTATTTCTGTAATAATACCACATAGTATTTTAGACTACCGTGCATGTGCTACTAACACAGTGACACTGCGGTGCATTAAATTACGTCAGTATTTATTTGCTGTCGTACAGTATATCGTTACGGCATTGAAAGGGTGCTGAGAAAACTTATACTATTAACTATTGGTTGCATCAGAAAATATTAGTACTATCTATTTACACTGCTGTCCATTAAAACTGCAACAGTATGAAGGCTGCGTCCAACAAAGGTCAAACTGGCGTGAAGAGCACCACATGCTTGGATATGCAAGCGATTAACACTTCAGTACAACCGCACGAAGTAGGTAGGAGAGCATGTACATTAAGTAAACAAGGAAAGAGTATACAGCGGATATATCATTCAGAAATCGCTTTTGAATGCTGGTTGTTTGTAAGAAAATCGCGTGAATCCTTGTGGCAGGAAAGAGAAATATCTACCATTAGCTCTCTCTCTCTCTCTCTCTCTCTCTCTCGCTCTCTCCCTCCCTCCCTCTCGCCCCTTACACACACACACACACACACACACACACACACACACACGCGCGCGCGCGCGCACGCACACGTTGGTTGTTTGGTGCTAGGTGGGGTCGCTTCACTTTTTTTTTTTTTTTTTTTTTTTTTTTTTTTTTTTTACGTGGGATGCCATAGTGCTATATTACAAATGATTGAAGCGATTTCACAGCTCTACAATAACTTTATTATTTGAGATATTTTTACAATGCTTTTCACACACATACAAAAACTCAAAAAGTTTTTTTAGGCATTCACAAATGTTCGATATGTGCCCCTTTAATGATTCGGCAGACATCAAGTCGATAATCAAGTTCCTCCCACACTCGGCGCAGCATGTCCCCATCAATGAGTTCGAAAGCATCGTTGATGCGAGCTCGCAGTTCTGGCACGTTTCTTGATATAGGAGGTTTAAACACTGAATCTTTCACATAACCCCACAGAAAGAAATCGCATGGGATTAAGTCGGGAGAGCGTGGAGGCCATGACATGAATTGCTGATCATGATCTCCACCACGACCGATCCATCGGTTTTCCATCGGGTGTTAGGGCTTGTAGCAATTGTAAACGGTAAGGCTTCTGCTTTAGCCTTTTCCGTAAGATTTTCCAAACCGTCGGCTGTGGTACGTTTAGCTCCCTGCTTGCTTTATTCGTCGACTTCCGCGGGCTACGCGTGAAACTTGCCCGCACGCGTTCAACCGTTTCTTCGCTCACTGCAGGCCGACGCGTTGATTTCCCCTTACAGAGGCATCCAGAAGCTATAAACTGCGCATACCATCGCCGAATGGAGTTAGCAGTTTGTGGATCTTTGTTGAACTTCGTCCTGCTCCAGTGTCGTTGCACTGTTATGACTGACTGATGTGAGTGCATTTCAAGCACGACATACGCTTTCCCGGCTCCTGTCGCCATTTTGTCTCACTGCGCTCTCGAGCGCTCTGACGGCAGAAACCTGAAGTGCGGCTTCAGCCGAACAAAACTTTGTGAGTTTTTCTACGTATCTGTAGTGTGTCGTGACCATATGTCAATGAATGGAGCTACAGTGAATTTATGAAATCGCTTCAATCATTTGTAATAGCCCTGTAGTTTGGTACTTATTTCCTGATAGCGACTATCGAGACGAATCCAATGATTTGTAATAGTAAGGTCTTTGAAGGTCAACGAAGGTCAAAAAGGTGGCATGAACGTCCATTTACAGAAGGTGTTCGAAGTGACGACCATTTGTATCAATGCAGTGCTGCAATCTTCTTATCATGGATTGAGTGCTATTCTTTATCACATTGGCACTTATCGAAGCACATACTATGACAATTCTCTCTCGCATATCTTCAGGTGTAGTAGGAACGTCTTTATAAACAATGTCTTTTAAGAATCCCCACAAGAAAAATTCCAGAGGCGTCAAGTCTGGCGAACGACCCGACCACGGCAAATCTCCTCCGCGTCCAGTCCTACGATTTGGGAATTGTCTCAGCAACTCATTTTTAGCCATCAGCGAAAAATGTGCCGGACACCCATCGTGTTGATGCCGCATTCTGTTCCTTGTTCCTAAAGGTATTTCTTCCAATTGCAGACCTAACGTTTCTTGCAGGAATGTGGTGTACTTCCCACCATTAAGATTTCCTTCGATGAAATAGTGGCCTATAAATTTTCCTCCAGAACCCTGCACCATACATTCACCGACCACGGTGTTTGGTTTGCAGTTTGCCGCAGCCAACATCGGTTTTCAGTTGTCCTTTCAATACTTATGTGGCTATAAGTGTATCGCCGCTTAGCCTGGCACCAATAACGTCTGGTATGCTGATAATATGTCACTGTCATTTTACCGGGTGCGGCCTGCCGGGGTGGCCGAGCGGTTCTAGGCGCTACAGTCTGGAACCGCGCGACCGCTACGATCGCAGGTGCGAATCCTGCCTCGGGCATGGATGTGTGTGACGTCCTTAGGTTAGTTAGGTTTAAGTAGTTCTATGTTCTAGGGGGACTGATGACCTTAGAAGTTAAGTCCCATAGTGCTCAGAGCTATTTAATGTGTGCAAGTTAGTCGATATTAGTAATACCCATGAGGAGCGGGCTCGATTTCCGTGTAAGTAAGGGGCTTGCCTTTGGTTGCATTTACTTAAGTTGCGTGTTCGTTAATAGTAATAGCATTGCCGTACCATACACAGTCACGACACTTGTTGATGAGAAAACTGTTACAGTCTGGCAGTTGGAACGACACCAGAGCCCCTAGCGTCGAGAAAGCAGCCGTAAGGTTAACGTGTGCTTTTATTTCTTTCTCTACGTAAGGAAGTAGCCATTATATTTTTGCGTTCCTAGCGTTAATAAACTATCGAAAGACGTAAGTGATCGTGAAATAAATGTAAAAACAACCGAATCTCGCTGATTCAGTGCGTAAGTTACAACCTATTCCAGAAGAAACACTTTCGAACATGTGTATAACAACAGCTTACACCTCTGAAATCAAGAGAACATAAAAACATATTTCATGAATGAGAAACATGTACAGGTATGTCTCTTGTTCTCCTTATTGTGATGGCCGCTTGCCTTGGCACGCAACAGTTTTGTATAGTGTCTAACGATTCTTTCATTCTTACACTTCTCTCGATTTTCCAACGGACTGAAGCGCCTAGAACAGCTCTGCCATCGCGGCCGGCCATTTCTATGCATTTTGCTGTAGATAGAGTATGCATATATTAAGTTATAGGGAATCCAATTCTTTGTGTTATCTGGTGTCTTTACAAGAGGTTACGTGTCCTGTACATGTCCTGTGTCGTTTATGCCTCAGACTATGCCTCAGGAGTAATGACGATAGCGGAATCTTTTTCTTCTGTGTCGGGAAACAGTTTTCTTGATTTTGGCGTTAGGTGTCCTGTAATGTACGAATTCGTGCTTCCTATATGTGGTGTCAGATTTTAGTTAGTTTCGATTTTTATGACATTACATACGATCCCCATTGTAAATACTATGTTACAAATCAGTATAACTATACTATTCTCACTCATCCGATATCGTATTCAGAAGTGTATCCTTCTGTTCATTTGGAGCGCTGCTGTTGCACAGTATAACAAAAATAAACAGGAGTGTTGCGTCTGTACGTGCTAGACTGTGGTAATAGAAAGACTTTTCTCATTCAGAAATTGAGTGGAATTAGTTTACCAAATTTTTCTAACATGTCGCTAGGTGTTCGTGCTCATATTTCTTGCATTATTACTAAGTTTAAGTAGTTGTTCGTTCTGCAGTGGGTTTCTAGATTAATGTTATATGGGGTCATTGATTTTTTAATTTAAATACAGCACTCACTGTGGCATTCAGCTAGAGATGAAGTCTGTTTAGTATTAGTGTTTTTGTGATTTTTCCGTTTTTTTTTTAATTGTCAGTGATTATTACGCGCGATTAATGTTCAGGAGCCTTAAAAGAATTTTGAAATGTAGCGGAGCTAATGCCTGATATATCTCACTTCCGTTAAAGAGGTTCACTTTCTGCATTTAGTTGTTGGTCTCCAAATAATGTTGCACTTCAGCGTATATGAAGCTGAACAATGTCGCATTTCTACGTGAGTTGTGAAGCACGTATAATGTTAAGCCTTGCAGAGCGGTAACTAGTGTCTCGTTTAAATGCCCTAGTTGATTGCTGGTTCTGGTCCCTGACTTGGGTGTTGTAATAAGAGGTCGTTTAAGGATCGCGGAAGGGACTAAAGGCTAGCTCTCCTCTCAAGCATGCTCGTTTGAACGAGTTTCAAACTCATCCGGATTCGATGCTCAGCGGCATTAGAGACATTGTTGCTGCCTGAGATTGAGCTCTGCCACTTAATTTCACGCACTTTACACACACAAATCACGCGCAAATTTAATAGAGCATTTTTCGAATTGGACTTTATACGGGCAATAAGTAAAATCTGGCTAGTTTTCATCCTAGCTGCTGTTGCAAATAAGCTACTGTCACGCAGGGGGCATTCCAGGGCTGGTACATTATACAGAGTTACGTTTTGCGAGCACGATACCCATTCTGAAGTCCTACCTCCGGCTACATAAAGACGCTTACGCGACCCGTGCGCTACAAACGCGCTGTGTCCGGGACGCGTTTGTTTCCGTGCGGGAAGCGCTAACGGTACACAAAAAAAAAAAAAAACGTCGCCTGCAGCGTTCTGCCTGTGATACAACACTGCTGCCTAAAAAAATGAAGCAAAAAAAAGGTCGTCCTACGGAGCCACAGAAATACCGCCATATATGTCGCGAGCACGCGCGCCCCAATTTCAATATTTCACATGCTACTGTCCGCGAAAAAGACGGGAAAAAAGTTGCGCGCAGCAAAACCAACCAGTGACTGCTTTGAGGTATGAAAAAGATATTTCCCATCAGTGGTCGTAACTAGATTTCAGAGGCCAGGCGGAGTGCAGCTGTGGGGAGAAGGCCGTACTTGTTGCATGAAGCCGCAGACGGTGTCCCGCGGTCGTGTCCAGACCGGCCAAATCCCAAACAAAGGGCGACGAAAATACATCGCGTAAAAATTTATTTTTCGTGCACTCAAAGAAATTCGATTTGATCTACATTTACAGCTACTTCGATACTCTGGCAGCTGGTAATTCGTCTATCATTGTTCCAAGTCCCTAATACTGCGCTGAAAAGAATACAGTTTGCGTGTGAGCTCCAATCTCTCTAACTTTACCTTCATGGTCTTTTTTGCGAGATATACGTGCAGGAAGCAATATATTGGTTGACTCTTCCGGGAACGTGTGCTTTTGGAAATTTGACTAAACTTCTCAGTGATGGATAGCGCCTCCCTTGTGGCGTCTGCTGCTCGATTTGGATGACCATCTTTGTGACGTTTCCACTCATATAAACGAACTTGCTGTTCTTCTTTTGAATCTTCCGTTCCCCACCCCCACCCCCCCCCCCCCTCCCAAAAAAAAAAAAAAATCTAAGGCACTGATCCATCTGGAGAAGTTCGATCGTCAAGTTGCAAGTCTTGTCAGTTGAAGTCACAACGGGTGATTTGCATGTCGACGGTGATAAAATGATGATGACAATACAACACCCAGTCCCCGAGCGGAGAAAATCTCCGATCCGACCGGAAATCGAACCGGGGCCCGCTGCAAAGCTTTCGGACGCCGTGACTACTCAGCCAAGAAGGTAGACTCTGCTTTCCCACATAAAGCAACCTGGTGCGTTTCAGACTGAGAAACACTCTCAAGTACCGCTCTACTATTCTGTAAGGTACCTACTTGGTGGATGGGTTACACATACTGAAGGTACCCCCAACGAATTTCAGCCTGCAGTATCCCTCAACTGCGATTGTTTTTATGTGATCACTCTATTTTAAATCCCTCTATACTTACCTATAATCCCAGATGTTAAATGGAACGTTTCGCAATTCTGCAATCGAGCAATAATCGATACTTCTGCCCTTTTATGTGTGTTACATTCTTTTATGTTGAGCATCATCTGGAAATTCCTAGCTAAGGAGTCGATCCTCTTCTGCTGTTCCAACATATCGCTGCTTGAGCGAAAATAGCGAACACTCGCGTTATTCGAAAGGTCATTCATTTATATTGCAAATAGTAATGGTCTGTAAAACAATCTTAGGCCACGTCTGGAGGTACTTCACGATTAAAGAAAGACGTGCTGTTTTTAACTTGCACAGAACTTTTCAGTCGAATCTCAGACCTCGTCTCATATTCCATACGCCTGCACTCTACCCATCAGGCTTTACTGCGGAACTACATCGAATGCCTTCCAGAAGTCAAGGAACACGGCATCGAACTGAGCGGCGGTCTCTACTGCCTTCTGGGTTTCATAGAGGAGCAGTTTAAGTTGGGGTTCGTGCTATTGGTGTTTATGGAATCTATATTTACTGGTACATAGGAAATTTTCGGTGCCTAAAATGGTAATAATAGACTAGCAAAAAGCGTCTCCCATTAGGGCTAGCTGCCTTTCCTCTGTCGACATACGCAATTTGATTTTACACATGGGATTTTACACATGCGATACCTTACATCTTGCCGATCGGACGACGATTGATATGAGGCGCTGCCGTAAGGACTGTTAATTATATCAGTGACATCATCCGTAAAAAAATTTCGCAAATTCTATATTCTAAGTAAAATAAGGGAAAGGAAAAGGAAAAACGACGCACCACGGAGAAATTGTTCGAATGAGATGAAAATCTGTACCCTTGAGGCACATTTACAGACAAATAAACGAACAGAACTTCAGGAAAATTGGACTATACTATTTATTCAATAGAGAGTGCTTCACAAATTGAGCGAGTCAATAATGTGTTGGTCCGTCTCTTACCCTTATGCAAGTAATTATTCGGATTGGCATTGGCTGACAGAGTTGTTGGCTGCCCTCGTGAGGGGTATCCCGTCAAATTCTGTCCAACTGGTGCGTTAGATTTCCAAAATCCTGAGTTCCTTGGAGAGCCCTGCCCGTGGTGCTCAAACGTTCTCAATTGGGGAGAGACCGGGCGACCTTTCTAACCAAGGTAGTGTTTGGCAAGCAGGAAGACAAGCAGTAGACATGTTCAAATGTGTGTGAAATCTTATGAGACTTAACAGCTAAGGTCATCAGTCCCTAAGCTTACATAATACTTAACCTAAATTATCCTAGGGACAAACACACACACCCATGCCCGAGGGAGGACTCGAACCTCCGCCGGGACCAGCCGCACAGTCCATGACTGCAGCGCCGCAGACCGCTCGGATAATCACGCACGGCTAAGCAGTACAGACTCTTCTCGTGTTCTGGAGGGTGTTATCGAACTGAACCCCCCAGCTAGCGGTGGGATGCCAACTCGACTGTAGCCCACCATACGGCCCAATAACCCATTCTCTTTCATAGCAGGACCTCTTTGTTTGTCTCCTGCTATACCGCTGCACCCATACACCACAGCGGTACGTCGACGATATTCTAGGCCCCGTTTTGTTGCCCTTCGTAGCAAACCATCCTGGTCTTAAAAATTCGGCAAGATAATCCCATCCACTCCCGGCGGGATTTTCTACTACTGGTTTTCGTGCATGCCAATTCCTACTTTGTCCAGCAAGGTCGACGAATCTCTCCCCAATTCAGAACGTTTGGAGTATTAGGGGCAGGACCCTCCAAGCAATTCTGGACTTTGACTATCTAACGCGCCGGTAGGATAGGATTTGGTGCTATATCCCTCAAGAGGACATCCGCTACATCAGCCAATGCCAAGCCGATTACCTCTTGCGTAAGGGCCAGAGGTGGACGAACACGTTACTGACTTACTGAATTTGTGAAGCTCTTTCTGTTGAATAAATTGTCTATTTTTTCTGTAATTGTAATTCTTTGTTTGTGTGTACTTGTACATCATATGTATAGATTTCTGTCCCATTCAGATAATTTCTTCGTGGAGTATAGTTCAATTTTGTCTTAAGGGTGTATTTAAAAGAAGATCTCTCCGTCTTCAGGCCACGAGTGGCCCATCGGTACCACCCGACCGCCGTGTCATCCTCACTGAGGATGCGGATAGGAGGGTCGTGTGGTCAGCACACCGCACTCCCGGGCGTTATGATGGTTTTCTTTGACCGGAGCCGCTACTATTCGGTCGAGTAGCTCCTGAGTTGGCCTCACAAGGCTGAGTGCACCCCGAAAAATGGCAACAGCGCATGGCGGCCCGGAGGGTCACCCATCCGAGTGCCAGCCACGCCCGACAGTGCTTAACTTCGGTGATCTGATGCGAACCGGTGTATCCACTACGGCAAGGCCGTTGCCGTATTTACTAGAGGACATAGTAAATTCTGATTTGCGGCTAGTTGTGGTTACGAAGAGATGAGCACTGTGAAATACTGCAAGTATGTGAATAAAGCCCAAGTACTTAAAGAATTGCAGCCAAACACCAAAGTCCAAGATCACAGTGTACGCCGTCATCTAGATGGCAGCCAGTGACAATGCTGTAAGCATCTTCACTGAATACGATATTAAGCTGTCGTCACTGTGCAGGGAAGGCCACGGTATCACGCCACGTGACTAGTTGGAGGAAGGCTTGTCTCCGGCCTGATATCACGTGTTCACTGCTTACTGCACGTACCATGAAGAGCCAAAGAAACTGGTACACCTGCCTAATGTGGTGTAGGACCCTAGCGAGCACTCAGAAGTGCCGCAACACGACGTGGTATGAACTCGGATAATGTCTAAAGTAGCGCTGGAGGGTACTGACGCCATGAATCCTGCAGAGCTCGTTGCAAGGGATCCCAGAGATGTTCAATAATGTTCATGTCTGGTGAGTATGGTGGCCAACAGAAGTGTTTAAACTCAGAAGAGTGTTCCTGGAGCCACGCTGTAGTAATTTTGGACGTTTGGGGTGTCGCATTGTCCTGATGGAATTGCCCAAGTCCGTCGGAATGCAGAATGGACATGAATGGATGCAGGTGATCAAACAGGATGCTCACGTACGTGTCACCTGTCAGAGTCGTATCTAGACGTATCAGGGGTTCCATACCACTCCAAATGCACACACCCCACACCATTACAGAGCCTCCACCAGCTTGAATAGTCCCCTGCTGACATGCGGGGATTATGGATTCATGAGGTTTTCTCCATACCCGTACACGTGCATCTGCTCGATACAATCTGAAATGGGACTCGTCCGACCAGGCAACGTGTTTCCAGCCATCAACAGTCCAATGTCGGTAAGTGACTGGCCCAGGCGAGGCGTAAAGCTTTGTGTCGAGCAGTCATCAAGGCTAAACGAGTGGGCCTTCCGCTCGGAAAGCCCATATCTATGATGCTTCGTAGAATGGTTCGCACGCTGACTCTTGCTGATAGCCCAGCATTGAAATGTGCAGAAATTTGCGAAATGGTTGCACTTGTATCACGTTGAACGATTCATTTCAGTTGTCGTTGGTTCCGTTCTTGCAGGATCTTTCCCCGGCCGCAGCGATGTCTGAGATCTGATGTTTCACCGGGTTCCTGATATTCACGGTACACTAGTGGCGTGTTCGTACGGGAAAATCTCCACTTGATCGCTACCTCGGAGATACTGTGTCCGATCGCTCGTGCGCCGACTATAACACCACATTTAAACTCAGATCTTCATAAACTGGCATGGTAGCAGCAATAACCGATCTAACAACTGCGCCACACACTTGTGGTCTTACGTAGGCGTTGCCGAACGCAGCGCTGTATCTGAACAGGCGTGCCTACACCAGTTTCTTTGGCGGTTCGGTATGTGCGGCGCCGCCGGCCGCTGTCTGAGTGAGAAATTCTGGTGGCAGCCAGGAGTTTCTGAAAGAATTCATGGTTATTTGAAAAGGAGGCTAATGGATATGTAAGAATGAGTGGTAATGGCAGTTGGAGCTGTTAGGTGATGCTCTACTCCGTGGTAGCGGTTTATAATCCTGGTGGTGGACAAAAGCATCATCGCCTTTATGTGGCTGCAGAGGGGAGGAAAAAATTGTTGTTGATCGCAATTTACGCAACCGCCCTGGATTAAATTCCATATTTTTTCGCACTGGTTTACGGGGTAGGACGTGTGACACTTTATGACGTCGATGATGTCATTTTAAGACTTCAGGATCTGTGGTCCTCTCGATGGTATCAGAGAGCAGCAGACTGTTTGTCGGGACTGTGCTGCACCCTCTACCCGCTTTCTCTTCATAGTCAATAAAACAGAAATGACGCCAAACCTATACATCCAAGCATACTTATTTCTTACTTAAAGGTGTCACTATCTGGTTTCCTGCGAATTGTCAAAAAAGACAAATATATTGTGTTCTACACATCTAGGAGTGCTACACCAATGACAACTGTAACACATGTTGAGGAAATAATAAATAGGATGGCAACTTCAAAATTCTTAGCTGTTCGCATTGACGAGAATTTAATCTGGAAAAACCCCAATTTGCAAGTTGTATAACAACTTAGTTCAGCCACATTTGCACTTAGAATCATTGTAAATCTTGGGCGAATGTTAGTCTAGGAACACGCCTAGGTTTCTGGCAGTGTTGGCAAGTCCACGGTGTCATTTGTATGTCATCGTCATTTTGTTTTCGCTCTTCGGCTGTTTTGTGTCTGAATAGTACCCGTTTTGATTCAATAATGTCGTATATTCAGGGGTACCTCATATGTAAGAAAGAAAGTCTTCATTGCTCAAAAACGTGCTATAATAATAACTTGCGGTGATGACCCACGATCATCTTGTAGACATCTGTTTGAAGAGTTGGTTGTTCTGAATACTGCTCAACAGTATATTTATTCGCTCATAAAGTTTGTTGTAAACAATCCGCTACAGTTCAATAGGAACAACGATGTACATAGTTGCAGTACCAGAAGGAAAAGTGACATTCAAATTCCACGTTAAGGCTCTTTTCAGCACAAAAAGGGTTGCAAGACGCTGCAACAAAGTTTCTTGATCACTTACCCGGTGATACAAAATGTCTGACAGGCACCAAAGCAAAAATTGCAGACAAAGTGAAAAAGTTACACCCTGACAACTCCTCGTATTCAGTAGAAGAATTTCTGTTATTTTAATGTATAAAAGTTGATCGATATAAATTACTCATTTACATTTGTATATTTAGAAAAATAAATTATATATGTTCAGCATGTAGCCACACATACAAATTAATTTGCGACGGGAATGTAAAACGAAAAATGACCATTTATCGTGCTAAATCATCCGTGGAACATGAAACTGAGAAGTAGCCATCTTCAAGAGAGAACTCCTACACTGCATGCTGTTCTGTTCAAAAGTAAGAAAACCTTTACGACTGGTTAAAAAAAAATATTCAGATGTGCGTGAAATCTTATGGGACTTAACTTTTGAGGTCATCAGTCCCTAAGCTTACACACTACTTAACGTAAATTATCCTAAGGACAAACACACACACACCCATGCCCGAGGGAGGACTCGAACCTCCGCCGGGACCAGCCGCACAGTCCATGACTGCAGCGCCGTAGACCGCTCGGCTAATCCCGCGCGGCTACAATTGGTCAAATGAAAATAGATCGTAGCTCACTGTACCCGTATTTTCTTAGAGCTCAATATCTCATAGGAAAATTAACTCGAGAGATTTTTTGGCTAATTCATTAGACTATCAACAAGTAACATGTTATTTACAAACTGAGATTCATACGTCGTGATATTTATAAGTTTTCTTCTTTTAAATTTCACAGTACACGAAGGTAACCTATATTTTGATGATCAGTCACTCACTAAACATGTTCTAAGCTGTCGTCTCATTGGGCCACGCATTCCATCAAGAAAACTTGCTGGATGGCGGTACCCCCGATTTCTGTGAACGGACGTTCCAGGACTGCTGCTTGAGGATGTTCTCCTTCTGCAAAGATGAGGACTTCGGTACATGATTTCTAGGGCACGTAACAGGAGTTTCTCTGATACAGGACGACGTCTGACGAGCAAGTACGGTCTAAGATGGATAGGTCGAACAGCGCTTGTAACTTTCCCTGGAACTGACCTCAATCCTCTGTTTTCTTTTTCTTTCGAGGAGTCAACGCAAAAGTAAAGTGTTCAGCTGGAGCACACGCTAGTCAGATTTTACGAGATGATTCGGTGATGTCTGGGAGAAGAGAGTCCAGTGCAGTGTTGAATCCAAATTCGAGGTGGTACACAGCATTGTAACGTGTGATATACTGAAATAGTACGTAATTCCTTTTAAGGGAGCGCACTTGTGACATGTGAACTTTCATTTGTGACATCTGAACTAATCAAAAAGTTTATATTTCGATTACATTTGTATTAACTGGGGCTATATTTCAGTGGCGAGTCGTGACCACACATTCGCAGTTACCCGCAGATGGGTCGTTTGCAGACCAGTGTTCACTGGAATGTTGCTGCCATTGTCGTATATTTTCACCAGTGTTAAAACTATGATAAACGACTCTGCCGTTTTATTAGAGGAATATAAAGCTCTGTTCGTTCACGTTACTGGTTTACTGACTTACTGTCAGCTTAACTGAGCTACTCACGCTTGCTTAGAGCTTCAGTGCTTATTTTTCTCAAAGAATTGCTGTCGTCCAATACATATTTACTGCTTGATTCCCGCCCAACTAACTGATCTTCGTGTACCTCGATTAACAGCTTTCTTCACTTTGCGCTGCCAAAGATTTCTACGTAGACAACACAAGTATGTGCGCACGTGCGCGCGCACACACACACACACACACACACACACATACACACACCAAAGCACAAATGCAGAATAGTAACAATATTACTATATTATGATATGCAGTTTGTGAATGTATGGTATTTACTAATCAGTGTCTAGATTTAGTGCACTAACGTTATGTAAGAATTTCTTCTATATATATAGGTTTGATATTATTTCCCATATTCTGTAGCTAGTTAGTTCTGTGGCGGGTTAGCCCTGTATGTGTCAGTGGTAAAAGTATATACCACCAGCCTTAAATGCTGTTTATTTTGCCTCATTTACCACAGACAACAGATTTTATTGGCATTAATAGTTTCATAAAAGATTTTCTGTTAAGTATGAAACCATTTGTGTGGTTATAAGACGGTAGGCGTGATAGATCAGGAGACAAATGAGTAATGGTACGAATACAAGTATTTAGCCTTTGAGACACCAGTCTTCAGAACTGATTTTGTGTTGTTTGCAAATTTGTAAAAAGACCTTAAGGGACCAAACTGCTTAGGTCATCGGTCCCTAAGCTTAGACACTACTTAATCTAACTTAAACTAACTTACGCTATTAATTACATACACATCCATGCCCGAGGCAGGACTCGAACCTCCGACGGGGTCAGCCGCGCGCTAGTTATTATTCAGTTAACCTTTGTCGCGTGTGGATTTAGACTTTTGGGATATAAACGACGGTACGCTTAGTTCACAGGAACATTTCCTACATTATGAAGTATAAAATCAATACGGGAGCAGTGTGTAAGCATATTTATGGCTACCTATCTTCCGCACCGTATACGGGAACAAATAGAGTGTCGTCAATTCAGTCCCTAAATACATCCAATACTGCACTGGTTATACGCTGTGAAATACTGCTTACAGTGAAGAATGAACGTTGCAAACACTTTTGTTTCAGAAATTATCTCTAAAATGTTGGCTGGTGAGATATAAATTATTTACAGTGGCAGTGCACATGTAGCATGGTTACTGAAAATATATAACATGACGAAAACAGTTTATGTACACACTCGGCTGTAGTTGGCATACCACTTACTCATTTTTATTGGTTTTTATACTTAAAGGAAGAATACTGATATTCGTGAACTAGATCTATCAGAATTTATGAGTCTGGCGACATACCATCTGACTTTCGGAAAAGAATCATCCACACAATTCCGAAGACGGCAAGAGCTGACAAGTGCGAGAATTATCGCACAATCAGCTTAACAGCTCATGCATCGAAGCTGCTTACAAGAATAATATACAGAAGAATGGAAAAGAAAATTGAGAATGCGCTAGGTGACGATCAGTTTGGCTTTAGGAAAGGTAAAGGGACGAGAGAGGCAATTCTGACGTTACGGCTAATAATGGAAGCAAGGCTAAAGAAAAATCAAGACACTTTCATAGGATTTGTCGACCTGGAAAAAGCGTTCGACAATATAAAATGGTGCAAGCTGTTCGAGATTCTGAAAAAAGTAGGGGTAAGCTATAGGGAGAGACGGGTCATATACAATATGTACAACAACCAAGAGGGAATAATAAGAGTGGACTATGAAGAACGAAGTGCTCGTATTAAGAAGGGTGTAAGACAAGGCTGTAGCCTTTCGCCATTATTATTCAATCTGTACATCGAGGAAGCAATGATGGAAATAAAAGAAAGGTTCAGGAGTGGAATTAAAATACAAGGTGAAAGGATATCAATGATACGATTCGCTGATGACATTGCTATCCTGAGTGAAAGTGAAGAGGAATTAAATGATCTGCTGAACGGAATGAACAGTCTAATGAGCACACAGTATGGTTTGAGAGTAAATCGGAGAAAGACGAGGATAGTGAGAAGTAGTAGAAATGAGAACAGCGAGAAACTTAACATCAGGATTGATGGTCACGAAATCAATGAAGTTAAGGAATTCTGCTACCTAGGCAGTAAAATAACCAATGACGGACGGAGCAAGGAGGACATCAAAAGCAGACTCGCTATGGCAAAAAAAGGCATTTCTGGCCAAGAGAAGTCTACTAATATCAAATACCGGCCTTAATTTGAGGAAGAAATTTCTGAGGATGTACGTCTGGAGTACAGCATTGTATGGTAGTGAAACATGGACTGTGGGAAAACCGGAACCGAAGAGAATCGAAGCATTTGAGATGTGGTGCTATAGACGAATGTTGAAAATTAGGTGGACTGATAAGGTAAGGAATGAGGAGGTTCTACGCAGAATCGGAGAGGAAAGGAATATGTGGAAAACACTGATAAGGAGAAGCGACAGCATGATAGAACATCTGCTAAGACATGAGGGAATGACTTCCATGGTACTAGAGGGAGCTGTAGAGGGCAAAAACTGTAGAGGAAGACAGAGATTGGAATACGTCAAGCAAATAATTGAGAACGTAGGTTGCAAGTGCTACTCTGAGATGAAGAGGTTAGCACAGGAAAGGAATTCGTGGCGGGCCGCATCAAACCAGTCAGTAGACTGATGCAAAAAAAAAAATAATAAAAAAAAAAAAAAAATAATCTATCAGGATGACTTTACGGACGTGTCAGTCTTGTGGCGGATGAAATTCTGGCTGATGTGTACTGAACTGTTGGGAAGAGGTTACAGATGAGTATTCAGAATATTCAAAATTTGGAAGAGTCTGATGCAAATGATGTAGCTACCATCTCTGCCGTTTTAAATACTAATACAGTAACTGATGGTAGTCTAGGTAATATTGTCACGTGAACCAATGGATGAGACCTTTACTACAGTTTTAGCAGGTAGCGTAGGTTCTCACCTGTGTTTGAAGAGGCCTGTGTTTGATGAAGCTGACTCTGGTATAGAAGTAGCTGAGAGTGTAGATATATATGCATGATCTATAGCTGGTTGTGAACCCCTTTTCTTGGGGAAGCATCTTCCCCCATGACGGCGTATGTGTACTAACAGAAGTTGAAATTGATAATTTCCTGCGGATGATTTCAAACTTACGAGTGAAATTAGCGTCTATGACTGTGTGCTCTTGATGCATTCGTATGAATATTTACTTCATAACCCATGGTGGACCTGGAAATAGATAATAATTTGAGCAGTTTCACTGATTACTGTTCTCGCATAGCACTTAATGACATGTACTTCATTCGTCTGATGGCTAGACATTTTCACTGTTAAAGGCTTAATGCGAGGTCGAAGTTAATCCCCGAACGTCAGCGTTACAACTTGTACTTGTGAAGGAACATAAAACAAGACTATGTTCTTAATTTTTCACAATTAACGTGCAATTAAGTGGTTATGCGTGTACGGAAAATCGTATGGTACTAAACTGCAAGAGAAATTAAAGTTTCTGTGTGTTTTACTAAATTCGAACAAGTACCGTTAACTTGAGTCTGTTTTCAAAGTTTTGCTCTGCAAGTATCAAATAACTCACACTTCTGAACTGATACAGCGATAATCGCAACGTTCGGAGTCGTCGTAAATACGCTTTTTTTATTGTTCCCTCTGCTGACAAAGATGTATTTTTATGACGTTCCAACCTCTGCCTAAACACAGTTTGCTATTGTAGC
Organism: Schistocerca piceifrons; assembly: GCF_021461385.2. Classification (NCBI taxonomy): domain Eukaryota; kingdom Metazoa; phylum Arthropoda; class Insecta; order Orthoptera; family Acrididae; genus Schistocerca; species Schistocerca piceifrons. Next base: position 60,617,082 of record NC_060142.1, read on the forward strand.
ATCTCGCTGGACCGCTCCGCCGTTTCTGAGCTGAGATGGCTGCGAAAATGGCGGCGTCTCCATTTCACATTTAGTGATGCCTCTTAAAATGAATACGTCGAATATGCCACCCCAAACAACAGTTTGACGAACGTTACGCTAGTTACATAACCCAGGAATAATTGCTGGTTTGATTTAGATGACGTATCTTGTAAAGAGACAAATGTTAATGGCAACAGTCAACGCCCGTACTATTACAGGTACTTGACTGACGAGATGCACATTTATTGAAAACTTCAGTTTCCACAGACAATGTCTGTATCTTGCTCTCACAAACAGTAAAACTAGTTCTAATTTGTCTAAGTCCACATAACAGTTAAGCCCCATAGTGCTCAGAGCCATTTCCGCGTAACAATCATTCATAAAGTTAGTCCATTCAGTTGCCACAGTCCATCTGGGCGACAAAGCTTTTGTACACCTTCCATTCCGCTGACAAACAAAAGTTTTCTAGTGGCTGCATTCACCACTATACATTTTTGTCGCATAGTCCAAAGGGTTATTCAAAATTCTTCAAAATCGACGTAGTTCCCATCTGTTATTAGACAATTCTTGACCCCTTCTCTTTTTTTCTGAAATCTTCTTCATCAGATTGACGCAGCTAGAGTATTCCGCTCCAGGCAGTAGTTCGACATACATTAGACGTGTTGAATAACTGATGAAAAATTTCAGGTTCTACCTGAATCTAGCAATTCACCTGTGTTCTTTCTTGATCCACCTCCAATGCCTTTCAGTAATTCCTACATACGCTATGTCTCAGCTTACAGTTTGTCGCCCCATATTAACGTAACGTCATTACCGTCCAAAACACGCCTCATTATGTCGGCAGTTTTTCCGAACAGCATCACTTCATAACCTTGCCTTTGCACTATACCTTTTGCACTATCCCTTTTGCACTCTTCTCAACACTTCAGACTCTAAGTATTGCTTCTAAATACGAGAGGCGTTCAATAAGTAATGCAACACATTTCTTTTTCTCGGCCAATTTCAACTGAAAAGCTGCGGAATTTGTTGTGCGACATCCTGGAATTTTCCTGCTTCAGCCTCCATAGTTTTATGAAGTTCCGATGGGTGGTAGCGGTATACGTAGCCTTTCCAAGAAAAGAGCTGTCATTGAGCTTCTTTTGGCGGAGAACCAGAGCATCGTAGATATTCAAAGGCGCTTGAAGAATGTCTACGGAGACCTGGAAATGGACAAAAGCACGGTGAGCCGTTGGGTAAGGCCTCCGACATAATCGTAAGAAGGTCGAGCAAACCCGTCCGACATCGCGCGTGCTGGCAAACCGCAAGCAGCGACTCCTGCAATGTTGGAAGTTGGAACGTGCATACATGCACCTCCCCCCCCCCCCCCCCCTCCACCACCCGTTCGAGGTGATCGACAGATGACAAGCAAACACGTAGCTGGTCAACTGGACTTTTCTGTTGGCAGTGCTGACACACTCGTACACCAGTTGGTGTACTCAAAGGTGTGTCCTCGCTTAATTTGTCGCTGCCTAAAAGGACCATAAAAAACGATGACTGACCATCTGTGCGGAACTGTTTGCTCGTTAAGAGACTGATCGTGACAATCTTTTGACCATTGTCGTCACATGCGATGAAACATTGGTTCATCACTAAGAACTGGTAACAAAACAGCAACCCATTGAGTGGCACTACATCACGTCTCCTCTGAAGTAAAAAGAATAAAGCCGCACCTTTAGCCAGTAAAGACATGGTGATAGTCTTCTGGGAATCTGAAAGAGTTATTCTGTTTGATACTCCCCCTCATGCTGCAACAATCAACTCTTAAATGTATTGTGATACCCTCAGGAAATCGAAGAAACAACTACAGCGTATTCCCGGTCACAAAAATGCAAACTAAATTCCCCATGATAACGCAAAGCCTCATATAAGTTGGCGCACCCTAGAGGAACTCACAAAACTCCAGTGGACTGTTCTTCCTCATCCAACCTGCAACCCAGATCTCGCACCTTCCGACTTCGATGTCTTTGGTCCAACTAGAAATGCACTCCGCAGACAGCAGCAAGCGAATGATGCGGAGGTTATTGATGCAGCAGGACGTTGGCTCCATCGTCGACCAGCAGTGTGTTATCACTTGTCCGTAAGGGCCCTCCCAGGGAGGTAGTGTAAGGCCGCCGCACAGACCGGGATTATGTTGAAAAATAGTGTTTTTTAACCACAAGGGTGGGGAATAATATGGGATATTGCAATACTAAATAAAACCACCCTGCTTTAATGTAAAAAATTGTTGAATCACTTATTAAACGCCCTTGTTATTCCTTCCTGCTCCATTGCATAAGCTGTTTCGTAGCTAATGTATTTCCATGTCTCACTCCATCTTTTCACTTTCAACTGTCTACCGTCTCCACCTTGAATATAAAACATAAGCATGAATTTGCACGTAACGAGTATAGAAGTAGATTACATGTATTCTATACATTAAGATTCACGTATAAACGAGAAAAAAATGTAAACAAACTTTCTTACACTAGGATACATAAATTTGAAATTTACATTTGTATTAACAAAATCAGTAAATCAGTATGCAGCAGCTTCATATTCAAACAAAGACAATTAACAAACCACAAAAGTTACATGAGACAGAAATCTACGTCAAAGTGTCAGTGTTCACTGTTGTGGTACACGCTGCATATCAGAAAAATATTAGGCTGGTGTAGAAGTTCATAGCGTTTTCCTTAAGTTTAACAAACACAACAAATATACATAACAAAGACTTCAGTCTTCAATAGTATATGTTCCTTCAGTATTTACAACAGTCAGCCAATGCTGAGGTAGCTTTTCGTTTCTGCAACTGCAGAAATCACGTGGGTTCTTAAGCAAATAACTCTTCGAGGCATGTTCGGAGTGCATTTTCACCCGAAAAGGAAGTTCCTTGAAGGTTTTTCGACGCAGAGTGGAAGAGGTGAAAATCTGAGGCGCAAGATTAGGTGAATAAGATGGTTACGGAATGACTTCCCAACGCAATTCCTGTACACTGCTTTTCGTCTGTCTATCATAAGGCATTCGGGCGTTATCGTGGTGTAGCATCAGTTCACACAGTCTTCTTGATCTTGGATTGCGTCTGCAAGACGCCTCAGTTGTTAACAATAAATGTCAGGAGCGATGGTTACATCTCGGGGAAGCAATTCGTAGTAAACCGCACCGTCGCTCTTCCATAACATTATCTATTACGGATGCGAGCAAGTCTTTGTTTGGGGAGTTACTGCTGTGTTTGGGCTAACCTATTCCTTTCATTTCGTGATGTTAGCATAGAGACACCATTTCTCGTCACAAGTAACGATACAAGATAGGAATGGTCGGTGTTGTCCAAGAGCCAATCGATAACGAGAAAGTCGAGATGTACATATGGCGACCAGCTGATTTTTGTGATTATGCCTTAGAGCGTGCCGTACACATACAGCTGATTTTTGAACCATCCTCACTGCATGCAAATATCACACGACTGTGGTGACTGATCACAGATCTTCACATTGGCCAGTTCTCCAGTACAATGACGTGGGTCATTGTTGATTATTGCCTTTAAGCGCTCTTCATGGAACCGCAAAGGTCTTCCTGAAAGTGTAGAATCCCTAGTGTCAAATCGACCATTCTCAAAATGAGAAAACGATTTTTTTTTCTGCGATCGCTCCGAAGGTATTATCCCCATACACGGCGCAAATGGTTCTGGCTGCTTCGCCTGCTGTCACCGATCTACGGAACTCAAACAGAAGAATATGTTGGAAACGTTCCGATTTCTATCTACATCTGCATGGATACTAGGCAAACTGCATTTAACTGCCTGGCAGATTGTTCATTGAATCAACTTTCACAATACTTCTGTATTATTCCTATCTAGTATTGTGCGTGGAAGAAACGAACACCTATATCTCTCCGTGCTGGCTCCGATTTACCTTATTTTATTATTTTTAGTATGGTGATCGTTTCTATCTATGTAGGTCGGCGTCAACAATATATTTTCACATTCGGAGGAGAAATTTTGTGATTGAAATTTCGTTAGAATATTCCGCCGCAACGAGAAAAGCCTTTGTTTTACAAAGATGATATCCATCCCAAATCATGCACCATTCCAGTGACACTCTCTCTTATTTCGCGATAGTATAAAACGTGTTGCCCTTCTTGGAACTTTGTAACGTATTACTATCTTTACGACGTTTCTCATTGAGCCATATACGTTATCTCGCATTTCTAACTGCTTCTCTCACACAAATAATGATAAAAATTCAGACATTCAGGGCCGCCACCAGGCCAAGCCCTTCCTAACCATTTAGAAAAAAACGGATCTGGAAAATTATTAGTTTAATTACTTTAATAATTTAATTACAAGTATGTAAATTTCTTTTAGTAGCCAGATAAATAGCACTCCATGTCGTGCATGAAGCAACTTGGTTAATTCAGGATTGGAAATCGGAATAAGTGGGTAAGATCAACACCACAGAATTTATCCTTCACGTAGATTACTTACTGTATCTGAGTATTTAGTTGCACATCCTAACTACACGTAACTGGTGCCTGACTAGAAATATTTAAGTAAGAATTACGTGAGAATGTAACAGAGCACAATTTAACTACAGCAAGAAGAAACACAGAAAACGGGGGATTGAGACAATGATATTATCATCTCCTTTGCAGTCGTACCATAAAAATATCTCAGTGAGATACTCATTACGATTCTACGCATGCACTACTCTGGATAGAGGTTTAACCAATGCACGAGGTTGTGCGATAATTATTCAACATACTAACTGCGTCTGCTGCTTGCAAACGGCCGAACCAGAGCACGTGGTGCATTCCGAATCAAACTGTTGTGCTGCTTTGTAGAAAGCGCACAAAAGAACAGATATTCTTGCAGAAATTGTAGCTCATTAAACAAGCAAACTGCTCAAATAAAGCCTATTGCGGTGCCGTGGTGGACCAGAAGGGTCATTAATTACCAAACACGTGGCGCAGAATCGACACACAAAGACAAAAGCAACTTCCACACTTAATTCAAACACCCAAAAATCGCCTATTTAAAGCAATATAATTTTGGCACATTCGGAAAAATAATTCGCTTCACACGCTTCCGTTAAGCTGAAGTTCTTAAGCATTTCAACAGTGAAACATAACGAAGTCCTAACTCAACCTGCTTCCTATCACCTGAAATCCCCCTTAAGAGCTACGATCCGTACTCACCAAGCGTTCACCGAAGAGTGCCGCTTTCTCTTTCGAGATTACCTAGTTCCTCGTGCAGCGGGAGCTACCAGAGGGGTAGCCCTCACTCACCAACCTCACACACAAAAACAGCCTTCGACACAGCCTTCGACTAAGATGGGTAAACCTCTTTGTTCAGGTATTGGTAACCTAAGTCATCCGGTGCTCTCCTTGGAACGAGAAGCAACATCGTCTGCTCCTAGCAGACATTGATCATTGTACCGTTAAAATTTCAGCATATCAAACTTGATTCAAAACTAAACTGGTGCCTTATTTGGGATTGTGAAAATGTGAGTTTGTAATCTTACGGAACACATCAAATATGGAGCCAAGATTGGGAGACTGCATACAGCACTACATTCATAAAATAACACACGAAGAACGTTGAAACATATGCAAGAGGAAATTAACCACAACCAACCGATACAATTTTCACCCAAAGAAGTTACGTTCGTAACGCAATCCTGTCCGTCATGAAATTACCACACAATGGTATACTAAATTCATACTAACTCTCTGTGAAATCGTCCCGAAAAGAATAGCTGAGGGCTACTTTGATGATTACACCACATGCTTTACGTGGTCAACTTGGTTTACACAAAAAGTGTAACTCCACAATAATTTTGATAATTAAAATAAATTACACCGAAACGCAATTTACAAAAGAGAAACCTCGAACTGGTTACTATCGTCTTACTATTAACCTGATGGGTCAAACAGTTGTATAAGCACGTGGTACTAGTCTCACAAAGTACACCCCACGTGGGTTGAACATAAAGGAAAGTTACTATATTGAAAAGTATTGTCATGACGAGCCGTTATAATCTCACGCACATTCGCATTTAAGATTGATGATCTCAGTTACAGTTACGGACCATCAACACGTGGTTCCACTTTACTCACAAAGTAGTGACAAAGCAACTACTAGAAGATATTCTGAACACACTCGAATCACTCTGCGTTGCAATTTAAGATAACATAAGATACTTTAGATCTAAGCCTGAGATAAAGGTGATTAAATTTTCAGTTAGGCTGAACTTAAGAAATCCATTGTCCTACGGACTTAGCAGAGACGCGCTTAGCCGGAGATCTTACCACTTCAGACGCTCGCCGCGGATAGATTGGCGTTGGCCTTTACCGAGGGTGCTTCACAGGTACAAAACGGAAGTGACCAGACAGGCAGCTTCCTATACCAACATAACAAGGGGCGTACAGGATCATACTAAGAATAGAAACCTCTTTCCTCTTAGAAAGGATAGCTACCTGTTCCGACGTTGGTCCTACTGTTCTATAGCAGACTGGCTTGTCTGCTACCATCGAGCAAGCAACTAGAAATACATTTCCTCATTCATCCTTTCACACAGAAAGGAAGGGGGATGACAGTATCTTATCATATACAGTACATAAAAGAAAGCGGATGTAGGTTCCGTATGAGACTGTGTGACATGAATTACATATAAGCTGTGTTTTGAAGTGTAGTAGTGTGACAGATCGTTCTTGTTTATGTGTAAAAGTAACACGTTACACTGCTCAGTCTACTCCCAGAAACACAACAGTAAATTTAGAAGTGGAATTTATGCCGTAAATGACAACATATTTAAGAAATTAAGATGAAAGGAATCCAACAGAGACCTTTCAGACTGATTTATCGTGTAATCGAAGTTTAACGGATTCCTATTAGCACTCATGTCCATGACCTCACACTTAACACTCCATCTTCTAGCGTCCACAGCTCCACTCACTATCTGCAAATGAGAAAACTACAATACTTAAACTCAAACAGCAACAGTGAACTACAAACAAATAATGACAATCGATAAATGAGCCCTTAGCAACCGGAATACCAACATGCAAAACAAAAACGCTAGAAATCAACCTGAATTGCATCCATGTGTAGACACCCTGAGGAGCAATACACCGTCTGTACCGTGACTGTATCCTGGACATTTCACACTGCGTGACAGGGACTGTGTTCCGCGGTCGTGGGAGAAACAGTAAGTGTCAGTGACGTCACACAGTGATGGAGCACCGCGGTGGCGACCGTGCCAGGAGCGTCGCGCGGGCACGCCGCGCCGCTTCACGCCTGCGGCGGCCCGGCGTGAGCCCGCAGTCCCGCCTGCAGCTAATTCGACGCTAATGACGTTGAATTAGCAGCCGCCGCCGCCGCCGCCGCCGCTGCCGGCAAATTACGTTTCTGGCTGCTACCGGCTGCCAACAAGCGCTTACCACTGACGCTTCTTTCCGGGCACGCAAGTCGGCGAACCGCCTGGGACGCGCTAATCTCTAGAGTAATTAATGGACAGTAACGCGGCCCAGCACGTCATGTCGCGGGCAGCAAAAGTTTCTGGGCTGGTACCTACAATATTTGTCTCCGTCCCTGGATTCAGGATATATCTTATGATTATAATAACTAGACCTGAAAATTACTTTATAGTCTCCAACGCTCACAATGTATCAACACTATTTTTGCAAGTTTCGTTACCTCATGCCTTCATCATCAGGATTACCGATATGTCTGCGTCAGCAGAAGAAATTAGCGATCAAAGTCCGAAAACAATTTATTGGACTGTTCAATTAACCAAAACAAATTCTCCAAGTATAACACCAACACAAAACAGTGATCCGTCTTCGAATCACAACTACATACAAGAATAATATAGAAAACAACTGAAATAATTTCCTACTAGCCTCCGCCAGAGACTTCTCCGATATACCAAGCCTAATCCAGAGATCATCGAGAAGATCCAAGCCGGGCTGCCGGAGCGGCAGTTATACATGTCTGCTGGCGGTCGATGAACTGCCGATGTGCGCCCGAGCGCCGGCCTTTATAGCGCTTCGGCTGATGAATACCTCGGAACTATTTTCCATCACGTGGTTTGACGTGTGAAAATAGTTCTGGGATCTGCAGCGACCTCTTCCTTTATGTGGGCCGGTAGTGGCCCCTAGTGGCCGCTGGTGTCTTTGCTGTGTTGTTGTTGTAGTAGTTGTTGTTTTGGCCGTTCATCAATATTGCCTGTCGGATGTGTAGTGCTTCGGTGTGCCTGCGAGGCGGGCAACCGCGGCTGCAGGCTGTCAGTTTGGTTGCTGACACTGTAGGCGCCGTGATGTCTGGTGGAGAAGGCCACAGTAATTACCATAACACAATCTGAATTGCGTGAAAAGTACTGGCCAAAGTCCATCCCTACAATGGGTCCTGCAGCAGTGTCACCTTTCCGTAAAGGTAAACACAGCTCTATAAAAGTCAATAAATATATCAAATTTGTTTATGGGTGTTTCACATTTTCAATAGTATGATACTACTGTGCGATTATTAATATGAATCAGTTTCAGTCAACAGTTTCAATCCAATAATTCTGATGATGAATTAATGTAATTTGGAAAGGCAGACATTTTAAGTTACCGTGACTTACAATTACCAATAGGTACTAGAAGTTATTGTGACCAGCCTCAAGTCGTGTTATTTCCAGTACGTATTTCAGGGTGTTAAACCTCCACCATCGTCTGGATTAATCTCAATAAGGCAAAGATGTGCTGTATTTCTTCATTTTGTTGACATGGGGTGCTGTATGGTGTCGGAAGACAAAATACAGTGTTCAAATACAAGTTTCAAAGTTTTCTGGAGGCTTTTGGTTGAGAAGATGAGCAAAAATATAAATAAAAAACCTCCAGGGGTCACAAATTTTTATACTGAAGCATCATCAACGTTTATCTAAGCGCATTGGCCTCATTCCTGATATGTTCCTTGTTGCCTTTTTATCACTAAATGAATCTGACAATTGCCTTAAGTTTCAGTAGTTAGTATTCTCGATTGTTCTAGTTAGCACGAATTCGTACATAATTCTAGAAAAATAATTCTAGAACATAATTTTCTGAATTTGTGCAGCAATAATTCTAGAACTATAATTCTAGAACATGATTCTCTGAACTTGGAGAATTTTTTCCCAGTTTTGAGATTTAAGGTTGAAAGCAGCACAATTATATTATCAGCTTACCTTCCGTTCAGAAGGCTGTTGCACGCAGCGACTGTTATATTGTAAATAATATATTTCAGCTATCACTGGTCCTTTTTAAATTTTTGATTGGCAGATCTAGATTTCAGCTGGAAACTATCCATTCTCAATGCAGTATCATTTTTGTACAATGTTTGTAATGCCTGTTGGTCGGGCTTCATCCACAGTTCATTGAATACATTAGATATCTTTCAGCAAGGAGGATGTTGTTGAATAAATAAAATATTTAAGGTGAAAATATTAAAGGTGAAAATCTAAGGCCGCAAGATCGAGTGAATAAGGTGAATGCGGAATGACTTTCCAACCCAACTTCAATATAATGTTTTCTGTCAGTCCACCATAATGCGGGCGAGCGTTGTCGTGGTGTAGCATCACTTGAGGTATCTTCCTGATCGCTGTTCTTGGATTGCGTCTGCAAGACGTTTCAGTTCTCGATAATAAATGTCAGTAGTGATGGTTACATCTCGGGGAAGCAATTCGTAATCGCTGTTCCATAACATCGTCTTTCGTGGGTACGTGCAGGTTTGTGTATGGTGAGTTACTGCTATCTTTGGGCTAACCTATTCCTTCCATTTCGTTATGTTGTCAAAGAGACACCATTTCTGGTCACCAGTAACGATACCGTACAGGAATGGTCGGTGTCGTCCACAAGCCAATTCATAACGAGAAAGCGGAGATGCACATATCGCCACAAGCTGATTTTTGTGGTTAGGCCTTAGAGCATGCGGTACACATACACCTGATTTTTGAACCATCCTCATTGCATGAAAATGTCACACGACTGCGGTGAATGATCACAGATCTTGACATTGGCCAGTTCTCCAGTCCACTGAAGTGAGTCGTTGTTGATTAATACCTTTAAACGATGTTCATCAAACCCCGAAGGTCTGCCTGAACATGTAGAATCACTAATGTCAAAACTATCATCCTTCAAACGAGAAAACCGCATTTTCTGTTCCCTGTCCGATGTTATTATTCCAGTACATGGCGCAAATGTTTATGGCGGATTCGGCTGCTGTCACCGCTCTATTGAACTCAACAGAAGAATATGTTGGAAACGTTCACAGCTCTCAACTGGCATTCCATTGTCTAACACCCACAACTCCACTCACTACCTCTGAATGACAAAACGCCAGTAAGTAAATTCCAATAACAACAGTGAACCACAAATAAAAAATGACGAAGATACATAAGCCCATAGCCATAGGAATACCAAAATGCGAAACAAAAATGTACCAACCTAATAATAAAGTAAGTCAAGCTTCAGGTCTTTCTCAGCCCAACCAACTTTAAAAAATTGCTGACGCAAAATAGAGCCACGCCCCCTGTGCTTTCAACATCATACACTCCTTAAAAAATGCGCGTTCTCATGGGTACCATGAACGCATGTTTTATGTCTCACCTGCACTAGACGGTTGAAAACGCGTTTCTTTAAAAAACTTCCGCTGTGCCTTTCTCACAAGAATGACTGATATTATTCAGCCATTTACACAATTATGATTCTTATGAAGTAATGACTACATGATTCCTACAGCGTGCGAAAATGTTGGAAAAATCTAGTTTTCAAAATCTCATTGTATAAGTGGAAGAATTTGAGTCCATAGTGACAAAACAAACTAAAGTAAAATAAATAATTGCAGCCCTTGGTACAATCATTTAAGAAACAACAATTCATATATATTATGTTAACTATATTCATTGTTATTTCTAGTCTTCTGTTAAAATTAAATTATGCAATAAACGATTTTTTTAAACACGGAAAATTGCTTACTGACTTTTAACTCAGGCTCAATAAGGTGAAACAAAAAACCGTTTTTTCTTCGTTCCTTCGTTCATCCATAAAATATTTCAGTGATTGACTCGGGTAATCTTCAATAGTATACATATCTGGAGTATCATTAAACCGTTAATACAAAGTACCCTTGGAGAGATTTTGAAGCGTTACATTTTTCGCTCCAATTTATTACATCTTTAATTCAGTTATAAATACCTCAAAGTAGTCCTTCGCGTGAGGAGAAACGCAGGTGGTCATGCGAATTCGTCATTCTGCACGTACAATACAAGCGACCTTACATCGTATTTCTTTTCCGCCTGTACTTCATTATGGCATTCGTATTCTAATTCATTCTATTTATCATCTACGTCAGTGGCAGTCAAAGTGGTCGAAAGTATGTTTCTAGCGTTACGGTAACATCTGAGTTATACATGAAGAATCCATAAGCTCTTCTGGTCACTATTTAATGAAACAACTGTAAAATGTGTTATCAACTCTTGTTCGTAGTCTTAGCCCTTCGTTCTGGAAAAAGGTAAATTTATCAGATTCCCTGAATGGACAGCTTTCTGGAGTAATTTACGGCTGTGTCCGGTCCATGAGTACTATCGAATGTCCTGCCGTTATGAGCTGACTTCACTTAGCCAAAGTAGGACTTGCTGGAACTGTATCTTAGAAAACAAATTGCGTACTTAGTAAGGGAACTACATATCAAATTGATAGACATCTGTACTGAAAGTATGTTTGGAAATCGACGGCTTTCTGCAATATGAATTGTCTAGTGGGTTCGTAAACAGCTGTTGGTGAAATCAGCAGGTACTATATTAAAGTTATTGATTAACTTTTTCACCTTAGGAAAATAAGTCGTATAGTTAAAGCGGAAACAACAACTGCCGATTGATTACGCTGAATTACTGGTTTATGATGTATCATTTTGCTGCAGCACTTGCAGCTTTAAGGAAAAGAAAAAAAAGGGCCCAAAGAAGACTGATTATGAAGATGCAGTAGCAATTTGTAACTAGTCTTTTACTGGGTGGAGAATCCACAGGGACAAAAGGCTATCGCGGCTAGATTCAGACCTATTTATTTTCATTGTGAAAGTCAGTATCGGTTATAGAGCTATATTCATTATAAAGTATCAAGCACATAATCCATCGATAATCTAGAGCTACTGAACTTACCATTAAGATTCATGGCATCCCCTTTTATGTTAAAACGTACTTAGGTTCATATATTTCCATGGCTTCTCTTATCTTGACTCATAATATTTTTGTTACTGAAAACTTCATTTGACGATTTGCTGACTGAAGAGCGTTTTAAGTTACAGCTAATTTTTCACTTTCCTTTGTCAACGACCACTTTTTGTGTTCCTTCATCTTTTGCTTCAGCTATTGTGGCAGTACACGGAAGTGGTTATGAAAAGGTCATTAAGGTTAAAATACATAGCATAACACATGGCTGTACTTTTTTATATTTTATTAAAGACGAATGATGCTGGTCATGGATCTGCCCACAATGGGCCACAAAGAGGTATTCAGCTATGCATTGCGCAATTACAATACCCAAGCCCGCCCGGTTGGCCGTGCGGTCTAACGAACGGCTTTCCGGGCGGGAAGGAGCGCCTGGTCCCCGGCACGAATCCGCCCGACGGATTTGTGTCGAGGTCCGGTGAACCAGCCAGTCTGTGGATGGTTTTTAGGTGGTTTTCCACCTGCCTCGGCGAATGTCGGCTGGTTGCCCTTATTCCGCTACAGTTACACTATGTCGGCGATTGCTGCGCAAACAAGTTCTCCACGCACGCGTACACCACCATTACTCTACCACGCAAACGTAGGGATTACACTCGTCTGGTATGAGACGTTCCCTGGGGGGGGGGGGGGGGTCCACCGGGGGCCTAACCGCACAATATGGGTTCGGTGTGGGGCGGCGGAGGGGTGAAGTGGACTGCGGTAGTCGTCGTGGGGTTGTGGACCACTGCGGCTGCGGCGGGGACGGAGCCTCTCCGTCGTTTCTAGGTCCCCGGATAACATACAATACAATACAATACCCAAACGATCGCCTATAACTAACATAAAAACGTCAACTTTGTATTATACGAGACAGTTTCTAACCTTTATGAAAGCTGTCCGATAAAGCCTAGACAAAATATTTTTTTTATTAATTTACAGAACTAGATGGGTCTTGTGATATTCTTTAATTTTTTAATCTATTAAGTCCATTTCTAATTTTCTTTAAATCACAGAAGCCACTCAGATCTGCCACTGGATGCCAGAATTGTTTTACTTTCCAGACACTTCTCAGTTCATTGCTGCTTACTGTGATATTTTGAATTGTTTTTAATTAGCAAGTAATTTCTTTGTCAGTCGTAAATTATTTGTTTCGTACCACGCCACACGACGTGAATACCATCTTCGAAACAGTAGCACAAGAAATTTTGCTTGTAATGGTAAATAAAAAGTTGTGAAACATACGAAATATGTGTATTATCTTATGTAGGAATTACAATGTTTCAGCAAGACGGGCAACAGGGTATGAGTCCGGTACCCACAAGTTACCGGGTGATACGCTCTTCCGCTTGAATATGATTATTTTTCAAAAAATTCCTGGCAGAAATATTCTAAGAAGGCTTGTACTCTTTTGTTCAGCCAGAAGTGTTAGTATTCACCGTAAAAACATCTTAATTGTGGTGTCACCCCCAGACACCACACTTGCTAGGTGGTAGCCTTTAAATCGGCCGCGGTCCGCTAGTATACGTCGGACCCGCGTGTCGCCACTGTCAGTGATTGCAGACCGAGCGCCGCCACACGGCAGGTCTAGAGAGACGTCCTAGCACTCGCCCCAGTTGTACAGCCGACTTTGCTAGCGATGCTACACTGACAAATACGCTCTCATTTGCCAAGACGATAGTTAGCATAGCCTTCAGCTACGTCATTTGCTACGACCTAGCAAGGTGCCATTACCAGTTTATATTGAGATTGTAATACTGTCTAAACAAGAGCGATGTTCTCCAATTGTGGATTAAAGTTAAGTATTCCAAGAACTACGTTCTTTTCTTTATAGGAAATTACTTTACCTTGTTCCAGACCTCACGCCAATCTGCGTGAGCTTAAAAGCGTGCATTTCGGCCTCCTCTAGCAACATGGTGTTGGCTCTTCTGCCAACACTTCATTAATACCTCATCATTTCCTATTTAATGGATTCGTATGCTTTAACGAAGAAAGCCGGCCGGAGTGGCCGTGCGGTTCTAGGCGCTACAGTCTGGAGCCGAGCGACCGCTACGGTCGCAGGTTCGAATCCTGCCTCGGGCATGGATGTGTGTGGTGTCCTTAGGTTAGTTAGGCTTAATTAGTTCTAAGTTCTAGGCGACTGATGACCTCAGAAGTTAAGTCGCATAGTGCTTAGAGCCATTTTTTAACGAAGAAGAGCATATTTAAAAATGAGGCGTAGCCATAAAGCTTCAATTATCATCTTAAACAAGTGAAGATATATCATTAAATTTGTTTATTTCAAATAAATGTCTATAATCTTGATAAACAATCAAACGTCGGATCCTCAGTACCATAGCACGCCATTAGAGGACCAAAACAATGCGTCTCCACTTACCAAATGGCTTGGGGATTTTAATGTGTACCTTGTCTGCAGACATATCTGCAAACAAACCAGAAATTAAATTCGAACCTTCATTTTCCTGAGTGATTGCTAAATTTTTATGATTACACCTCGTAATCGCTAGTTTTGATGCTTCCAGTCTCATTTATCATTATAGTCATTCACTGAGAATTTGTTATCACCGGATGCCTATAGATACATAAACACATCGTACGATGGTAAAGCGTTTCTTGACAAGCTTAATAGCAACTTACAACGTATACATGTGTTTAGGTAACCAATTTCCCCACGTTGCACGCATTTCAAGCCACAACAAGGCCTGGGTTGAAATACCCTGGAAGATCAAAGCTGAGTGCCGGTGTGTCAGTTGAACCCAAACTCTTTTGCTCTCTGCAGACAATGATCTGGCCGACTGAGCTGTCCAACTACGAGTAATAATCCGTCCTAATAGGTTTTCATCCACCATCAGTACTGTATACATAATGTCTCGTCAAAGTTTGTGATTGCTCCGAATAGAGTAGCATTAAAGGTGAAAATCAATTTCTTCCTCAAAATATTTTTTACTTGGCTAATTGTCATTAACTTGGCTTCGTTGTTTTCTTACAGAGGTATGATAATGTACACGCCTGCTTTTTACAAAGAACGTCCACTCATACGAGGATTCTGAAAGTCTGGTGAATCACTATACAGGATATCCCATTTATCTTGAGCACCATAAATAACTGTTTGTCCAGACGCAAATTACAAAATTTTTCAAGCAAATGTTAATTATCCGACAGGGGACATCAATAAGCATTATTGCTTCGTTGTATCTTTGTTTTTTTTACGAAGATATGAACAGTGGTACGACTTTTTAAATGGCACCCTGTATTTTTTATTCGGTCATTCATTTCCTGTCCTATAGACCTATTCAAAAATGTATCACAGCGTACCATTCACTGAAACAGAAAGTTATTAATTACATAGCACAACACCGTCGTAGACGCTCCGAACGCGTAGTGTAGGTACTCGGGGTAATGGAACACATCCGCGTGCTGACATTGACAGAGGACAAATGAAAACATAAGTAGAATGCACACCCGTCATTCCATCAACCACCGTTAGTTGAAGAGTTTTGTGAGTAGAATGTATACCAATGAAGAGAAGGTAGGAGTGCTACTCATCTATGGGGAACGTAAGTTTACAGAACAGTAATTGCCATACTGTTTTCTTATGTACTAGTACATTTGGTACAGTAGTTTAGTCCTTTTAAATACTGTTATGTAGAGTAGGCATACAGTAAAGCCTGTCCTTCCTACAAACAGCATCGACATAATGTTTCTTTTATTTTTGTTGTTGAAGGTGGCGAAATGCTACGCAGGCAGCTGAACTGTGCAGAGAGCGATATCCTGACAAGAACCCATCTTCCCGACGGATGTTTTCTCGTCTTGTTGCGACGCTACAGGAAACGGGAAGTTTCAACCAACAGCAACGCAATCGTCGTAGCACTCGCACAGACCAAGCTGCCCAAGTTACTGTTCTCGCTTCCGTTGCTACGAATCCACATGTGGGCACACGACAGCTTGAACACGAAATTGGCGTTCCTACAACCAGTGCACATCGTTCTCTTCCACGTCACCGGTCCCATCCTTACCATGTCCAACTACATCAAGAATTAAATGGGAATGATTTCCAGAATGTTGTACAGTTCTGTCAGTGGGCACAGCAGCAAATCCTCGCCAACCCGGACTTCTTCTCCAGTGTTCTATTTACCGATGAATGTCCCTTCTCAAACAAAGGACAAGTAAATACAAGAATCATCATTATTGGAACAGCGACAACCCACGATGGCTTAGGGAGATGAAACATCAGCCTCAATGGAGAGTTAACGTCTCGTGTGGGATGCTTGGTACTACAATTATTGGCCCTTTTTCATCAATGGTAGTCTAAACGGTACAGCGTATGCCAACTTCCTCAGACGAATTCTTCCTCCTCTTCTGGATGAAGTGCCGCTAGTGGTATCAACACGATGGATGTCCATCACGTAATTCCTTGCGATCACGCCGTGTTCTGAACCGAAGGTATCCTGCCAGATGGGTTGGTCGAGGAGGAACAGTCACTTGGCCTGCTAGGTCTCCTGATTTAAATCCTCTGGACTTTTTTCTTTGAGGATTCATTAAAGACGTTGTCTATCGGGATATTCCATCATCTCCAGAGGACATGCACGAACGTATCGTGCTTGCTTGTAATTCTCTTCAGCAGGCAACACTGGAAGCAGTATATAATTCTTTCCTTCAATGAGTGCACCAGTGTATCGGTGTCCAGGGTCACCACTTTGAGCACTTTTAAATGTTCTACTCCTGGGCAGTGGTACAGGAGAGTCAAAGTCAATTTTGTGCTATATTTTTACTTAGTTTTCATTTGTTTTCTGACAACTCTAGCAATTGGAAGAGTTTGTATTCCCGGGCTCAAAGTCAATGTTGTGTTATGTAATTAATAACGTTGTGTTTCAGTGAATGGTACACTGTGATACATATTTGAATATGACTTTAGGAGAGGAACTGAATTACCGATTAAAAACTACAGGGTGCCATTTAAAGAAGTCATACCGCTGTTCACATCTTTGTAAACAAAACGAAGCTACAACGAAGGAAATCATGCTTACTGATGTCCCCCTGACGGCTAAAGAACATTTGCTTGAAACATTTTGTGATTTGCACCTGGACAAACAGTTATTTAGGGTGGTCAAGATAAGTGAGACACCCTGATATGACATAAAAATATCTGTGCTGTGAATACGTGTATTTTAAATACTCAAACATCAGAATAGCAAAATGGGACATACATTCGCTTCCATGAGCTATCAATCCCAACTACAATGTCTGCTTTCCACTTGTCCCCACTACTCGACAACTTTCTGCCAAGTTTTCACAAAGAAGAAGTACAAAGATAACATTAAAATCAAAGAAGTTTACTCGTTGTCAAAGACAGTATCTGATAACTATTTAGTAGAGGTGTTGTGAAGCTTTGTTATTCTGTTGTGCACAGTAATCTTGACTGTAATATGTATGTCAATCGCATGTTGCATGACTTATGACATTGAAAGTATTATTCTTGTTCTTCTTTTTCCTGAATAATGATTCAACGACGGAGACCGGTCGAAATAACTTCGAATTTACGGCACAGCTCTGTGTCGTTCATTTCCTACGATATACGAGATGCGTGAGAAAAGTATTTGCCGTTGGCTGTTTTCTTCTTCAAATAATAACATTGCACACCTTCGATGTAGTTGACTTCGGCAGCTATACAACGGCGGAGTCGTTGTTCTTGGCAGCAGCGCCGATAGGCTTCAACTTGTAGGACATTTAACATATCGGTTACATTCTTTTGAATGTTCTCCAGAGTCCCAAAATGACGTCCTTTCAAGACTTTTTCAATTTCAGGAGAACAAGAAAGTCATAACGGTTCAGATCAGGTGAACAGGCAGGCTTCGGAACAACAGGAATTCCTTTTGAGGTAAAATATTCCGCGATGGAAAGCGGCCGTATGACACGGGGCTGTTATCAAGATGCAGCGTCCACTGGTCTGCAACGTCCAGTCCCACTCGATTCACCTTTTCCTGAGCCTTGCAAGAACATCTTTGTAAAACACGTAATTGGCAGTTTCTCCTCGAGGAACAAATTATTTATGCTCGAAACCATTACCGTCAGAAAAGGAAATCAGTATTCTTTTGATCTTTGATTTTCTCATTCGAGCATTTTTCGATCGAGAATATGAAACTCCTCACTTTGTCGCGTTGTCTCAGGATGGTAGCCTACTCAAAAACTCAGAATTCATCTCCCACGATCACACGACTGAATCATTCGTGGCCATTGGCAATCCTCTTAAGAAGATCAACACACACGTTTCTTAGATTGTCCCTCCGCTCAGTTGCGTTGTTTTTCGGCACCATTTTGGCACAAACATTTCGCTTGTGCAAAACTTCGCGTAAAATTTAATGTACAGTGAAAGAGTTTAACAAGTCACCCCTCATCCTTGTCGTTGAACTTCGGTCTGATCTCACAAGAGCACGCACATATTCGACATTCTCGCCGGTTTTTGAAGTTGAAGGTCTCCCTGAGTGAGTTTGATGTTTTGCGTGTTCTCGGCCTTCCAAACATGATTTGTGCTAGGGAAGAACTTGGGCTCTATTTGTACGAAATATTCCCCGTAGGCCTATTTCAACTTTCAAAAGGTCATACTCACGGATTCCCTAAGTTTAACACAAAACTTGATTGCATAACGTTGCCCTAAATTTTGTTGATCCGTTTGCGTACGACACAACAAAAACACAACTTCACTGATGGCGCTCACAAAAGTCACGTGATGACTGTACGGAGCTGAACCTCGGTATGAGCGTCTGGAAGGGAGGAACACACCGGTCTAGACGATTAGGCCAATAGAACGTTGCCAAATCGTCTGCAGTGTTGTCAGTCTCACTACCTTTGTGCACACCTCGTAGTCCTGCTGTTGATTGTCGCCTAAAGAATATACTTTGCAAAATTGGTATATTTAAATTCTTCAAAATTTATTCTAAACGTATAGGATATATGTGAAATAATGAATTTTAGTGTTTATAGTTTTATACGAACAAACAGACGTATAAAATGAAATTACTGATATCTGACTGTATCGAAGAATCCTGAATACACAATGAGATCAAAACTATCCGGATACCCCTACAAATATACGTTTTTCATATTATGTGCATGTGCTACTACCAGATACTCCATATCAGCGACCTCAGTAGTCATCAGACATCTTGAGAGTGCAGAATGGGTCCCTCCGCGGAAGTCACGGACTTCGAATGTGGTCAGGTGATTGGGTGTCACTTGCGTCATACATCTGTACGCGAGATTTCCACACTCCTGAACCTCCATAGGTCCACCATTTCCCATGTGGTAGTGAAGTGGAAACGTAGAGACACGTACAGCACAAAAGCGTACAGGCCGACCTCGTCTGTTGACTGACAGAGATCACCTATAGTTTATGAGGGTCGTAACGTGTAATAGGCAGACCTCTATCCAGACCATCACACAGGAATTCCAACTGCATAAGGATCCACTGCAAGTACTATGACAGTTAGTTGGGAGGTGAGAAAACTTGGCTTTCATGGTCGAGCAGCTGCTCATAAGCCACACATCACTCCAGTAAATGTCAAACGATGCCTCGCTTGGTGTAAGGAGCGTAAACATTGGACGATTGAACAGTGGAAAAACTTTTTGTGGAGTGATGAATCACGGTATTCAATGTGGCGCTCCGATGGCACAGTGTGGGTATGGCGAATACCCGGTGAACGTCATCTGCCAGCGTGTATAGTGCCAACAGTAAAATTCGGAGGCTGTGGTGTTATGGTGTGGTCGTGTTTTTCATGGAGGGGGCTTGTACCCCTTCTTGTTTCGCGTGGTACTAACACAGCACAGGCCTACATTGATGTTTCAAGCACCTTCTTGCTTCCCACTGTTGAAGAGCAATTCGGGGATGGCGTCTGCATCTTTCAACACGATAGAGCATCGGTTCGTAATGCACAACCTGTGGCGGAGTGGTTGCACGACAATAACAACCCTGTAATGGACTGCCCTCACAGAGTGCTGACCTGAATCCTATAGAACACCTTTGGGATGTTTTGGAACGCCGACTTCATGCCAGGCCTCACCGAGAGAGATCGATACCTCTGCTCAGTGCAACACTCCGTGATGAATCGGCTGCAATTCCGGAAGAAACCTTCCAGCACCTGATTGAACGAACGTATGCCTGCGAGAGTGGAAGCTGTCATCGTGTCATCAAGGCTAAGGATGGGCATTACAGATGGAGCGCGCCACGAACTTGTAAGTAATTTTCAACCAGATGTCCGGATACTTTTGATCACAAAGTGTATATGTCCGATTTGATTACATACCTGGTGGTACTGCTGGTACAATTTACAGCTGACTTCCTTGGACTAGAGTCGTCTCATTGTTTACTCTTTACTGAGCTGTCGTCGCACACGCAGTCATCGCCGACTGGACACTTTCACTTTCTCCTCAAACTCGCCTGCTTCACACATGTGTTCCACACTCATTGATGGTAAGTAGGGTCAAGGAAACCAGAGGCAGCACCTTGACAGAGCACTGGCGCGTGCGATTAATCGAGCCGTCGTTAGTCACGGCTCAGCGAAGGTCCCAGCTTCGAGTGCCAGTGCGACACTTACAAGGGGAGGCCGCCAATTGTGAAATTCAGATTCAATTCATACTGCGCACAATAAAAGCTCATGGCCAGAGGTGTAATGTGGCAAAGCACCAAGATGCACTTCTCACCCGTTGTCGAGAAAATCGACAGTTAAAAGAAACCGTTGCGGTGAAATACTCTCTACGATTAATAATTTTCTACAGCGTCGTGGCGCAGCGGTAAGCGCTGGGGTTTGTAATCCGAAGGTCGCCGGATCGAATCTCGCGCCATGCACTTTTTTTTTTTAGTATTTGTTTTTTGTAATTCAAATGTGTGTATACACACACACACACACACACACACACACACACACACACACATACACATTTCTAACAGCCAACACACACACAGATATATATATATATAATTCCCGGCAATCAGTTTCAACAATTATGCATATAATAAGTTGTTAAAAGTTGTTTGTCGTGGAGAAACTTCATTATGTTTTCCACAAACAAAGTTGTATTTCACAAATGTTATTAATTGTCTTCATAATGGTAAACACGTATAGTTAACGGAAGACGTAGAAACGATATCCCGAAACGAATACGTATAGCGTAAGTCAAACGTTCGAATTAGAATAGAAACCCCACGAACACAAATTTGCTGTGGCAGGTATGAAATATAAACTCCGTTACTCGCTCGTTACACTTGAAGGACAGAGGCTGAATGGGCCGAAACGAGCCGCTGCATAACAGCGTAGTTGGCTGCTAACTTCCAATGAAGGTAGATGCGGTCCCTAGCGCAACTTATAACATCGTCGAACACCCTGTTAAACAAACGGAAAAATGGAGGCGGTACAACTGGAGAGCGATCCGCCTTCACCAAAACGCATAAGCAATTCATTAATAGTTTGTTTATATATATATGAATTACAAAAAACTAATAATAAAAAAATGTTGCATGGCGCGAGATTCGATCCGGCCACTTTCGGATTACGAACCCGAGCGCTTACCGCTGCGCCACGAGGCTGTAGAAAATCATTAATCGTAGAGAGTATTTCACCGCAACGGTTTCTTTTAACTGTCGATTTTCTCGACAACGGCTGAGAAGAGCATCTTGGTGCTTTGCCACATTACACCTCTGGCCGTGAGCTTTTACTATGCGCAGTGTGAATCGAATCTGAATTTCACAATTGGCGGCCTCCCCTTGTTAGTTGTGATCCGCTAGCAAGCTTCAAACGTGCACACACTCCGCTGTAGGGCGAAAACTCCGGTTCCACGTTGTTTGTTTGAGGATCGCTGCTGCACAGTGTTTGGGAGTTGAGAGTCTTGAGCGTAGAAAGCCGAATACGACGGGCGGTTGCATCTAGGTACGCGGCCGGTGGCTGGCGGTTGGAGGGGTGGGGGGCGCAGCGTCAGCACGGCGTGGGCCGGGGATTGGGGGCGGGGGGCCGTGTGCCGGCTGTCAGGTGAGCGGTGCGGCGCGCAGCCATCAATATTCATGAGCGATCGCGAGGCGAGCCGAGGCGTGCTGAGGCGGCATCGCGGGGGAGCCAGCAGCCCGCGATGTGGGTGCCCCCTGCTGATTTATGGGGAGGCGCGCCGACCCGCTCCACAGCGCGCCTTCTTGCGCCGCCTCCGCCTTCTTGCCGCGGCTCTGCAGCTCTGTTCCAGGTTGTTGGCAAAGTGACCCGCAGCTCGGCACCTGCCCTACCCACATTTCTAACAGCCACGTGCATTAATTATTAGGCTGGTTCCGGGTGGGCGCACCGCCTGTTAACGCCTCCAAGAGTACACTAAGGTGACAAAACCCATAAGATAGCGATACACACATACACAGATGGTCGTAGCATCGCGTACACCAAGGTATAAAAGAGCAGTGTATTGGCGGAGCTTTCATTTGTAATCAGACGATTCATGTGAGAAGGTATCCGATGTGACTGTGCCGGACGAAGGAAATTAAGACTTTGAAAGTGGAATGGTAGTTTGAGCTAGATGCATGGGGCATTCCAATTCGGAAATCGTTAGGAAATTAGGTATTCCGGGATCCACAGAACCAAGAGTCAGCCGAGAACACCAGATTTAAGGCATTAGCTCTCACCGAGGACAACAGAAGCCGACGGCCTTTACTTAACGACAGAGAGCAGCATCACTTTCATAGCGTTGTCAGGGACAACGTACAAGAAACATTGCGTGAAATAACCGCAGATATCAATGTAGAACTTGCAACGAACGTCTGCGTTAGGACAATGTAGTGTAACGACGTAAGTTTTGTATAAATGATTGTCCTTTGACATATGACCATGTGCAGACTTCGTCGCCTACGTCAGTTACAACACACTTCAAAATTATTAAATTCTTTTTAAATTATCTCTGGATGGTTCTTGACATCATCATTTGAGTCGTATGCGCAGAATTACGTCACTCAGTCCAATTGGTTTGCGCAAACTTTTTTCAATTTCGATGTCGTGTGTTTCTTCTCAGACAATATATTAATGCAAGTTATCTGCTTTGATAAATATTAAAACCACATTGAATAAACCTTTAAGACTCAAACTTGCGATGAATGTTGTCAAAAATTAATAATCTTGTCAAATAAATCAGTCATCCTTCTTCCTTAATATAATTCTTCATAAACAATTTCTCGGAACACGTATTTAAACTTTAGTAGCATCCACTAGTTTATTATCTTCCTACATATAGACGTGAACCTGAGCCTTGACGAGATAGGACTGAACATTTACAACATGATTAAACTTTCTATGACGTCATTGTTGTAGAAACATTACAAATTCTTATTTTTTCAGTTTTTAGAAGCACGACGCAACAACTCGGTTTCAGGATCTTTTGATGCTCTTTGGCTGTCGACCCGCGACGTATAGTGGCCAGTAACTTTCTCTCTGGTCCCGGCAGTGAAGATGCTGTCTGCATTCGTTGCGCCGCCCTCTCCGTACATGAAACATAAAAATAAATACAAAACTTTAGATAATTCATAACCATTACAAATATCACAAAAATACATAAACAAAACACTAAATTAAACTTATATTCACCTTCAAACTGGGCTGACACTGGTGGATGGGTGACGCTTCAATTTCGCGTCCCACTACAACAGTCTGGCGAAATTTGCCGTTAGTGGGAATAGCAGCACACGAACAACTCGACCGCCTCTGCTAACACCACGACATTGTTTGCAGAACCTCTTCTGCGCTCTTAACCGTGTAGGTTGGACACTAGAGACTGTGAAACCGTAGCCTGGTCAGATGAGACCTTGTTTCAGTTGGTAAGAGCTGATGGTGGGGTTCGACTGTGACACAGCCCTCACGAAGCCATGGGCTCAAGTTGTCAACAAGGCACTGTCCAGTATACATTGAGGTGTGTGGGATATTCAGATATACAGATGGCAGTAATACAGGATGCACAAGAAATGAAAGGGCTGTGTTTGCGTGGAATAGACTGGGTCCTCGGTCCAACTCAACTGATCATTGGCTGGAGATGGCTATGCTCGGCCGCTTGAAGACCATTTTCAGCCATTCATGAACTGCCTGTTTCCAAACAACGATGGAAATTTTATGGATGACAATGCACCGTGTGCCCCGGGTACAATTATTTACGGCTGGTTTGAAGAATTATTCTGGACAATTCTAGCGAATGATTCAAATAGTTCAAATGGCTCTAAGCACTATGGGACTTAACATCTGAGGTCATCAGTCCCTTAGAACTACTTAAACCTAAGGGCATCACACATATCCATGCCCGAGGCAGGATTCGAACCTGCGACCGTAGCAGCAGCGCGGTTCCGGACTGAAGCGCCTAGAAAGTGAATGATTTGCCTACCCGTATCACCCAACATGAATCTCATCGAACATTTATGGGACGTAGTCGAGAGGTCAGTTCGTGCACAAAATCCTGCATCGGCAGCACCTTCGTAATTATGAACGGCTATATAGGCAGCGTGGTTCAATATTTTTGCAGTGAACTTCCAGCCACTTTCTGAGTACATGCCATGCCGCGTAGCTGCACTGCGTTGGGCAACAGGAGGTCTGACATGACGTTAGGAGGTATGTCATGGCTTTTGTCACCTCAGTGTACATGACGCCACCCTATTTACACACACGTTTCAGTCACCTACACTGAACAGACAACATATAAATAGACAACTATGATACACGTCAAGGAAAGGGACAACTGTACGGAGAGAGAGAAAACCGTTTTCGATTGGACGGCTCAGCCCATCTCTTGGGGATTTCCAGTCAACTATGCCATAGAAATATTTCTCTTGCCTTGACAAACGGCTTTTGTGGAGCTCTACACTACAGTCTAAGCGAGGTAAACGGGGTGTGTTTCAGTATGAACACTTTTTCCTGCATGTGTGTGTGTGTGTGTGTGTGTGTGTGTGTGTGTGGTTTTCTCTCTTTAATTGTGAGTACGAAATGTCTCTGACGCAGAGAGGTGTAATCTGATTGGCTAAATGAAATGACGCAACCTTAAAAGCAAAACAAATGAGAAACTACTGCGCCATAGACTGAAGGAATTTACATTTACATAACTCGAGATTAAACATATTAACTAGAAAAACACTCACGGAATGCAACTAAAACACTGTAAAAGCTAAATACGTAACTAGCCGTTCTGTGGAGATGTACAGAGGCGACAGCAGAAGGTCTCCCGTATGGACGACATTGTAATAAGCACCCCTGGCCTAGAGAAACACCTGAAAGAGTTGAAAACAAATAAGTTGGTAGGTGTGGGTAGAATCCCAATTCGATTTTACAAAGGTTACTCTATGGCATTGTCCCCCTACTAAGCTTGTATTTATCGCTATTCTTTTGCCCAGTGCGAAGTCCCTAACGATTGGACAGAAATGCAGGTGACTCCTGAATATAAGAAGGGTGAAGAAACGGAGCCGCAAGTCTACAGACCAATATCCCTAACATAGGTCTGCTGCAGAATCATTGTACATATTCTCAGTTCGAGTACAATAAATTTTCTTAAGAAGCTTACGTCCACGGATCAACATGGTTTTAGAAAGCCAATAATCAGTCTGTCAACAAGTGGCCTCGAGAGCCTTAACGATTTTGTATACTGGGACCTTCGCTGAGCCGTGACTAACGACGGCTATAGCTAAACAAGGTTTCAAGCCACTCATATATCTGGGAACCTATTCCATACGCTCGTACTTTCGATTAGTCTGCAGTCGAGCGCCAAGCCAAAAGCTTACCTGAAATGTAGAAATGTGCATTTTGCCCTTCATCTATATTTCGCAGTATTTCATGTGAGAAGAGGGCAGCCTGAGCAAGAGAACCCAGCCCTTACTACTCTTCCCGCCACTCCTTTTGTTCTTCGCCGTTGTGGAGAGGGCAGGCTGTTGAATCAATTTTTCCTTCCCTCCGCAAATTTATGTTCAATAGTATCTGAATGAGCGGAAATAACGATCTTATTTTCTTTGTATTTATGCAAGACCTCGTTTACGCCTTTTTTTAAAATAAAGAGGTCATACTAATGTCTATCTGCGTTCATCAGTTCAATGAACCACGCCTCCCACGTAAGAGCAGTTTGAAAACCCAATTAACCCTTATGATCAGCAAATAAATAATGCCGTTGTTTAGTCTGTCTCCCTAAGGTCGTACGGACTTCGCGCTTTTCTTTGTTGGGGTGGAGTTTGTTCTCGCGCGCCCGTTGCGACCATTGCACTTACGGAACTGCTTATAATTAAATCAGATTCTTCCCTTCCGAATAAGGGATAAGTCATGGCTCACTGCGAGTCATGAACAAAATTCCACTTGATGTGTTGCAAGTCGTTTGCCATATTCTGAATGGGTTGTAGAGAGTGTGGTTTATATAACTATCACTTGTAGAGATTTATTTGTTGAGTAATCTTTCCATAATTCCAATAGAAAAGTAGTTGATACAAACATGGCACCGCTTTTATAGTGCATCATCAGTTCGTGCCACATGGTCGTACGGTCAATAAGAAATTCTTCCTGCATGCTGTGCACCACTTGCGTGAAGCAGAATTTTGGCAAAACCACTCGTGGAATTGCATCACGATGATGCTCCCGCTCGCATCTTCTTAGAGATTTTGTGACAAAAAACAAAACCATTGTATTGCATCAGCCGGACATAGCGCCCAACAACTTCTTTCTGTATCCAATGCTCAATCATCAAACCACGTCGTTTGGTCACCACAAATGACATAAAAAAATGAATCGCTAAAGAAGTTGAACACCACAACAGGAAGAGATTTCCACAGGTGCTTCCAAGATCGGAAAAAGCGCTGGAACAAATGTATTGTGTCTGAATGGCTCTGAGCACTATGGGACTTAACATCTGTGGTCATCAGTCCCCTAGAACTTAGAACTACTTAAACCTAACTAACCTAAGGACATCACACACATCCATGCCCGAGGCAGGATTCGAACCTGCGACCGTAGCAGTCGCACGGTTCCGGACTGAGCACCTAGAACCGCTAGACCACCGCGGCCGGCTATTGTGTCTGAGGGGGTTACTTTGAAAGAGACAGAGTTGATGTTTATGAATAAATAAAGGTTCTTTAATAGAAACAACTACTCCCATCAGTTTTCGATTACACCTCGTACGTTATGGAAAACTGGTTGATATTGCTAGGGTAAATGCGTTAAGTAAGTAACGTTAAGCATGTAAAACCTTAGCAAGTCCATACAGGTACAGTGGGATGTAGTGACACCAGAAGGTAAGTTACAAATGACGTCACACGGTAAGACCACGGCACCACAAGAATGACGCGTTGTCAGAAGGGGACACAAGTTCCGGATTTCCTGTAGACACAGTTGCGGTACGGATAACGGGTACTGTGCGCCGCAGCGAGCGAGGGAAATGGAGCAACAACTGGAAACCTGTTCCGAAGTTGAAGCAGGCGGGACCTTGCAATTCTCATGAGCAAAACATCCAAAGTGAGCATAGATTTACAGTGAAATTCTAGCGGTATACGGACCAAATTCAACGCTGCGTCTAGTTGTAGTGAAAGGATTGGCAAATTGTTCATTCAACGTGCAGGATCGTAGAACCACGTCGCGTGCCTTTAGTCAGGGAATGGGCTTGTTTACAGCAAGACAAGTACCCATATAAGTATTAATTTATTAATTACATTTCAGCTCGTTACTTAAACTTAAACATAGATTTTATTCATTTCTACACAAATTATTAATATCAAAGGCAAATTTTTCTTCTACACATTTGCAAAGATCCGACGATGTCTGGGAAACCAAATGCCGTGAGCACAGGGACCTGAGTCCCTACTTCCCTTGGGACGGCAGTAAAGGAAGGTATGCCGACAGTGGTACTTCCAATGAGACAACACCGAACCTAGATGACGCATCTCACCGTCATTCAGACGAGTCCCCGTACTCCATACAGCATCCCGATGGACGTGTATGTGTGATTGTGTGTGTGTGGAGGCTTCAAGGACAGCGCAAATGCGTTCTGCATCGTCATACTGATGAAACAAGTTGCATGAGGATACGGAATGCTACTGTGTACACAGTCCGATCACTTCGGGTCCGCACAGCCAGCGATTTCGACAGCAGGCGTGCCGTGTTATGGCTGACGGCCATGTTCTAGCTCTGATGTCACCGTGACGTTACCATTAAACAAGATAATGTACGAAAGCATGTTATGTTGCCCGTGCTGTCTTGAACTACCTCGATATAGATGGTGCCCAAATTTTGCCCAGGTCAACCAACACGTTTTTCATATATCTCACCCATTACAACATCTTATCCTGGATCAAATGAAACTCTGTGGCTCCAGAGACCTTTTCCAGTCAAGTCTCAAACTTCTCTGACATACATACACTCCTGGAAATTGAAATAAGAACACCGTGAATTCATTGTCCCAGGAAGGGGAAACTTTATTGACACATTCCTGGGGTCAGATACATCACATGATCACACTGACAGAACCACAGGCACATAGACACAGGCAACAGAGCATGCACAATGTCGGCACTAGTACAGTGTATATCCACCTTTCGCAGCAATGCAGGCTGCTATTCTCCCATGGAGACGATCGTAGAGATGCTGGATGTAATCCTGTGGAACGGCTTGCCATGCCATTCCCACCTGGCGCCTCAGTTGGACCAGCGTTCGTGCTGGACGTGCAGACCGCGTGAGACGACGCTTCATTCAGTCCCAAACATGCTCAATGGGGGACAGATCCGGAGATCTTGCTGGCCAGGGTAGTTGACTTACACCTTCTAGAGCACGTTGGGTGGCACGGGATACATGCGGACGTGCATTGTCCTGTTGGAACAGCAAGTTCCCTTGCCGGTCTAGGAATGGTAGAACGATGGGTTCGATGACGGTTTGGATGTACCGTGCACTATTCAGTGTCCCCTCGACTATCACCAGTGTAGGAGATCACTCCCCACACCATGATGCCGGGTGTTGGCCCTGTGTGCCTCGGTCGTATGCAGTCCTGATTGTGGCGCTCACCTGCACGGCGCCAAACACGCATACGACCATCATTGGCACCAAGGCAGAAGTGACTCTCATCGCTGAAGACGACACGTCTCCATTCGTCCCTCCATTCACGCCTGTCGCGACACCACTGGAGGCGGGCTGCACGATGTTGGGGCGTGAGCGGAAGACGGCCTAACGGTGTGCGGGACCGTAGCCCAGCTTCATGGAGACGGTTGCGAATGGTCCTCGCCGATACCCCAGGAGCAACAGTGTCCCTAATTTGCTGGGAAGGGGCGGTGCGGTCCCCTACGGCACTGCGTAGGATCCTGTGGTCTTGGCGTGCATCAGTGCGTCGCTGCGGTCCGGTCCCAGGTCGACGGCACGTGCACCTTCCGCCGACCACTGGCGACAACATCGATGTACTGTGGAGACCTCACGCCCCACGTGTTGAGCAATTCGGCGGTACGTCCACCCGGCCTCCCGCATGCCCACTATACGCCCTCGCTCAAAGTCCGTCAACTGCACATACGGTTCACGTCCACGCTGTCGCGGCATGCTACCAGTGTTAAAGACTGCGATGGAGCTCCGTATGCCACGGCAAACTGGCTGACACTGACGGCGGCGGTGCACAAATGCTGCGCAGCTAGCGCCATTCGACGGCCAACATCGCGGTTCCTGGTGTGTCCGCTGTGCCGTGCGTGTGATCATTGCTTGTACAGCCCTCTCGCAGTGTCCGGAGCAAGTATGGTGGGTCTGACACACCGGTGTCAATGTGTTCTTTTTTCCATTTCCAGGAGTGTATATATGCAAACTGAAGAGATGAATTAAAGTTTGTACCAAGGCAAAGATTACTGGGGTGGTTAATGTAGTTGTGCAAAACCACTGTGCCATGGTCTCTGTGGTAAGTGGTTAGCGCTGGTGAGCGGGAGATCTGGATTCGAAACCTGGCCTTATCAAAAATTTCGTTGCTTCAGTCTACGTGTATACCTAACGGATGTTTGAGACCTGAAAATATCTCTGAAGCCATATATTTTCATTTGATGAAGCGTCCATGACTGTGTTTCAGGCAGGATCCCACGTTTAGTTCGATGCTCAGGTGCTATTCCAATATATTTGGAGAGCCTCTGCAATGTTGTTCGAGTTTAGGGGGAATACGAAATGGGCTGAGGCGTAAATGAGAATTTTGAATGAGGGCAGTCTCTGTAGGTGTGAGTTGTGCCAAGGTGACGTAATGGTTAGCGCACATGCCTAGTGATCAGGAGATTCAAGTTCGAACCCCGGCTTTGGTACAGATTTTCATTGGTCTCTTCAGTCTGCAGATATACGTCATTTTATTCTGACTTGCTGACAGACTGGCATGTCAGCAGGTAGTAGTGTTGTTCCTCCTGAATGTTCACGTGGTTGAGAGGTGAAGGCTATACACTGATAAGCCGTAGCTTTGTGACCACTGCCCACCCGACGCTGGTTGCCACTTGTTGCCGCTGTCGGCTCGTGACACTTTAACAAAACTATGTAAGTGGAGGAGACACGGACGGGGCATCACACTAGCAAAGATATGCACTGAAAACGGGGAGATCCATAAAGATAAGCGACCTTCACGAAGCGCAAATTATTATTACGCAGAGCCTGTGAACGAGTATCTCGTAAACGGCGAACCTGGTCGAATTTATACGAGCTAACGTCTTGAGCATCTAGGGGAAGAGTCACGAAGATAGTGAAACTACAACTAGGCGTTAAATGGTTGGACGTCCACGATTGTTCACAGAACGTGTGGTTAGGAGACATGTTTGCTCTGTAAAGCAGGATAGGCCCAGATCTATTTCATCTCTGCCGAAAGAGCACAGTGCTGGTGAACACACAGATGTTTCTGGGCACACCGTTCGTCGTGCATTCTTGAACATGGGACTCTGCAACAGACCACGCCAGAATGTTCACAAGTTTACCCAACAGCATAGTGAGTTACGATTGCAGGGGACTCGGAACCATCGGGAATCGACCGTCGATCAATGTAAACGTGTCGGGTCTTGTGGTTAACTACATTTTTGCTGCACCAGGTCGCTGGTCGTCTCCACAAACGCCCTCATCGAGGCTGCCCTCGGCAGCTCGAAACGTTCAGCGCGCAACGGACGCAAGCTGATGAGAGCAGTATTACGATATGGACGATATGGAAGATATTCTCATCCGCTTTCATGGGACCCGTGGTAGTAATCGGAGACACTCTAGCAGCCGCAAACCACCTGCATCCCATTGTTATTGATTTCTTCCCCGGCATCGTTGTCGTCCTTCAGCAGAATAACTGTCTCGGAGCCAGAACCGTGCTACAGCGCTTTGAGGAGCATTATAGTGAACTTACACTGATGTCTCGGTGACAAAATTGGCCTGATGTAAATCCTGTTGAACCCATCTGCAGTTCTTCAGGCACCAACACCACATACGCAAATCAGCGGCCGTTTTCAGAATGAGATTTTCACTCTGCAGTGGAATGTGCGCTGATATGAAACTTCCTGGCAGATTAAAACTGTGTGCCGGACCGAGACTCGAACTCGGGATCTTTGCCTTTCGCGGGCAAGTGCTCTACCATCTGAGCTACCCAAGCACGACTCACGCCCCGTGTCGCAGCTTTACTTCTGCCAGTACCTCGTCTCCTACCTTCGAAACTTTACAAAAGCTCTTCTGCGAACATTGAAGAACTAGCATTCCTGAAAGAAAGGATATTGCGGGGACATGGATTAGCCACAGCCTGGGGGATGTTTCCAATATGAGATTTTCACTCTGCAGGGGAGTGTTCGCTGATGTGAAACTTCCTGGCTGATTAAAACTGTGTGCTGGACCGAGGCTCGAAATCGGAACCATTGCCTTTCGCGGGCAACTGCTCTACCAACTGAGCTACCCAAGCACGACTCACTTCCCGTTTCACAGCTTTATTTCTGCCAGGTTCGCAGGAGAGCTTCTGTAAAATTTGGAAGGGAGGAGACGAGGTACTGGCAGAAGTATAGCTGTGAGGACAGGGCGTGTGTCGTGCTTGGGTAGCTCAGATGGTAGAGCACTTGCCCGCGAAAGGCAAAGGTCCCGAGTTCGCGTCTCGGTCCGGCACACAGTTTTAATCTGCCAGGAAGTTTCATATCAGCGCACACTCCGCTGCAGAGTGAAAATCTCATTCTGGAAACATCCCCCAGGCTGTGGCTAAGCCATGTCTCCACAATATCCTTTCTTTCAGGAGTGCTAGTTCTGCAAGGTTCGCAGGAGAGCTTCTGTAAATTTTGGAAGGAAGGAGACAAGGTACTGGCAGAAGTATAGCTGTGAGGACAGGGCGTGAGTCGTGCTTGGGTAGCTCAGATGGTAGAGCACTTGCCCGCGAAAGGCAAAGGTCCCGAGTTCGAGTCTCGGTCTGGCATACAGTTTTAATCTGCCAGGAAGTTTCAGCGGCCCTTTATTGACACGAAGTAAATGACCTGTGCGTAGACTTCTGATGCCATGTACCTCCGCAAACATACCAACAACGTGTGGGTTCGCTGGTACGCGGAATCAGTAATGCACTTCGTTCCAAACTCGGACAAAGAAGCTATTAACCAGGTTGTCAGAGTGTTTCGGCTCATCAGTGTACAAAAGGCAAACTGGGAAACTACGTGGACAGACCAGAATTCGATCCCACCACCTTCCGGTTTGCAAGCACGCGCTCGATGAACTCTGGCAATGAACTGAAGCAGCATGGTATGACGTGGTCATATTTATTGCCTGGGCTCAGTTCTAGTAGACACCCACCCGTGTTAGCGCCGTTCTTGCTACCACAGTTGGCAGCGCTGTGTAGTAAATTTCGCATCCTGGGTATCTCGAAATCGTCAACAAAGGTAATCGCGCATTCTTCCTACAGTACTGTGTACTCTCAGTGAACACTATTTCTTCCTTTGCTATCTGTCTGAGTGTGAGAGAGAAATAAAATCCGTCGATAAACAACGAGTGCGTGGCTAGACCTGAGGCAGGGGCGTACCCCCTTTAGCTGCTCAGCGCCTGCATTGCCACGCCACGCAACCCGCGTGACCCTGCCGCAGTGCTCGCACGTGCTCCCTGGGGCGTCTCCCGCCTCAAAGCCAGATTAATGAGCCCGATAACGCGGAACGCTCTCTCTTGTTGTGAGCGCGTGTCAGCCGAGGCCGCTACCTGTAACGGGGGGGTCGCTCCTCTAATTAGTCGCGGCAACAACTTTCTCCTCTTATGCCTCCCTTCGCGCTGAATACTGTACTTCGTAAAAGATACAGGGCCTGCAGAGTAGGCATCTTTTTTGATGTAAGAGAAAACACCAGAATTAGACTACCCCACCTGAGGACCATTAATAACATCCGTATGTCTGGTGCTACCCGATACTGATAAAGGTTTCCTGAAGTATTTCGACATTATATAGCTTTTTCCTTTATATTCCACGTAAAAGAATATGTCCCCAGTGGTGGGACTGCCTTTTTGAAATCATCTATCCGGGGATGTAGGTTAAAATCACAGGAATCATTCATCCTGGTGGGTCTTCGAAGGAAAAATCGGAATTTTATGTGACGTTCAGTAGCGTCAGAAACTGTGTGTGGTGTGTCTGATAACGTATAATTTTAATTAACATTGTGTTTATACTGGTTGCTGGTGAAGAGGAAAGTTAGTTATTAGTATTTTATTAATGATCTCATTCATAAGCAGCCATATCACAGTCATCACAGTCTCTCAAGAAAGTTATAATTAAGCTTTACTTGTTTAATCAGAATCGGACGATGACTCTCCTTGTGCGCAGCCTCGATGATTCGAAGCGATCTGCAATCCTGTGTAAATAAAATGTCTTGGTTTTCTTGCGTTGCGTAGTCAGTCGGGAAACCTCAGATCAAGCGGAAACTTTGCTTTGATAGAGTTTAACTATCCGATGAGATAATAGAGCTCTTTGATCTAATAATTGCAGGTTCGTTTCCAATTCATAGGAAATTCCCTTCTGATTAGCAACGAAACGACACCTCCGTGCAAATTTCCAATTAGAGAATACATATATAATGAAATTCCTTACACACCTCTGATGTAAATGCTCAGTATATATTTTCTTGAGTAGCATACAATATATTTTCAATCTCTTTCTTGCAGTAATCTCGATAGCAAAATTACAATTATTCAATGCGGCTATTCGGCACGGAGAAGATCCTAGAAGTCCCCCCAACACGCCAGAGAGATTATAAAAATGGTTCAAATGGCTCTGGGCACTATGGGACTTAACTACTGAGCTCATCAGTCCCCTAGAACTTAGAACTACTTAAACCTAACTAACCTAAGGACATCACACACATCCATGCCCGAGGCAGGATTCGAACCTGCGACCGTAGCGGTCACGCGGTTCCAAACTGACGCGCTTTGAACCGTACGGCCACACCGGCCGGCAGAGAGAATATATTACAAAGAGTAATTATGCACTCATGGAATAGTAATAGTACTGTACTACTTTGCGCATCGATTCTGCGAGTCAAGTAGGAAACGTAGTTCACTCCTAGAATTTTGCAGGGATAACTAGTAGAATATAAAGAGATATTACAAGCGTAAGACCTTTACATGCAGAAGGTCGTGATTTCGGAACTCGTTGAATGCTTTACATCTTTTTAATTTCTAAATCTTTATAGAAATGACTTTGATGACTGTTTTCATTCATTTAACTGGTTCAAATACAACTTTTGTTTCTGTTCCTTTGTCATATCATTTTAATCATTGTCTGAATTTTTTCATTCATTTTCATTTTTATTTAGATCTTTTTTTTTTTTGCACTTGCAATTTTTGTGAATGAGAATTTAATTATATTTATCTATTATAATATTTAAATATTTGAATATGCCAATATGTTGGTTCAAAACAAAAGATAAAATAATTTATTTATAGTGACTGCGCAATGGTGTCAAAAATATATTTTTCTTTATAATATGTACATTTTTTTGGTAATCGTGATACAGACATTTAAAACATAGCCTAAATTCCTATTGCATTATGGACAAAATAACACAGATGGAGATTTAAAGGAAAGAAGACATTATGAGTGAAACAAAGTTCAGGCATTATGATGAATACAAATAATGAATGCAATGACACAGACGAAAAAATATGATAATAAAACGAAAGAAGTTAAACCGAAATCAGTATATAATATTAATTGAAATCACACAAATAAAGATTTCAAGAGGAAAAAGACCGATAAGAATTAAAGTGGGATCGAGTAAAGAAGTTGACATGATAACTAAAACGATGTGACAAAGGATACAAATAAAAAACTATATTTAAATCAGTTACTTGAATAAAAATAATAATCAAAGTCATTTCGATCAAACTTCAAAAATGTAAATATAAACTGGTCTATTACACGATGCAACCAATCATATGCTGCTACTTTTTAAAAGCTTTTGAGCACTACGCAAAATTTTGAATGCTTTTTTCGTCTATTACTTGCGGACGAGAGCCCACCAGAGTGAACGGCTGCAGGGTGTAACATGTGGGAATTTAACCTACATCACTGTATAGATTGTTTCAAAAAGTTCATTCCACCGCTAGGGACATCTCCTTGAGAGGAGTTAATGGTAACTTTTTAATTCGATGTGACTCACTTTTGAAGATGAATCCTTAGGGACATTCAATATACATCATTAATATACTGTTCTCGCTTAGTCCATGAAGCTTTTTATGATGGTATTCAATTCATATGATCGATTCTACATCTATACAATTATACTTCGAAAGTTGTAATTATATAATATCGAAATTGATCGTGTGAATTAACTACTATCAACAAATCAGTTATATGGATTCTCCAGCAAGAGTACATTAACTCAAAGTAATTCAATATGTAAAGTGGGCAAGCAGGAAAGGAAACCCGGAATAAATTGAAAAGGAAGTTAAAGTACAGGGAGTAGAAACAAAAACAGTAAGACTTGATGATGACACACTGATTTTATCAGGGACGGCAAAGAATTTGGAAGAGCAGTCGAAAAGATTGGATTGTGTCTTGAGAAGTTCATTGTTAGAGGCGGCTACACAGCCTGGACGATTGACTCATACCACCCCCATCCCCAAGTTTTTACTGTACCTATTCCTGACAATGTTATTTTAAACTACTAGGTTAATCTGAAGATACCACACAAGGACGAAAAGTATCACTGCCAATAAATAGATTAAACAGTTTCCAAACAAGACTGTCTTATTTGGAGAAATTGATAACCGGTTGCCGTACCAGGCGCCCACCATGGAACGGACTGAATTTTAGTTGTCATGGCAACAGGTTAAAAATGAACATGAGGTACTGCTGTAGCAGCTCAATTAACGAATGAGCCAGTAAAAAAAAAGTTGAGAAGTTATAAAGGAACATCGAATGTAAAGTTAACAGTTACCAATTTGTTTCTGAATGTATTTGTCGATGTGTAGCCTTGTACGGCATCGTGGACGTTAAAAAGTTTTGACAAGAACTCAGTGAATGATTTTGAAATCTGGTGCTGCAGGGGAGTGCTAAAGACTAGATGGGTACATTGAATAACCAACGAACAAGTACTGAATCGAATTTCGGAGAAAACAATTTCGGAACTTGACTAAAAGAAGAGACCGGTTGACAGCACATTTACTCAGGCACCGAGTAATTGTAAACTGATGTGACAAAAGCCGAGCGATACCTCATAATGTCATGCTCGGGGTAGTGCAGCAATTCGACGTGACATGGACTCAACAACACATTGGAAATCCTCTTCAGGAATATTGAGCCATCTTGTCGCTACAGCAGTCCATAATTCGGAAAGTGTTGCCGGTGCAGCATCTTGTGCACGAACTGACCACTTGATTATGTCCCATATATGTGCAATCGGATTCATGTCGGGCGATCTGATTGGCCAAATCATTTGCTCGACTTGTCCAGAATGGTCTTCAAACCAATGGCGATCAATTGTGGCCCACTGACATGGCGCATTGGCGTCCATACAAATGAAGGCGATGAACATATGGAAATGGCCCTCAAGTGTTCAAACTTAATATTTTCCAGCCAATGAACAATGATCGGTTTAGTTGGACCAGAGCACAAAGTCCATTCTAACACAGCCGACACTTTTTGGATCTGCATCTCTTGTCCAGGAGAACTTCTGTAAAGTTTGGAGGGTAGGAGACGAGGTACTGGCAGAAGTAAAGCTGTGAGGACGGGGCTTTAGTCGTGCTTGGGTAGCTCAGTTAGTAGAGCACTTGCCCGCGAAAGGCAAAGGTCCTGAGTTCGAGTCTCGGTCTGGCACACAGTTTTAATCTGCCAGGAAGTTTCATATCAGCGCACACTCCGCTGTAGAGTGAAAATTTTCATTCTATAAACATCCCCCAGGCTGTGGCTAAGCCATGTCTCCGCAATATCCTTTCTTTCCGGAGTGCTGGTTCTGGAAGGTTCGCAGGAGAGCTTCTGTAAAGTTTGGAATGCAGGAGACGAGGTACTGGCAGGAGTATAGCTGTGAGGAGAGGGCGTGAGTCGTGCTTGGGTAGCTCAGTTGGTAGAGCACTTGCCCGCGAAAGGCAAAGGTCCCGAGTTCGAGTCTCGATTCGGCATACAGTTTTAATCTGCCAGGAAGTTTCAGCTCTTGTCCTTTCTTTCCACAGTCACACTGTTTTTCCCTTTTTACCCTCTGTGCCATCATCAGTGGGTTTTTGTTTATTGAAAACAGTAAAAAGTGAAAATTTTATGTTACAACCGATTTAACGAAATGTGGTCTAAAGAAAGTTTTTGTTAGTTTAGCTTCTTATCATGATCTTACATTATACAGGGTGTCCCGCTCAAACCCCCCTGGTTTCAAGGACCCAGGACAGAATAACTACAGTAGATACGACTGTGAGAAATGCTCCCGGTGTAGAGCATCTCAAAGAATTTATATTCCTGCATCAGAAGTGCCAAGTATCGTCGCCAGTGTGGAGCATGGTCGTATAAAGTGAAAATGGCGACTCAACAGCAACATGCACAAGCAGAAACAAAATCGCCGATTACTGTGCAAAGAAATTATCGTCGTGTGTATAAATGTGATCCACCTGACGTGAAAACAATTAAGGAATGGTATAGGAAGTTTCTGGCTACAGGAAGTATTATGAAACATTCTGGCGGTGCACGTTACTGAGTTTCAGAAGAGATAGTGGAGGACGCCAGACAAACGTTTCTCAGAAGCCCAGGTAAGTCAATTCCTGAAGCATCTAGGCAAATTGATGTACCTCGATCAACATTGCATCGTGTAGTACACCAGCGTCTTCGTATGTGTGCGTACAAAGTGAAAATTCTGCAACATCTGACGCCGAGCGACAAACAACACTGACAACAATTTGCTGCGGATATGCTGCAGCGTATTGATATGGATGCCAGCATCCTGGAGTGATGTTTATTCTCAGATGAGGCAATCTTTCATCTATCAGGAAGGGTTAATAGACATAATGTTCGGATTTGGGGTTCGAAAAATCCGCACATTGTCATTGAACATTTTCGTGATAGGCCTAAATTAAACGTCTGGTACCGTCTTATGCACGACAGGATTGTTGGACCGTTCTTCTTTGAGGAACAAAGAGTGAATGGATCAGTGTATCTGGACATGTTGGAGCAATTTGTGTACCCTCAGATACAAGACTTGCAACCCAGTATCATTTTTCAACAAGATGGAGCTCCTCCGCTTTGGTCAATGGCTATTCTCAACTCCCTGGATAGGAAATTTTCCAGTCATTGGATCGGACGCGGAGGACCCATTGCCTGGCCACAACGGTCACCCAACATAAAGACGCTTGATTTCATAATGTGGGGATTTGTGAAGGACCATGTGTATGCGACCAAAGTGGACGAAATTCCTACGTTGCAACATCATATTACTAATGCGATTGCAACAGTAGCAGAGGAAATGTTCCAAAGAACTTTACAAGAAACTGAAAATAGACTCGATATTCTTCATGCTACAAATGATTCCCATGTAGAGGTGTATTGATGATAAATAAATACATTTTTTGAGATGGTCAACAATGTGGGTCATTTTTCATTGTCGTATCTAGTGTTTTTTCCCCTGGGTCTTTGAAATCAGAGAGATTTGAGTAGGATATGCTGCATAGATTTGCGGGCCCAACTGTATAGTGTTCTACACTGACAGTTTGTCATCAGCAAACCAAACGACATAAATGTTAATTTCATCAGCGAGTTAACATATCCCTTGATTTTTAAAACACACACGACACACACGAGGGAGAGAAAGTATATAAATTTCAAATTCGGCGCTGAATTCTCTAGGGAATAAACGAACGCCGCTAGGCTTAGGAAACACAATAGCATAGTATAGACCGCGTTCTGCTAAGTAAAAAGGCGTTTATAAAGAAAGAAATCACACAAAGTAAATTAATACGAGGGTTGGAACTTTAACAGTGGCAACTATTTATTTACAGCTCGTACAAAATAGATACGTGTTCGAAAGTTCTACTGACCTTCAAAGTAGTCACCAGCAGTGTGTATAACCCGTTGCAGGGATGTGGAAGTCGTAGGATACTCTTAGCAGCGCGAGTTGTGTTGACAGTTCGAGCGGCGCCGTCTATTACCCGACGAATTTGTAGCAGTTCTGAAGCGAATGCCGTGAAGTGTTTCCTTCAGTTTAGAAATCGAGTTAAACTTACGAGGGATTAAATCATGGGAGTGCAGTAGATGGTATAGAACTTAGCAGACGCATCAATCAAACAAATCAGTTGCAGCTTGCACTGTACGTGCTTGAGCATTGTCCTTCAAAATGATGGTCAGGTCCTGCAGAAAGTGTCATCACTTCTGTCTCTATGCTGTTCATTTTTGGAACGCAACCTACGACCAGCTTAGAGACAGAAGCGATGAAACATTTTGCAGGACATGACCATCATTTTGCAAGACAATGCTCAAGCACGTACAGTGCCAGCTGTTACTGGTTTGTTTGACTGATGCGGCTGCGAAGTGCTATACCACCTACTGCACTCACCTGACTTCAGCCCTTGTGAGCTCAACTAGATTTCTAAACTGAAGGTAACTCTTCGCGGCATTCGCTTCAGAACTGCTACAAATTCATCGGGCAATAGACCGCGCCGCTCTAACTGTCAACACAACTGGCACTGCTAAGAGTATCCTACGACTTCAACATCGCTGGCAACGGGTTACACACAATGGTGGTGACTACTTTGAAGGTCAGTAGAAGTTTGAAACACGTATATATTTGGTACGAGCTGTAAATAAATAGTTGCCACTATTAAAGTTCCAACCCATGTATGTGTGTGCAGAGTCCTTGGAAACTAGAAGAAGAAGGATCAGTCGCAACAAAACGTAAGAAGTGACAATTATATACGCAAACTATTTTGACACGCCAAAATCACGTTTCTTAAATATCAAGGAATGTGCTAATTCGTCGAAGAAATTGATATTTACATTGTTTGGTTTGCAGATGACGAGCTATCAGTGCAGGGCACCGTACAGTTGATTCTCCAAAACCATAACGTAAGATCACGACAAGAAGCAAAACTAGCAAAAACTTCCTTTAGGCCTCACATTGTCAAATCAGTAGTAAAATAAAATATTCACTTTTTATCGTTTTCAATAGACAAAAACCCACTGATGATGGCACACAGGTGCTGAAACATGTTAGCGTAAAAAGGAAAAAGTGTGATTTCAAGAAAGGCGGTACTCATATCCTATAACAGCGACACCGTTACGGAGCGCCCACCAGTTGACAACCTTGATCCATGGTAGTGTGAGGTGTGCGCCACACACTAACACTACCAGCAGCTCTTATCAACTGAAATCGGGGCTCATTTGACCGGGATACGGTTCTCCAGTCATCTACGGTCCAACCGATATGGTCACGTGCCAGGAGGGGCGCTGCAGCCGATGTCGCCCTGTTTATCAAAGACACTCGCTTCGGTCGTCCGGTGCCATAACCCATTAACACCAAATTTCACCGCAGTTTCCTAACGTATACATTCGTCGTACGTCTGGCATTGATTTCTGTGGTTTTTTCACGCAGTGTTGCTTATCTGTTAGCACTGACGCCTTTCAGCAAACGCCGCTGCTCTGAGTCGTTAAGTGAAAGCCGTCGGCGACTGTGTTGTCTATGGTGAGAGGTAATATGTGAAATTCTGTACTTGACGCCGGCCGGTGTGGCCGAGCGGTTCTAGGCACTTTAGTGTGGAACCGCGCGACCGCTACGGCCGCAGGTTCGAATCCTGCCTCGGGTAGGGATGTGTGTCATGTCCTTAGGTTAGTTAGGTTTAAGTAGTTCTAAATTATAGGGGACTGATGACCTCAGATGTTAAGTCCCATAGTGCTACGAGCTGTTTGAACCATTTGGACACACTTGACACTGCGGATCTCAGAATATGGAATTGCCTAACGATTTCCGAAGTGGAATGGTGGTGGTGGTGGTGGTGGTTAATGTTTAACGTCCCGTCGACAACGAGGTCATTAGAGACGGAGCGCAAGCTCGGGTTAGGGAAGGATTGGGAAGGAAATCGGCCGTGCCTTTTCAAAGGAACCATCCCGGCATTTGCCTGAAACGATTTAGGGAAATCACGGAAAACCTAAATCAGGATGGCCGGAGACGGGATTGAACCGTCGTCCTCCTGAATGCGAGTCCAGTGTGCTAACCACTGCGCCACCTCGCTCGGTGAAGTGGAATGTCCCATGCGTCTAGCTCCAACTGCTATTCAGTGTTCAGAGTGTCTTAATTCCCGTGGTGCGGCCATAATCACATCGGAAACCCTTTCACATCAATCACTCTAGCCCAGTTGACTGCTCCGAAAATGCGCTTCCTCTGTTTATACCTTGTGTACACGAAACTACTGCTATCTGTATATGTGCATATCGTTATCCCATTTATACAGTGTGTTCAGTAAGTAACGATGCAGCTCATAACTTGCCGTATTGTAGTCATGGAAGTTATAAGAGATGCTGAAAGTGATCCCCTCGAACTTGAAGACACAGTTGCACACGTCTCTGCACGTTCTTGAAGGCGTTATGCAGAACATCGGGAGTGATGTTCCGAATGTGACGTGTCACTGCAGCTTCGAGTTCTTGTATGGTGTACGGATTGCCTTCATAGGCCTTTCCCTTCAACGTACCCCATAGAAAGTAATGCGGTTGAGCCAAGCCGAGTGAACGCGGAGGCCAAGCCCTCGAGAGATGATGCGGTCACCGAAGATGTCCTTTAAAATGTTCATCGCCTTGTGAGCGGTGTGTGCAGTCACGCCATCCTGTTGGAACCAGGCATTCTCAATTTCATCCTCATTCGGTTCACCTAGGAAGGGCTCCAGAATGTAGGTGCAGTTCCGTTCTGAATTTATGGTGTCCTGAAAGAAGATCGGCCCAATGATGAGTTTACGAGTCACGGCGCGCCAAACATCAACCTTTTAGTCACGCAGTGGGGACATCGTAAATTCGTGCGAATTCTCCGTAGCTCACACACGACTATTCTGACTATTCACGTAACCGGCGAGGTGAAACCGTGTCTCATCCGTGAAAAACGTTGTTTCAAGAATCCCGCCACCATTGTCCTACAGGAAGAACAGAAACCAGTTGCAAAAGTTCACAAGCGTCGGCCGATCGGTGTCTCTCAGTTCATGCACGACCGACGATGTGTACGTACGAGGGTAATCCGAAAAGTAAGGTCTCCTATTTTTTTATAAGTACATAGAACTGTTTATTTCTACAGTGATTTACATCAGTTTACAGCTTGAACATGTAGCTACTTTTTGACATAATCACCATTTCTGTCGATGCATTTTTGTAGACGCTGTGGCAGTTTTTGTATGCCCATGTCATGCCAGCTCGCCGCCATGATGTTCAGAAAGTTACGAACCTCTTCTTTCACCTCGTCGTCGGAGCTGAATCGCTGGGACTACAATTAACGCTGACAGGTACTGTAAGACTCTGAAAAAACTCAAACGGGCAACTGAGAACCGGAGAAGTGGAATGTTGAGCAAAGGCGTACACATTCTCCATGACAACGCTCGCCCACACATCGCTCGGCAAACCGTTGCTCTCCTGCAACAGTTTCAGTGGAACATTATCACCGACCCATCCTTTAGTCCTGACTTGGCGCCCAGTGACAATCGCCGGCCGGGGTGGCCGAGAGGTTTTAGGCGCTACAGTCTGGAAAACCTGCAACCGCTACGGCCGCAGGTTCGAATCCTGCCTCGGGTATGGATGTATGTGATGTCCTTAGGTTAGTTGGGTTTAAATAGTTCTAAAAATGGTTCAAATGGCTCTGAGTACTATGGGACATAACATCTGAGGTCATCAGTCCCCTAGAACTTAGAACTACTTAAACCTAACGAAGGACATCACACACATCCATGCCCGAGGCAGGATTCGAACCTGCGACCGTAGCGGTCGCGCGGTTCCAGACTGATGCGGCTAGAACCGCTCGGCCACACCGGCCGGCTAAATTGTTCTAAGTTCTAGGGGACTGATGACCTCAGCAGTTAAGTCCCACAGTGCTCAAAGCCATTTGAATCCAGTGACTATCACCTGTTCCCTAGGTTAAAAAAACATTTGGCCAGGAAGCTATTCAGCTCCGACGACGAGGTGAAAGAAGAGGTTCATAACTTTCTGAACAGCATGGGGGCAAGCTAGTATGACATGGGCATACGAAAACTGTCACAGCGTCTACAAAAACGCATCGACAGAAATGGTGATTATGTCAAAAAATAGCTAAATGTTCAAGCTGTAAACTGATGTAAACCATTGTAGAAATAAACAGGCCTATGTACTGATAAAAAAAATAGGAGACCTTACTTTTGGGGTTACCCTCGTATATATGGACAGTGACTTCCTGAATATCTAGTGAGCGGAACCAACGGA
Source organism: Schistocerca piceifrons (assembly GCF_021461385.2). Lineage (NCBI taxonomy): Eukaryota > Metazoa > Arthropoda > Insecta > Orthoptera > Acrididae > Schistocerca > Schistocerca piceifrons. Next base: position 60,661,166 of record NC_060142.1, read on the forward strand.
AACGTGGGCCTGCTGAGCTACTCGTCTAATCGATTTCTTTGAACTTCGCAGCCTCATATCTTGCACCTCTGCCATCTTCTCTTCAGATGTGGATGTGGGTGGTCTTCCTAATTTTGGAATATTATGAACGTTTCCGGTCTTTCGAAACTTGAAGATGATGTTCCATACGGCACTGCGGTTTGGCATCTACACTCCTGGGAACTTTGCTGCAAATGCAGCTTCTACTGCTGAGGTAAGCTTGCCTCCAATGCGAAACACATGCTCTACAAGAAACACTCTTTGTTCAATCGTCAGCATGATAACTTGGATCATAACGATGTCACACAAGACGTTGGTCAAACCCGACCTGCGAACAAATACAAATACCTGGTCAAATATGCTTCAAATATGTTAAAAAATGGAAAATATTGTATTCAAATGCCTCTGAGCACTATGGGACTTAACTTCTGAGGTCATCAGTCCCGTAGAACTTAGAACTACTTAAACCTAACTAACCTAAGCACTTCACAGACATCCATGCCCGAGGCAGGATTCGAACCTGCGACCGTAGCGGTCGCGCGGTTCCAGACTGTAGCGCCGAGAACCGCTCGGTCATTCCGGCCGGCTGAAAATATTGTATTAATAATTGACAATCACGTCAGTAATTACATAGCACACCACAACACGGCACTGCATAGCTAGTTTCTGAGCACCCGTTATAAGACTGAAATATATGAACATGAGAATTTAAAAGGTTTGTAACCCCTGAAAATACCATACACAATAAATATCTGACACTGTGAAACTCAGTTTTAATTTTGCGTTTAATGATAGCGCTCTTATATCCCCTAGATTGATTAAGGAACATTCGTACGATAGAAAATAGATACATAAAATAAAAACAATATTCGAGTTTCGAAGAAGGGGCACCGAAGTGTAAAGCCGAGCCGCTACCCACTGTGCCACAACTTGGATTGACACCGAAGTGTAAAGCCGAGCCGCTACCCACTGTGCCACAACTTGGATTGACTTATCACTTGCTAAAAGATGCATAAATTACGGTGGAAACTGAACGTCAGTTTCTCAGAAAATACGGATAAGCCGAGATAATTTCTCGCTTATTTTGTCCCGTCTCCTTGGGAAGCAGGGTGATGGGACTTTCGGCGTTCCCTTCGCAGGAGTTTCGTTAAGGCACTGTTGAATCAGTGCTGTATTCCATGAAGTAGGTGAAAAGCTGCCATTACTAATTGGTATTTTCACGTAAGTGGGTGGCTGTGGATTAGAGTCCCACTGCTACTGGATGCGAGTGCAGTATGCTGTGGTATCGGCTGCTCCATCGATCTCGGTGTGCGATCTCTGGAACCATTGTGTAGGGTTTGTGTGCCGCGTGGAGACGGTCGAGTCGGGCGCATCACGGATGAGGGCGCGGCTGTGCAGAGCGGGGCGGAATCTTAAAAATTAATAAGGGGAGGGTTGCACGCCGCTGGCGGACGGCCGGTTCTTTAAAATTCACTCGCGCACGCAGCCACTTCCGCGAGCCCTGGAAGGCGCGGCGCTGCACAGGGAAACTCATTAAAGCGGCCCCGCATAAAGGCGGCCATTTTAAAGTCAAATTTAAAGGCGCCGCCTCCGCCGCCGCATCACCTGCCGGATCGTCCGTTCCAGGGGGGCGTGGCGCCCCTAGCTGCACGTCTTCCGCCCCAGTTACTCCACTCATGGATCCAATCCTAGATGCCTGGTGCGCCGCTCACCAACTGCGCCAACTGATACCTCATAGCAGAGTACCGCCAGAACTCGTTCCCGATTGCTCAGTTCTCAAGTTTCAAGACAGAAGGCTTTCACTGAATACTCTTTTCCAACAGCTCTGTAAACAGAAATGGATGCGTTTGCAGTGGTGCTGTAATCGAGAAGCTTGAACTACTGAAGAAAGACACCGATTTTTTTTCGGTGACGTATCGTTGTTCTGCCATTTTCGGCGAGTACGGCGGCGAAAGGCACAATGGTTTCACTTCTGGCCCCATGGTGTGGGTCGCCATCGGGTATGACTTCAGGTCACGGCTGATAACAATTGAGGGGACTCCTACAGCAGAACGGTACTTTTTGCTCGCGTATCATGTCATTTCTGGAAACCCAGAATCTACTCTGTAGGAATCAACATGGATTCCAGAAACAGCAGTCGTGTGAGGCCCAACTCGCTTTATTTGTTCATGAGACCCAGAAAATATTAGATACAGGCTCCCAGGTAGATGCCATTTTCCTTGACTTCCGGAAGGCGTTCGATACAGTCGCGTGATAATCAAAGTAAGAGCCTACGGAATATCAGACCAGCTGTGTGGCTGGATTGAAGAGTTTTTAGAAAACAGAACATAGCATGTTGTTCTCAATGGAGAGACATCTACAGACGTTAAAGTAACCTCTGGCGTGCCACAGGGGAGTGTTATGGGACCATTGCTTTTCACAATATACAGGGTGTTACAAAAAGGTACGGACAAACTTTCAGGAAACATTCCTCACACACAAATAAAGAAAAGATGTTATGCAGACATGTGTCCGGAAACGCTTAATTTCCATGTTAGAGCTCATTTTAGTTTCGTCAGTATGTACTGTACTTCCTCGATTCACCGCCAGTTGGCCCAATTGAAGTAAGGTAATGCTGACTTTGGTGCTTGTGTTGACATGCGACTCATTGCTCTACAGTACTAGCATCAAGCACTTCATTACGTAGAATCAACAGGTTAGTGTTCATCACGAACGTGGTTTTGCAGTCAGTGCAATGTTTACAAATGCGGAGTTGGCAGATCCCCATTTGATGTATCGATTAGCACGGGGCAATAGCCGTGGCGCGGTACGTTTGTATCGAGACAGATTTCCAGAACGAAGGTGTCCCGACAGGAAGACGTTCGAAGCAAATGATTGGTGTCTTAGGGAGCACGGAACTTTCCAGCCTATGACTCGCGACTGGGGAAGACCTAGAATGACGAGGACACCTGCAATGGACGAGGCAATTCTTCGTGCAGTTGACGATAACCCTAATGTCAGCGTCAGAGAAGTTGCTGCTGTACAAGGTAACGTTGACCACGTCACTGTATGGAGAGTGCTACGGGAGAACCACTTGTTTCTGTACCTTGTATAGCGTCTGCAGGCACTATCAGCAGCTGATTGGCCTCCACGGGTACACTTCTGCGAATGGTTCATCCAACAATGTGTCAATCCTCATTTCAGTGCAAATGTTCTCTTTACGGATGAGGCTTCATTCCAACGTTATCAAATCGTAAATTTTCACAATCAACATGTGTGGGCTGACGAGAATCCGCACGCAGTTGTGCAATCACGTCATTAACACAGATTTTCTGTGAACTTTTGGGCAGGCATTGTTGGTGATGTCTTGATTGGGCCCCATGTTCTTCCACCTACACTCAATGGAGCACGTTATCATGATTTCATACGGGATACTCTACCTGTGCTGCTAGAACATGTGCCTTTACAAGTACGACACAACATGTGGTTCATGCACGATGGAGCTCCTGCACATTTCAGTCGAAGTGTTCGTACGCTTCTCAACAACAGATTCGGTGACCGATGGATTGGTAGAGGCGGACCAATTCCATCGCCTCCACGCTCTCCTGACCTCAACCCTCTTGACTTTCATTTATGGGAGCATTTGGAAGCTCTTGTCTACGCAACCCCGGTACCAAGTGTAGAGACTCTTCGTGCTCGTATTGTGGACGGCTGTGATACAATACGCCATTCCACAGGGCAGCATATGCGCATCAGGGATTCCATGCGACGGAGGGTGGATGCATGTATCCTCGCTAACGGAGGACATTTTGAACATTTCCTGTAGCAAAGTGTTTGAAGTCACGCTGATACGTTCTGTTGCTGTGTGTTTCCATTCCTTGATTAATGTGATTTGAAGAGAAGTAATAAAATGAGTTCTAACCTGGAAAGTAAGCGTTTCCGGACACATGTGCACATAACATATTTTCTTTCTTTGTGTGTGAGGAATGGTTCCTGAAAGTTTGGCCGTACCTTTTTGTAACACCCTGTATATAAATGACATAGTAGATAGAGTCGGAAGTTCCATGCGGCTTTTCGTGGATGATACTGTATTATACTAAGAAATTGCAGCATTAGAAAATTGCAGCGAAATGCAGGAAGATCTGCAGCGGATAGGCACTCGGTGCAGGGAGTGGCAACTGCCCCTTAACATAGACAAATGTAATGTATTGCGAATACATGAAAGAAGGATCCTTTATTGAATGATTATATGATAGCGGAACAAACACTGGTAGCAGTTACTTCTGTAAAATATCTGGGAGTATGCGTACGAAACGATTTGAAGTGGAATGATCATATAAAATTAATTGTTGGTAAGGCGGGTGCCAGGTTGAGATTCATTGGGAGAGTCCTTAGAAAATGTATACCATCAACAAAGAGGTGGCTTACAAAACACTCGTTCGACCTTTACTTGAGTGTTGCTCATCAGTGTGGGATCCGTACTAGGTCGGGTTGACAGAGGAGATAGAGAAGATCCAAAGAAGAGCGGCGCGTTTCGTCACAGGGTTATTTGGTAAACGTGATAGCGTTACGGAGATATTTAGCAAAGTCAAGTGGCAGACTCTGCAAGAGATGTGCTCTGCATCGCGGTGTAGCTTGCTCTCCAGGTTTCGAGAGGGCGCGTTTCTGGATGAGGTATCGAATATATTGCTTCCCCCTACTTATATCTCCCGAGGAGATCACGATGTAAAATAAGAGAGATTCGAGCGCGCACGGAGGCTTCCCGGCAGTCGTTCTTCCCGCGAACCATGCGCGACTGGAACAGGAAAGGGAGATAATGACAGTGGCACGTAAAGTGCCCTCCGCCACACACCGTTGGATGGCTTGCGGAGTATAAGTGTAGATGTAGATGTAGATGTATACCTTGAGTCCTCATTCGTTAACTCTCGTGCTACAGTATCGTGGTGACATTTTCCAACAGGACAATGTTCGTCCAGATATGGCACGTGCCTGTACGAACAGTCATGTGATGTTGGGGTAATTCAGTGGCCAGCAAGATCCCCAGGTGTGTTCCTGACAGACCATCCGTGAAACACGCTCGGGTATTAACTTCGCCCGCCCGAGAGTCAGCATACAGGATATCCAAGCTGTGGAGGACTAGTTACAACAGGTTTGGGCCAGTTTGCCTCAGGGAGGATACAACTCCTTCATGACCCTTCCACATCCGAATCAGCGTATCCATCAATTCAGAGGGTATATATCGTCAAATTGGTAAGTGGGATCATACTGCCAAGTCCTTTGTATGTCTCGCTCGAATTTGTGCTCACTGAAATAACACACAAACGCTCAAAACCGGTGAAGTTTAAATTTGTTTCCTCTCTCTCTTCTGGGCGCTTCACTATTTTATCAGGAAATGTACATAAGTTATACTTTTCCACAAAAGTCAATTCTTGTTCAAAACGAAATCTTACTGACAACGGACATATTTTTTACCTGGTGATTGCTATTAATCAGTGTTTTGACTCCAATCGGCTCAGTTGTACGGTATCTTTTCCTTACTACTAGGTAGGAACAAAAATTTTGCCTAGTTTTGCATCCTAACCTAAATTAATATCAAATTGGTTAATGAGAACGAAACAGCAGAATCAAATGTCTTCCTTAAATGCAAGTCAGGAAATACTTAATGCTGTATAGGTATATTTCTCAGGTCAGAAGAATAAAAAGATTCTTTGTTTTATTTATCAGTAAAGTAAAGTTTATAATGTTACTTCTATAAATTCACAACAAATATTCTAAGTAGCCTGATCCTGTAGCTATAAACGTTTGTATTCATAGGATCATTGAGTATCGGACTGCTTGAGAATTTTCAGTCGGTGTCTTTTGGTTTTGCAGATTTTCAGCACACACTGAAGATTGTCTCTGAATTTAGGGATGTTTAATGCATAAACTGTTTTATGCACAGCTATAGACGATGTGCGATGTCGGGAAAATGTACAGACGTTGGAAATGGTGCCTGCCTACATATCTCTCAAGATGGATTTTGTGTCTTAACCTGACTACAAATTAGGTAACATTGCACATGACGTGTGGAAACAAGACGATTGGTTTAGCCCACTGTGTACCCCAAAGAGCAGAGCGCACTATTCAATTTCTCCCCCACGATAGACTTTCAGATCAAATTCCAGGTCGAAAAGTGAGATAACTGTAGTATTTGAGAACTGGAGCACCGAGGCTTCAGTAACAACATACGAACTGCCGATCCAGCTGCCGTATCTGCCACGCGGATAATATCGCAGTCTCTCTCTGAATCTGTTTCTATATCGCAGGAGCGGCAGATATTATGGTATCTCTGGCCATGTGCCTGAAATTTATTACACCCCTGTACCATAAACTTCATGTACCCTTGTATTTCCTTGAGTGCACCATACAGGAGTGTATTTAGAATTAATTCTTTGTTAATAGTGTCAATATAACGTGCTTGGAGAAAATTTACATTTACCAAACAGTCACCTGAAATTTCATGCATTCACTACACATCAAATCAAAAGGTTCAAATGGCTCTGAGCACTATAGGCCTCAACTGCTGAGGTCATTAGTCCCCTAGAACTTAGAACTAGTTAAACCTAACTAACCTAAGGACATCACAAACATCCATGCCCGAGGCAGGATTGGAACCTGCGACCGTAGCGCTCTTGCGGTTCCAGACTGCAGCGCCTTTAACCGCACGGCCTCTTCGGCCGGCACATCAAATCCTAGCCCGAAGTGTAGGTTGAGGATTTACATGCATCCATACAGGCTTGTAGTGTATGTGCGTACGTAGAGGCTTATCAAAAATTGCTATTAGTCCTTGACTTAATATCTGCAAAATATTCTTTCAATGTTTAAAAACTAAAGATTTTGTGAGGTCCATCTGTATGAACAACTATCCTTTTTAGGCTTAAGTGAACAGCCCCCACAGTTTGTGAAATTACATCTGAACCTTCGTGATACCATATAACGAAGAAACGGGTTAATCATTGAGTAGCAGGTGGACGCAGAGGCTCTTGTTTATAAAAGCAGTTCTCTCAAGTCGTCTTAGCTTGTGTTATTATGGAGGTTAATCAACAGCAGTGAAGTTGACTGCTGAAGACAAGGCGATCGGAGTTAGTAGGTCATCTAAAACCGTAGAATAAGTCTAAAAGGTAGGAGAATAACATACACGACAATCTATGGAAAATAAGTAATATATACGACAATCTGTGGAACGAGTGAGACTAAGAGAATTCAATGTGCAGGCTAAGCTGGCGACATTTAACTGACAACGTCACAGCCAGGTCGGTTACGTATCAGCGCCCTCTGAACTCTGCCAGCGGGTCTATAAATAGCGGATCGCCCGCGGAGCGACGTACGGCGGAAAGAGAACCATCGGTCGTAAGCCGTCCGTTCTCAAATGTCAAACAGTCTTGTTGCAAACAGAGACAGCACAACAAACAGCTGAAGACTTACAGCACGGCATGAACGATGGGTTGGCTGACTCTGGCGTATGACACGACCCCTACTACGCTCTTGCAAAATGATCTCTGTGCTCAGTGGACGGTCGTACAAGAGATCTCCTGACACGTCTGTGCTCTGTGTACCATCCAGATATGAAACATCGGTATGATGTCCTGTACCATCTCCAATATGTGTATCGGCACAAGTAGAAATGTGTGTAGAAATATACATCCAACCAAGTTAAAAATACGGCCGGTGTGGCCGTGCGGTTCTAGGCGCGTCAGTCTGGAACCACGTGACCGCTACGGTCACAGGTTCGAATCCTGCCTCGGGCATGGATGTGTGTGATGTCCTTAGATTAGTTAGGTTTAAGTAGTTCTAAGTTCTAGGGGACTGATGACCACAGATGTTGAGTCCCATAGTGCTCAGAGACAGCCAAGTTAAAAATACTTATCTCTATGCTCGATTACATAGGCCACGTTGATTGTTACGCGTAAAAATTATTATCCTTATGATGCAAAATGCATTGAACAGATGGAATTGATTGCTTTCTACTAGATAAGGTGAGCAGCCAAAACGCTGTCCCATTTGAAGATATGATCTCTACGACACGTGGATGTACCGCCTCGACGTAATCTGTAATTATATCACACATTTTTTCCATCCCCCTGTCTGTCCGTCTGTTAAGATCCTTTTTTCCCAGGAATAGTTGTAGATATCAAGTTGAGATTTATGTCAGGTACTATGGTCTACTGTACCTTGTCGGTGTAAAAAAATTTGGCTTCTGAGTCAATGTAGTCTAAGGTTACGGCCTTTCATGTCACACATTTCATCTCGTAAAACGCACTAATAAAACGCAGTAATCAAAACCTATAGGGTACTTCCTGTTGATTCAGAATACTGAAAGCAAGGTTTGAAAGTATAAGTAATTTGTAATTATGTTTCATAATTTTTCTTTTCTTTTTTTTTACATTTGTTGTCCGTCTGCCTGCTAGTACCTCTATTAAGACCTCTTTTTCTCAGGAATGGGTGGAGAAACCAAGTTGAAAGATCTACGAAAGACTACAATCTACTGTCCTTTGGCGGTATAAAAAATTTAAGCTTCTAAGTCAGTGCAATCAAAAGATACCGCTGTCTGTGGATCCTTTTTCTAAAATTAAGGGCGAAAGTATATCAGTGATAATTTCATTGGTGACATTGCGATCCTCAGAGAGAGAGAGAGAGAGAGAGAGAGAGAGAGAGAGAGAGAGAGAGAGAGAGAATTACATGAATTCTTGAGTGGATCCGCTGAACACTGAATGTGGATTGAGAGTAAACCAAAGAAAGGCGCAGGCGATAAGGAGTAGTAGAAATGGAGTGAGTGTAGACACGATACCAGAGCAACCTGTTACAGTCAGATGTGTAATGAACGTAGCAAAAATGTTCGAATTAACAGACTGTCGACGTGAGGTATGCATGACACATGGGCCATAGTATAGCAGAGATTACAGAAGAATTTGTATTTCCGACGTCAACAGCGTCCAGGTGGATCTTCAGTGTTGTCGAGACACAGTTTCCACAAACGTAAACCTCCGCGCAGAAAGACTGCAAGTTTTTGACCACAAGATGTCACATCGCTTCCTCAGAGCCACACGAAGCGATCAGCAGTTTACTGTGAGCAGCTCATTAAAATATAAGGAATCAGAAACCTACTTTCGCGTGTCTGAAAGGAGACAAATGACGTGCACAGGTTTCAGCAATCAACGGCCGACTTCGCATCCAGTGGCTTTTCTTACCTTTAGTCACTCATTGAATAACGAGCAAAATAGCTAATCGTGTACCATGTTCACGCGGTTTTTCACTGTTGTTGTTGTGGTCTTCAGTCCTGAGACTGGTTTGATGCAGCTCTCCTTGCTACTCTATCCTGTGCAAGTTTCTTCATCTCCCAGTACCTACTGCAATCTACATCCTTCTGAATCTGCTTAGTGTATTCATCTCTTGGTCTCCCTCTACGATTTTTACCCTCCACGCTGCCCTCCAATGCTAAATTTATGATCCCGTGATGCCTCAGAACATGTCCTACCAACCGGTCCCTTCTTCTAGTCAAGTTGTGCCACAAACTCCTCTTCTCCCCAATTCTATTCAATACCTCCTCATTAGTTATGTGACCTACCCATCTAATCTTCAGCATTCTTCTGTAGCACCACATTTGGAAAGCTTCTATTCTCCATGTTTCACTTCCATACATGGCTACACTCCATGCGAATACTTTCAGAAACGACTTCCTGACACTTAAATCTATACTCGATGTTAACAAATTTCTCTTCTTCAGAAACGCTTTCCTTCCCATTGCCGGTCTACATTTTATATCTTCTCTACTTCGACCATCATCATTTTGCTCCCCAAATAGCAAAACTCCTTTACTACTTTAAGAGTCTCATTTCCTAATTAATTCCTTCAGCATCACCCGACTTAATTTGGCTACCTTCGATTATCCTCGTTTTCCTTTTGTTGATGTTCATCTTATATCCTCCTTTCAAGACACTGTCCATTCCGTTAGACAGAGCACTGAAAGACCTAAGTCGAAACAAGGCCCTGGGAGTGACAACATTCCATTAGAACTACTGACGGCCTTGGGAGAGCCAGTCCTGACAAAACTCTACCATCTAGTGAGCAAGATGTATGAGACATGTGAAATACCCTCAGACTTCAAGAAGAATATAATAATTCCAATCCCAAAGAAAGCAGGTGCTGACAGATGTGAAAATTACCGAACTATCAGTTTAATAAGTCACAGCTGCAAAATACTAACAAGAATTATTTACAGACGAATGAAAAAACTAGTAGAAGCCGACCTCGGGGAAGATCAGTTTGGATCCCGCAGAAATATTGGAACACGTGAGGCAATACTGACCTTACGACTTATCTTAGAAGCTAGATTAAGGAAAGGCAAACATACGTTTCTAGCATTTGTAGACTTAGAGAAAGCTTTTGACAATGTTGACTGGAATACTCTCTTTCAAATTCTAAAGGTGGCAAGGGTAAAATTCAGGGAGCGAAAGGCTATTTACAATTTGTACAGAAACCAGATGGCAGTTATAAGAGTCGAGGGGCATGAAAGGGAAGCAGTGGTTGGGAATGGAGTGAGACAGGGTTGTAGCCTCTCCCCAATGTTATTAAATCTGTATATTGAGCAAGCAGTAAAGGAAACAAAAGAAAAATTCGGAGCAGTTATTAAAATCCATGGAGAAGAAATAAAAACTTTGAGGTTCGCCGATGTAATTCTGTCAGAGACAGCAAAGGACTTGGAAGAGCAGTTGAACGGAATGGACAGTGTCTAGTTCACACAGTAAATGAAATCGAACGTCATTCAAAATGTTTGCACCCTCTACAAAAGGGGACTGGGTAGATAAATTGGAAATAGCTATCCACAGCAAGAAATTTGACAATGTTTCCAACGAGAAAATGGGATACAACTGAAATAGATTTTTAACTCTTTTATCGCTATTTTTAATGTGCCAGATTAAATTTTCACTATGCAATGGGGTGTGCACTCGTTTGAAACTCGCTGACAACTTGAAACTTTTCACCGGATCGGGACTGTAGCTTGGGACCTTTTCCTTCCAGGGGCAAATGTTCCACCGTCTGCGCTGCCTAAGTACGACTGATGACTCACCCTCACAGCTTTACTCTTCTGGCCAGATGAGTCCAGATTTCAGTTGGTAAGAGCTAATGACAGGGTTCGAGTGTAGCAGCCCCATGGAGACGTGGATCCACGCTATCAAATAGTCACTGTGGCAAGTCGGTGGTGGCTCTCTAATGGTGTGGGCTGTGTTCACCAGGAACTGAGTGGGTTCTCTGGACCAACTCTGTGGAGATGATTATCTTCAGCTACTTGGAGACCACTTGCAGCCAGTCTTGGACTTCACGTTCCAAAACAGTAATGGAATTTTTATGGGCGACAATGCACCATCTCACCGGGTCAGAACGGTTCGCGATTGGTTTGAAGAACATTCTGGACAGTTCGAGTGCATTATTTGGCCACCCAGACCCCCCGAAATGAATCCTATCAAACATTTGTACATGTACGGTCATCCTGTGTTTTTTTTCGAGGCAGTGTATTTTCAATATGTTCTTTCCGTCACTGATTCTGCACATTTCTTACCAGTTTACCATGATTTTTGGCATCCTTCGGTAACTAAGTCTCAAATGCTTCGATTCTTTTCTTCTTCAGCTGTCTCACTGTCCTTCATTCAATTCCACACAATGCTGCGCCCCAGATATACGCACTCATAAATTTCTTCCTCAACTTAGCACTTACGTTTGATCCTTGTAGGCTTCTTTTTATTGGAAAATGCCGCCTTTGCCGGAGCTACTCCTCTTATATCTTCCTTGCTTCCTCCATGTGTTACTTTGCCTCCTTTCAATTTGCTACTTCATGGCCCTGATTTTGACGACCACTAACCTCATTCTGCTACCCCTTACTACTTTCGCTCATTTTCGCTGAGGGTGGGGATCTCATCAACGAATCGTATCACAGATATTTCAACCTTAATTTTAATCCCAATGCATAACCTTTATTTTTTTCAGCGGTTCCTTCTTCGATGGACTGGGGAGATGTCAGCATCTTTTTTTATCCTTTTTAATCCGATAACATCTCTCTCGGTCTTTTGTTCGAATGCGTCCAACAAATAACAGAGGACGCTGGATGTAAGTGCTACTATCAGATGAAGGATTTGAAACAGGAGAGAAACTATCGAATCGCAGCATCAAACCAGTCAAAGGACTTAGAAAAAACCGAACATGTGTCAGTAGGACTCGCGTTCTGGGCCGTACAACCCCAATTGTGTACGAAAGTGTTTCTTCTGGAAACCACTTCGGCGAGTTGCGTGCCGCTAACCTACCCCAGTTATCCAACAAGGGAAAGATGCCGTACAGTTTAACGCAGAAAGCGAACCACGTATTGTTTCTGGTGACTCCTCATATCAATGAGAAGGGAAGGCTAGGCGAAACGAAGACTGAAAGACCCGTTGTCTGGTCCAGGTACAATGTCGCGACCCCTGTGTTTCCCAAGCACGCGCCTTACCGCTAACCCACCAGGCTGTTTGCGAGTATCAAAATGTATATATATATATATATATATATATATATATATATATATATATATATGTTCATTGTGGTATCGATAGCTACGATGCCACGGCGTAGATTGGCACTACTACGAGACACCGACGACAGCGCCTTCTAGCCGGTGCTGTGGAGCTTTACAAGCTCCGCTCCAGATTCAGCCCATTTGATCAAGAGCAGACGGCCTGGAAACATCGCTTCAATCTCAGCTTACTATTGCGACTATGTAGTACCTACGACGGGAATACGGTTTTGCACCTACGGGCTCTTCAGTTGTAAAGTTACGTATGTCATTGACTAATAATTAAATGTACTTTCACGTAAAAAGCCGTACCGAGAATCTTACCTCTCCTGTTCCTGCTCACTTCCTACATACGGCCTACCCTTCAGTTACAGGAGCAGCCCCATGCGCCGCCTTCCAGGTGGGATACAAAATTCATATCTTTTATTGAACTGACTTTGAAGTTTAAATTATTTACACCGCGAAAGGACCGCAGAACTTCGGATCTGATATAAATTTCAACTTGATCCTCTACCCGTTCCTGAGAAAAACGAATCCTTTCAGCCGGCTGTATCTTTTTACTGCACTGACTAAGTGGTTTAAATTTCTGGCACCGTCAAGGAAACGTAGACTTTAGTACTGGACATAAATTTCAACTGGTTATCTGTACGTGCTCTTGAGAAAAAGTCAGACGGATAGATAGACGGACAGAGGACGACAAGGTGATATTGTAAAGTTTCCGTTTTTAGCGATTCAGGTACGGAACCCTAGAAAATCTAATTTTATTTCTTCTTCAACTTTGTGTACCAAAGGAGAAAACTTACGGCACTAATAAACACTATGAACGAAAACATCATTAGGGTGAATAAGTCTATTCTGTAGTGATATAGCCGGCCGGAGTGCCCGATCGGTTCTAGGCGCTACAGTCTGGAACCGCGCGACCGCTACGGTCGCAGGTTCGAATCCTGCCTCTGGAATGGATTTGTGTGATGTCCTTAGGTTAGTTAGGTTTAAGTAGTTCTAAGTTCTAGGCGACTGATGACCTCAGACGTTAAGTCTCATAGTGCTCAGAGCCATTTGAACCATTTTTTGTTGTTATATAATTGACCCAGCGAGCATTCTTCTGAAATCACAAATAATGTTAAAAACTCCTCTTGTCCCGTGTATGTAGCACTATGAATTACGATTTGTGAAAATGTAAGTACGGAAGAGGAGGTGAACCACCTAGATCCCGGACCCCAAGTTACTCTTACACTATATCGTAATGCTGTCAGGGTAAAGTGTTCTGTGGCCGTAACGCGCGCAGATTGGGAACGATCTTACCTAACCATAAATGATGACAGGTGGTTGTGCAGGGCACTGTATAAGAATCGGGACATTAATAAACTTTTCAATGTAATAGGCAATATGTCGCTCCGCGAATATTCAGAGTAAAAGATATTAAGTCGTGGCGTTCAGTCTGAGTTGTGATGGTGTTAGGAACTTGGAAGTCTTGCCGCCCGGTCCCACGTCCGACAAACTTTACGCGGGGTGTGGTCGCCCGTAGCATGAATGTTTAATAAGGTTAGGGTGGAGAAGGGGGGGGGGGGTTGGGGGGGCGGGGGTTCAGCAGGCGGCTGATGCCAGCAGATGCACTTTCATTACGGTAATGAGCCGGGATCACAGCTAGACACGCGCACCATCTGGCGGCCGGCAGGGCCAACTAATTACGGGCCGATAGAAAACTGCGCGCCTAATTAAAGTCGGGAAGCCGTCTGGATGCAGGTAATTTACATCTCAATCAGTGCTCCCTAATTACTTTCCGAATGAGGCAATGACAACGGCCCTATCTCCCGCGAATGGCGCGGTATGGCTCGTGTACGTGATTGGAATACCAGCGTGCTCGATGTAGCATAACAACGTACCTTACGGTATGCTTTAAGCATTCTACGTGTTGTTTCCATAAATATGAGAACTGCCTTAAAACACACACACTACTGCAATCTTGTCTTAGTTTTCCATGAAATTTCGGTTCTTAATATTGAGGTTCTAATACGTCTTAGGCAACTGTCTAATATTGTATTGGTGCCTGAGAAGGTCTCATACAACCGTATCTCTTCCACTGACAACTAATAATACATTGCAGTCAAATATACAATTTAAAACTTGTGATCAATTTTGCACGATGTTGTATTAGCGTCAAGCAGTAAACGGTCGATGTACCATGTGTAAAAAATGTGGTGTCACCGCCAGACACCACACTTGCTAGGTGGTAAATTAAATCGGCCGCGGTCCATTTAGTACATGTCGGACCCGCGTGTCGCCACTGTGTGATCGCAGACCTAGCGCCACCACAAGGCAGGTCTCGTGATACGATATTGCACTCCCCCCAGTTGTACGGACGACCTAGCTAGCGACTAGATGTACGAAGCCTTTTCTCTCTCATTAGCCGAGAGACAGAATAGCCTACAGCTAAGTTAATGGCTACGAACTAGCAAGGCGCCATTAGCCTTACAGTGATTGTAATTAAAGTCTCCTGTGTATAGTCAAGAGCGATGTACCACAATGATTGATTAAAGATAAGTATTAATCCAGCTACGTACTTATCTTCATAGCATTAATTACGTAGCCTGTTCCAGTACTTCACGGCCGTCTGCGTTAGTCTAGCGTGCATTTTCAGCCATCTCGAGCTACAAGGTGTTGGCCCAGCTGCCGACACATCAAAACAGCTTTAAACGTTTGATTATTTTACAGATGAATTGAGGTTGTAAGACGTGTATATTTCTATTGTCTATTGTCGAACCACAATTTATGAAAGATATTTATATTTTATTAATAGGATTAAGTAGGAATAATTAAAATTTGTCATGTTGGAAATAATTTTGGTTGCAGGGAATGTCTACACCAAAGTATTGTTGGCAAGAGAGACCGCATATTGATATAACTTTAAAAAGGGTGGGAGAGAGCGCGTATGGATACATTTCAAGAAAAGAGCGGGAAAGACCGCGCATTGATACATTTTGTAATGGTAGCAGGGATTTTCTGCACCAGAAACCATTGTTGGCGGGAGAGACTGCACTTTATCGTTCGTAGGAAGTCAGTAGTAAGCGAGATGTGAAGCGAGTCGGTACCAGGTCTGAAGCGAGTGGTTGAGAGGAGCGGTGTGCCTGCCAGCCACCAGCTATGGTTTTCCAAGAGATTATAAACGGATGTACAGAGACATCAGCTAACTGTTATCATAAGAGGAACTAATATTATTGAATTATGTTTTTGAGAAACTCAATACTAATGAACGCATGTTTGCGCAATGCTGGTTATAAGATTATTGTAAAAAGTGTCCCATATGAACGTTTGTAAAATCATTGCGTTCAGAATATAATTAATTTTTGCCAGCAATATTGCATTACTGATTATAATCCATCCCAAAAACAATCAACGTAAAACTTTAGAAAATTTTATTGTTGTCAAGAAAAAGTTCAACTATGAATTACGTAACTTCAGTGAAATTAATTAAAGAATAACGTCAGATTTGCTATTAAAGAATAACGTCAGCTTTGGTAATAAATGCAGCCACTTATTATGACAGCCCACCAGCAGCTAACAGACTATATTAAAATAGAGTAAGTATATTCATGTCGCAGTTCGATGTAGCAGTCAGATGGCGATCCAGCAACAGTAAAAAAGGTAAGGAACAGTTTTGTGTTAATGCAGGTAACGACTGAGGACCACGACGACGACACATTCAATGTTTCGTCGAAATAATCAGAAAACCACTTTTAATAAGCAGCATTTAAATTTGTATGCGAAGATTGAGAAAGAGAATTAATTTCAAAGGGAAGATTTCATTTGTTATTATTAAGCATGAGTTAGAAATCCTAAGGGAAGGCTTCATAGGTTATTTTCGAAGGGAACAAAAGAAGTATAGAGGAAATGGGAAGGTTTCAACGTTTCAGTATTTTATGTAAACAAGTAAGTGAGAGAAGCTTAGAAAAAGTTTGAAATTATGCTTGAAGTATCTTGCTAGTCGCTAAGTATTCTAATTATGAAACATTGGACGAAAATAGCGTGAGTAATTCGCGCTCCATTTTAACCAAAAGCTAGTTTCCCAAATATCTAAATATTTAGGATGTCATACCTCCTGGTCTTTGTGTCGTAGTAAAGTGATATAATTTTGCAGAAAGATAGGCTATGTAGATACTGTCCGACTAACTGAACAGACAAACAAATAATTAAAATTTCACAAAAATTGGATGATTTATTAAAGAGAAAGGGCTTAGGAACTGAGCAACTAACACTGGATCAACCTCTGATCCTGATGCAAGCTATTACTCGGCTTAGCGTCTGCTGACGGAGTTGCTGGATCCCCTCCTGATTGATATGCTGTCCAATTCTGTTGAAGCTGGTTGGAAGCCACTGCCTGTAGTGCTCGAAACTTTCTCAGTCGGGGAGAAAGGTAGAGTTTGGCAAAGACAAGGAGAAGAAACTCTCGCCGTGAGGGGCCGGGCATTATTTTCGAGGAATTTAAGGCCAAGATGGCATGCCATGAAGGGCAACAAAACGGGGTGCAGAATATCGTCAACGTACCGCTGTGCTGGGGAGTGCAGCGAATGACAACCAAATGCGTACTGGTATGAAACGAAAAGGCATTTCAGACAATCACTACTTGTATGAAGATGGTATCTGTTCTTTCAGACATGTCCAACAGAATAGAAACCATCTTCACATAGTTAAGGCCAACCGGCCATTGACGTCCTTCTGTGCGGATACACAAACATTGCCCGAATTCTTACGGGACTTCGTAAGAATGTCTTCCATGAGTAATGAATGTGTTGGGTAGGGACTCTACGAATGTAGTATGTGGACATACAAGGTGAGAATATGGGTCTCGCGGGAGGCGTGCGCGAGGTAGTCCCTGCAGTCGCACTGCCCTCGATGGCTCAGATGGACGGAGCGCCTGCCATGTAAGCAGGAGATCTTGGGTTCGAATCCCGGTCAGTTCACACAGTTTCACCTGTCCCTGTTGATATTTATCAACGCCCGTCAGCAGCTGGAGGTATTAATATATATTTCTAATTTCGCTACATAATTTCGCCGTCCACGAGAACAAGTAAAGGATTGCCTGCGACATTCTGTATGTTTCCTCAACATTGGTCGGAGGCTAGAAGGGACGAGAGGATTACCAAGCGTAGGCCGCCGTTAACTGCATAACGGTTGCGTTTGGAGCTGTGTCTTCACAAGCATGGACTGCTGAGGAATGGTGTCACATTATTCTGCGATAAATCGCGGTTCTACACTACTTCAGATTACCATCGTCAGCGAACTTGGCAGCGACCTGAGCAGAGGTTTTCCAGTGTGTTGGAGAAGCACTGAGATGTCATTCCTGGCGTCATGGAGGGGAGGGACACCTTTCAGATGAGACTTCAGGTCACGGTTGGTAGTGACTGACGGACTGAACTTTCACGGCACGACGTTTCGTCACGGACATCCTGCATCCTCACGTATGACCTCTCACGTGACAATATTGTGATGGCATTTTTCAACAGGACAATACTTGTCCACTCTTTCCACGTCTCTCTAAGAACAGTCTGTTTGATTTTGAAGAACTGCTGTGGCCAGCAAGATCCCCAGATCCGTCCCCAGTGGAACATTGCCGGCCACTGTGGCCGAGCGGTTGTAGGCGCTTCAGTCCGGAACCGCGCTGCTGCTACGGTCGCATGTTCGAATCCTGCCACGGACATGGATGTGTGTGATGTCCTTCGGTTAGTTAGGTTTAAGAAGTTCTAAGTCTAGGGGACTGATGACCTCAATGTTAAGTCCCATAGTGCTTAGAGCCATTTGAACCATTTTTTGAACGGAACATTGTCGGACCGCCTTGCACATCCGTTCTTGCCCAGTGCCAGTATACTGGATATCAAATACCAGTTTCAGCAGTTATGGACAAACTTCCCTCAGGTGAGGATACAACTGCCTTCCCAACCGAATACGTGCTTGACTCAGGCCTGACGGGTGTGCACCGTCGTATTGATAAGTGGGCTCGTACTGTTAATTTCTTTGTAAATTTGACTCCACTTTCTAATCATTGAAATATCATCTCAAACTGTCAACCTCTGAATTCTCTTTTTGTTTCCTCATCCTCTTCTGGGATCTTCACTTTTTCGGCAGGTAGTGTATTACAATCGTGCTTATACTTTCGTTGAGATCTGTGTCTGATCTTTTACTGTAGCCTGCAATGTAATGTGGCAAGGACTTCAATCAAATTTAGTTTCTTTTGGTAGACTTTCCTTATTGACAGGTCGTATTCTCAACAGCGTTTGATGGTTTCAAGTGGCAGAAAATGTTCGTCCTAGGATAATACATAGTCGGTCAAGCGTATCCACTATGACCACTATTTGATGTTGATTACTTGGTGAAGCCTAGTGCTGTCCCCCCACGGCCTAGACCAACAGCTGGCTCCAAGTTAAAATTGCCCTGCATACTGTATACATCAGAGACAGAACAGCCAGTCTATATATCTGCCTTCCGGCAGCTTTTACCGACTCAGAGTAATGTGTCTGGTACTCCTCTGTTGAGTGGTTCCCAGTGCTTTGCTCCAGCTCGCATAAAAGACAGTAGGCACTAACGTTGAAGTAGACGAGAATGCAGAGCAACCTATCCCTCCCTACACAGTATCATGCAGCAACGCTGAGTAATACATCTCTTCAACGAATCGATAGAAATGTCATGGGACTGTTATCCCTAAAAAACTCATTTAATAAAAGTAGCAGCCGTCCAACGAAGGAGAAGATAAAAAGAATCTCTATATTCATGATTCTTCTCTTCAAAGTCTTGACTTGCTTTATACAGAACTTAATGCATTATTGATGGTACATGTAATCGAAACACGAATTCAAAATGTTTTAAGGGAAACTGAATCCCACAGGGATTTAGAATTCTGAAGTATTATACAGTAAATTAAAGAAAATATATAAATTCTGGGCTACAACCTAAATTGCAGAATCTCATACGCTTTCTGTCTGTCGTCGGGATCAATGCTCTGGTTGCAAAATTTGAATACGCTGCAAGGGCTTTCATTGCTATTGCAGTCGGCATGCTTTTAAATCAGAATTATAGCTTTGGTACCAGACTACATTAAATTATGAAATCCATCAATATCTTTTCTGAATAATTCGTGTAATATCCTAGCATAAAACGTATGTCTGATCTTCGTGTTAATAATACACACATCAAAAAAAGTTTTGCATCACCACGTTTCCCAGAACTCCTGAAGATAAATGTTGACTGTGGATACTGTATCACAGACACAGTCCCTTTCAGAGATTTCACTAAACCCGACCAAAGATGTAAACAACAATGCATGAGCAGCGCCTATTAGACGGAGAGGGCCCGACAGCCGATAAGTTCCAGTCATTCCACTTGGGAGGAGGTACACGGTTCATGTTGTCTGTAGTTCAACCATGCCCAGACGGTCAAAACCGCGGCATTGTTACTTTGCGCCAGGAATGGCTCTCTACGAGGGAAGTGTCCAGGCGTCTCGGAGTGAACCAAAGCGGTGTTGTTCGGGCATGGAGGAGATAGAGACAAGAACTGTCGATGACATGCTTCGCTGAGGCCGCCCAAGGGCTACTACTGCAGTGGATGACCGCTACCTGCGGATTATGGCTCGGAGGAGCCCTGACAGCAACGCCACCATGTTGAATAATGTTTGTCGTGCAGCCACAGGACGTCACGTTACGACTCAAACTGTGCGCAATAGACTGCATGATGGGCAACTTCACGCCTGACGTCCATGCCGAGGTCAATCTTCGCAACCACGACACCATACTGCGCGGTACAGATGGGCCCAACAACATGCCGAATTGACCGCTCAGGACTGGCATCGCGTTCTCTTCACCGATGAGTGTCGCACATGCCTTCAACCAGACAGTCGTCGGAGACATGTTTGGAGGCAACCCGGTCAGGCTGAACGTCTGAAACTCACTGTCTGGCGAGTGAAGCGAGATGAAGGTTCGATGCTGTTTTGGGGTGGCATAATGTGGGGCCGACATACGCCACTGCTGGTCATGGAAGGCGCCTTAATGGCTGTACGATACGTGAACGCCATCCTCCGACCGATAGTGCAACCATATCGGCAGCATATTGGCGAGGCATTCGTGTTCAGGGACGACAATTCGCGCCCCCATCGTGCACATCTTGGGAATGACTTCCTTCAGGATAACGACATCGCTCGACTAGAGTGGCCAGCATGTTCTCCAGACATGAACCCTATCGATCATGGATGGGACAAATTGAAAAGTGTTGTGATCCACGAACCACTCTGAGGGATCTACGCCGAATCGCCGTCGAGGCGTGGAACAATCTGGATTAATAGTGCCTTGATGAACTTGTGGATAGTATGCCACGACGAATACATGCAATGCAAGTCGTGTTACTGGGTATTAGAGGTACCTGTGTGTACAGCAATCTGGACCACCACCTGTGGAGGTCTCTCTGTATTGCAATGTGTGGTTTTCATGAGCAATAAAAAGGCAGAAATGATGTTTTTGTTGATCTCTATTCCAATTTTCTGCACAGGTTCTGGAACTTTCGGAATCGAGATGATGCAAAACTTTTCTTTGATGTGTGTATAAAAAGATGTGCCTTGGAACGTTTTTCAGACTTTGTCTCTAGCCATCTTTGTAATGGAATAGTTATTATTATCTTACCTTTAATGTGCTGCAATTTTTTTCTGAAATTACGAGTACAAAAATTACTCCATATGTGAAAAAATGTTCCAAGGAACAAACATTCTGATGAAATTTGAAAGTGATACAATCAAGAAAATCTTGTGAATACTGTATTTAACATTCTGTGTGTTACATTATTACTTTAGAAACTCTGAATAATCAGTAAGTGAAATCAAATTAAGTAGGAAAAAGTCAATTACAAGCTACATATATTTTGAAAAAGAAACTGTTGAAAACTAATACAAATTTCCATATTTAAGAAAGATAAAATTGCGGCGATATTAAAGAAATTTAGTTTATTAGCAAATACCACATGTTCCATGGTAGAAGACATTCTTCCTTTTCGAGGACAAGATGGTGCGTGACCGACGAAGTAACGCTTAACTGCCCACACGTTTCATAACCGGTTTTCAAAGTGTGTACTCTTTCAGAGGTACATTACTTTGCATACACGGATGAAATACGTTCAAGGAAAAAAATTCGCAACACCAAGAACGGAAGCTGGCGGGCACTACCTAGGAGGAAGACCGTCGTGTTCGGTGTATGGTTCTGGCGCATCGTCCTGCACCGGCAGCAGCAATTTGAACAGCAGTTGTCGCTACAGTGACACAACGAACTGTTACAAATCGGTTACTTCAAGTACAGCTCCGAGGTAGGCGACCCGTGTAGCGTGCATTCCACCGACCTCAAACCACTGCAATTTGCGACTTCAGTGGTGTCTTGCGAGGTCTCAATGGATGTCAGTGTGGTGGTTGCTGTGTTTCTTGATGAAAGATGATTCTGCGTCACTGCCAGTGATGGTCATGTGTTGGTTTAGAGGAGGCCAGTTAAAGAGGCCTGCAACGAACCTGTCTGTGTGCTCTGACACACTGGATCTTCTCCGGGAGATATGGTGTGGAGTGCGATTTCGTGGATATCCCACGCACACTGACCAAATTTTCACGTCAGTCTTGCGATTCGACCTGTTGTGCTGCCTTTCACGAACAACGTTCCTGGGGGTGTTTTCCAACAGGATAACGCTCGCCACGTACCGCTGTTGTAACCCAGCGTGTTCTACATAGTGTCGACATGTTGCCTTGGACTGCTCGATCGCCAGACCTGTCTCCAGTCGAGTACATATGGGACATCGTCGGACCACAACTCCAGCGTCATCGATAAGCAGCAATAACTGTCCCCGAACTGACCGACCAAGCACAACATGCTTGGAAGTCCATCTCACAAACTGACATTCTGCACCTGTACAACACAATGCATGCACATTTGCATGCTTGCATTCCACATCCTGGCAGTTACAACGGTTGTTAATATACCAGCATTTCGCATTTGCAGTGACTTATCTCGCGCTTACTTTAACCTGTGATCTTACAATGTTAATGATAGAAATACGTTGCTTAGACGAACGCGTTCCCGAAATTTCATTACTCTACATTAATTATTTTTTGTGTTGCAATTTTTCTCCTTGAGTAGAAGTAATTTTTGGAATATTTCTCGTGGAGAAAGTCAGCTTTGTAGATAAAATACTTTAAAAGTGGATTAAAAATAATCCTGACTTCGAAACTTCCTGGCAGATTAAAACTGTGTGCCGGACCGAGACTCGAACTCGAGACCTTTGCCTTTCGCGGGCAAGTGCTCTACCATCTGAGCTACCCAAGCACGACTCAGGCCCCGTCCTCACAGCTCTACTTCTGCCAGTACCTCGTCTCCTACCTTCCAAACTTTGCAGAAGCTCTCCTGTGAACCTCGCAGAACTAGCACTCCTGGAAGAAATGATATTGAGGAGACATGGCTTAGCCACAGCCTGGGGGATGTTCCCAGAATGAGATTTTCACTCCGCAGCGGAGTTTGCGCTGATTTGAAACTTCTTGGCAGATTAAAAATGTGTGCCAGACCGAGGCTGGAACTCGGGACCTTTCCCTTTCGCGGGCAAGTGCTCTACCATCTGAACTACCCAAGCACGACTAATCCTCCGTCCTCACAACTTTACTTCTGCCAGTGCCTCGTCTCCTACCTTCCAAAGTAAATATCAGCGCACACTCCGCTGCAGAGTAAAAATCTCATTCTGGAAATATCCCACAGGCTGCGGCTAAGCCATGTCTCTGCAATATCTTTTCTTTCAGGAGTGCTAGTTCTGCAAGGTTCGCAGGAGAGCTTCTGCAAAGTTTGGAAGGTAGGAGACGAGGTACTGGCAGAAGTAGAGCTGTGAGGACGGGGCGTGAGTCATGCTTGGTTAGCTCAGGTGGCCGCAAAAGGAAAAGGTCCCGAGTTCGAGTCTCGGTCCGGCACACAGTTTTAATCTGCCAGGAAGTTTCATATCAGCACACACTCCGCTGCAGAGTGAAAATCTCATTTTGGAGTCCTGACTTCACTTGTCTGGAATGGTAACCCGTTTCGGTCAGAATGTGACCGTCTTCAGACCATTTATACAATGGTAGGCGGCAGCGGCGAATGGAACAGATCTAATGGCTCTACGAACAACAGCTGCAGAGCAAGGTTGCAAGACTTATTTTAATCCATTTTTGAAGATGAAGTATGATTCACTTCGGTGTGAAACAAATACGCTGTAGTTGCGTTTAGCTTCTAACTATGAATCGTTTGAGATTTTGTATACTTGTCGTCAAATTTGGTTCATGAGTCCCGACATATTTTCACATCGAATCGGATATAACGAAAACGGAAATTTTATACTCTTACTCTGTCTTAGATGCTCATTGGTACTTGCAAGTTTTTCGCCACTTATTGAGTAGAAATACTACATTTGTACTGAATTTAGAATAAATAAGTAGATGTGAAGAAAGCTGATAAGAGCCGCGCAAAGCTCAAGGCAAAGCGGATGCGTGTTCTTAGCTTAGCTGTTACCGTCTCACCCACACCATGTTCCATTTCTTGTGCGACCTCGTCCCTTCGTCGCATGCAGACCCTTGAGATTCTGTTTTAAGCTGCCCGCATAACTGACGAGGCTCCCCACTTAGTAGGAAGAGGGACTGCCAAATACAGGGAATTCCCAGCACGCTGGACTGCGGAATGCAGGCGCACAAGGAGATGCAAATTGTGGGCGGGAGGTCTGCAGGCAGCATAATCACACGCGTCAGCCGCCGCCCCCGCAAGAAGCCGGCCAGCTGGGCAGGCCGCTTCGCCTCCACCAGTGGCACAACTCCGACCGAGGCCCCACCGCCGCCATCCACAGCTAAAAGCGGCCCGGCGATTACGGCGGTATTGGCGCAGGCAGCTACAGCCCCCAGCTATCGTCCCGGTCTCACAGAAACACAGCCAGGCGTGCCTAGTGCCTGCCCGCCGGCACGAAATTGTTTTGCACGGCGCCGCCGCCCGTTACACGGCGGCAGAAATTCCTCTGACATTAGCTCGCCGTAAAAGTTCCGCCCGGAAAATTGGCTGCAGTGGAATTATTCGTGCCGCTACTGCCGATTGCGCCTCCTGTTCTTTCCTTCACGTTGTCAGACGTCTTCCCATTCTGTGCGCGTAACGGCAACAGAACGCTGCTTTCCGGCTGCAAAGCACTACAGTGTAACGGCAGCATCTCGAGGATCCTGTTGCAAGTGGCAGTACAAACATCTCCTGTTTCGAACTTATAATTCCAAGAATGGTAATTCGTAGAACAACAGGTTTTGGGACGAGAAGGGTTGTGACATTGTTTTTAATTCCAAATTAGTTCCAATGTTCCCTAACGAATCTTTTCTATCAGCTGTAATGCGACGTGAAAAATGCATCTTCTACATCTTCGTGTTTAGATTATTATATGACACTGTATTCTACATCTACATACATACTCCGCAATCCACCATACGGTGCGTGGCGGAGGGTACCTCGTACCACAACTAGTATCTTCTCTCCCTGTTCCACTCCCAAACAGAAAGAGGAAAAAATGACTGCCTATATGCATCTGTACGAGCCCTAATCTCTTTTATCTTATCTTTGTGGTCTTTCCGCGAAATGTAAGTTGGCGGCAGTAAATCTGTACTGCAGTCAGCCTCAAATGCTGGTTCTCTAAATTTCCTCAGTAGCGATTCACGAATAGAACGCCTCCTTTCCTCCAGAGACTCCCACCCGAGTTCCCGAAGCATTTCCGTAACAGTCGCGTGATGATCAAACCTACTAGTAACAAATCTAGCAGCTCCCCTCTGAATTGCTTCTATGTCCTCCCTCAATCCGAGCTGATAGGGATCCCAAACACTCGAGCAGTACTCAAGAATAGGTCGTCTTGGCGTTTTATAAGCGGTCTCCCTTAAAGATTAACCACATCTTCCCAAAATTCTACCAATGAACCGAAGACGACTATCTGCCTTCCCCACAACTGCCATTACATGCTTGTCCCACCTCATATCGCTCTGCAATGCTACGCCCAAATATTTAATCGACGTGACTGTGTCAAGCGCTACACTTCTAATGGAGTATTCAAACATTACAGGATTCTTTTTCCTATTCATCTGCATTAATTTGCATTTATCTACATTAAGAGTTAGCTGCCATTCTTTACACCAATCACAAATCCTGTCCAAGTCATCTTGTATCCTCCTACAGTCACTCAACGACGACACCTTCCCGTACACCACAGCATCATCAGCAAACAGCCGCACATTGTTATCCACCCTATCCAAAAGATCATTTATGTAGATAGAAAACAAAAGCGGACCTACCACACTACCCTCACCTCCGATGAACACTCACCATCGAGGACAACGTCAGGTCTCCAACGAAACTTCTTTGATATTTAATTCTTTTTGATTGTCTGCCATTAATTCCATAAGAGTTCGCAGGTTCGTCTCATTTGAGGGAGAATAGAAAGAGAAGCGAAAAATTATTTACTGTAGCCTATTTACTGAAGAGCCAAGAAAACCGATACACCTGCCTAATATCGTGTAGGGTCCCCGCGAGCATGCAGAATTGCCGCAAGACGATGTAACATGGACTCAACTAATGTCTGAAGTAGTACTGGAGGGAAATGATATCAGGGATCCTACAGGGCTGACCATAAATCGGTAAGAGCATGAGAGAGTGGAGAGCTCTTCTGAACAGCACGTTGCAAAGCACACCAGATATGCTCAATAATGTTCACGTCTGGGGAGTTTGGTGCCCAACGGAAGTGTTTAACCTCACTCCGTAGTAATCCTGGACGTTTGTGGTGTCCTGTTGGTATTGCCCAAGTCACTCGGAATGTACAATGGACATGAATCAATGCAGGTCATCCGACAGGATGCTTACGTAGGTGTCATCTGTCAGAGTCGTATCTAGACGTATTACGAGTCCCACATCACTCCAACTGCACGTGCCCCACACCATTACATAGTCTTCAATAGTTTGAACAGTCCCTTGCTGACACGTAGGTCCATGGATTCATCAGGTTGTCTCCACATCTGTACACGTCCATCGCTCGATAAAATTTGGAATGAGACTCGTCCGACCAGGCAACATGTTTACAGTCATCAACAGTCCGATGTCGGTGTTGACGAGCCCAGGTGAGGCGTAAAGCTTTGTGTCATGCAGTCTTCAAGGGTACACGAGTGGAGCTTCGGCTGCGAAAGCACATATCGATGACGTTGCGTTGAATAGTTCGTACGCTGACACTTGTCGATGGCCTAGCATTGAAATCTGCAGAAATGTGCGGAAGGGTTGCACTTCCGTCACATTGAGCGATTCTCTTCAGTAGTCGTTGTTCCCGTTCTTGCATGATCTTTTTCCGGCCGCAGCGATATTGGAAATTTGATGTTTTACCGGGTTCCTGATATTCACAGTACTCTCATGAAATAGTCGTACAGGATAATCCTCACTTCATTGCTAAATCGGAGATCCTGTGTCACATCGCTCTTGCGCCAACTTTAACACCACGTTCAAACTCACATAAATCTTGATAACCTGCCATTGTAGCAGCAGTAACCGATCTACACCAGACAGTTGTTGTCTAATATAGGCGTTGCCGATCGCAACACCGTATTCTGCCTGCATAGATCTCTGTATTTGAATACGCATGTCTATACCAGTGCATTTGGCGCTTCAGTGTTAAATTTTGAGCTTTTCTTCGTTACCGAAGATATCATGTAACATAACGTTCAGCTAAATTCAGTGATTCGCTAAATTTTGCCGTGTTATTCTTATTAGAAATTAGAAGTTTTCCGCATCAAGACACTTTGCAATGTGTATCAGGTAATCGGAGTAAAATATTTTTCATCTGCATTCAGTTAAAAGCTCTCTTCATCACTAGAAACAGCAAATATTCTTGTGGGAAATATATCTCGGTGAACTATTTTAAAACAAGAGATATCATTTCTCACTTTTATCACTTATGCTAATTTACTGCCGCGTTGGATTAGCCGAGCGGTCTCAGGCGCTGCAGTCATGGACTGTGCGGCTGGTCCCGGCGGAGGTTCGAGTCCTCCCTCGGGCATGGGTGTGTGTTTGTCCTTAGGATAATTTAGGTTAAGTTGTGTGTAAGCTTAGGACTGATGACCTTAGCAGTTAACTCTCATAAGATTTTGGTTCAGATGGTTCAAATGGCTCTGAGCACTATGGGACTCAACTGCTGAGGTCATTAGTCCCCTAGAACTAGTTAAACCTAACTAACCTAAGGACATCACAAACATCCATGCCCGAGGCAGGATTCGAACCTGCGACCGTGGCGGTCTAACGGTTCCAGACTGCAGCGCCTTTAACCGCACGGCCACTTCGGCCGGCCCCATAAGATTTCACACACATTTGAGCTACTTTACTTTTTATAGTACATAGAGGCGTTCGCCTCCGTACCTGAATATTAGCAACACACAGCTTACTCGTTTGTAATTGCACCAAGGGGAACGCAGGACTGATGTCCCCCGTGCAACGGATGGATCACGAAATATAGCATAACTGCGGAATTTGGAATATATTCCACGACATTAACGCGAACTCTGGTGATCAGGAATTTTACACCACTTAACGGTATCATCAGTGGCGGCCAAATATTGGTACTTCATTGAGAACTGTATTGTCATCATGGAATCGTATTATCTGTATGTTTTCCTCCTTCATTTTCATCCCACTTCATAACTTTTCATTTATTTGCGTCATTGCTTCTGCGACGTACAGTTTGAAAAGCTGGGGAGAAAGAATGTGAACTTTCTTTACTCACTTTATAATGGTTCAAATGGCTCTGAGCACTATGGGACTCAACTGCTGTGGTCATGAGTCCCCTAGAACTTAGAACTACTTAAACCGAACCAACCTAAGGACATCACACACATCCATGCCCGAGACAGGATGCGAACCTGCGACCGTAGCGGTCGTGCGGTTCCAGACTGTAGCGCCTTTAACCGCTCGGCCACTCTGGCCGGCTACTCACTTTATAATCCGAGTATTTCTTTTTAGGTCATGGTTAGACTGAGTCCAATAAATAATTTGGTGTAGCTACTACTCTGCCGGCCGGAGTGGCCGCGCGGTTCTATGCGCTACAGTGTGGAACGGAGCGCCCGCTACGGTCGCAGGTTCGAATCCGGTCTCGGGCATGGATGTGTGTGATGCCTTTAGGTCACTTAGGTTTAATTAGTTCTAAGTTCTAGGGGACTGATGACCTCAGAAGTTAAGTCGCACAGTGCTCAGAGCCATTTGAGCTACTACTCTGAGAGAATGAGGTTGACAAAGCAGATGAATTCATGTGGTGTGCCACACCAGATCAGTCATGAAGCTGATGGAAGAAAAGCTAACCTTTCCTTCGTCTTCAAATGTGATAGAGACAGACAAATAAAGTTAGCACCACTAATAAATGCCATGCACATAAAACAGTACAGAAGTTGACAGACTGTGTTGTGCCGCGGCCTATCACCGAGAACTTGGCCGCGTACACGGTGTATAGGAAAGCACATGTGTTATGTGTATAATAAACTCATGATTTTATGGTGATAATAATGAAGAACTTCAAAGAGTTGGTTGTTTTTCCCAGTATTTTATGTACCTCGCGGAGATCTGACGAGCGTTGTAAGCTGTTTTTCGCACGGCACGGGAATACCACTTTCCTGCATTCAGTATTCACTTGGTCAACGGCGTATCAGCGCAAAGAGCACCTTGAACCGCTGCCACATTTCCTGCTTCGATTAAGATTATACACTGGAAACTTATAAATATTATATGAATGTATGCAATGTCTCTGATGTTATAAACAGACCCTCTCTGTTATGAAACTTCCTGGCAGATTAAAACTGAGTACCGGACCAAGACTCGAACTCGGGACCTTTGACTATCGCGGGCAAGTGCTTCCAGGAGTGCTAGTTCTGCAAGGTTCGCAGGAGAGCTTCTGTAAACTTTGGAAGGTAGGAGACGAGGTACTGGCAGAATTGAAGCTGTGAGGACGGGTCGTGAGTCATGCCTGGGTAGCTCAGGTGGTAGAGCACTTGCCCGAGAAAGGCAACGGTCCCGAGTTCAAGTCTCGGTCCGGCACACAGTTTTAATCTGCCAGGAAGTTTCATAACAGCGCGCACTCTAGTGCAGAGTGAAAATCTCATTCTAGACCCTCTCTGGCCCCGATGAAGTCAACTTTTGTTCTATTACATGTCAATTTTTTTAAATACAGGGTGGCGCACGAAATGTGTTACCATTTTGTTTTTGAATATAAACTTTATTGTCAATACCATCGGAATGGAACATATACTACAATGAAGAGCCGTCCATGGAGATTTGTTCTAACTCAGCACATGCTCAGTATTTCCACCATTTCGTTTCCTAACTTCCTTCGAGCGATCACTGAAGTTAGTGATTACCTTACGGCACATGTCTTTAGTAATTTCACTTCAAGTTTGAAGAATAAGTCTTCTGAGCTCCATTAAATCACGTGGACGTTTCGGGAAAATTTTTTCCCTTTAGGTACCCCCAATGAAAAAAGTCACATGGATTGAGGTCTGGACTATTGGGGGGCCAGTTTGTCCGTCATTGAAGCAACCTGGAAACCTGAGTGAAATGATCTGCATGTCGAAATGCTGGTGTAAAAACTCCAACACACTATTTGCAGTATGTGGCCTTGCTCCATCTTGCATGAACCACTGCGTGTTGAAGGGCAAGGCAGTAGCAAGAAGCTGTGGAATTTAATGGAGCTCAGACGACTTATTATTCAAGCTTGCAGAGAAATTAAAAAATTGGTTCAAATGGCTCTGAGCACTATGGGACTTAACATCTATGGTCATCAGTCCCCTAGAACTTAGAACTACTTAAACCTAACTGACCTAAGGACATCACACACATCCATGCCCGAGGCTGGATTCGAACCTGCGACCGTAGCAGTCGCGCGGTTCCGGACTGAGCGCCTTAACCGGGAGACCACCGCGGCCGGCACGGAAGACATGTGCCGTAGGGTAATCACTAACTTCAGTGTTCGTTTGAAGGAAGGTAGGAAACGAAATGGTGGACATATTGAGCATGTGCTGAGTTAGAACAAATCTCCATGGACGGCTCTTCATTGTAGAATACATTCCTTTCAGAAGCAGCAGAAACGAGAACATTAAGGAACGTGACGTCAAAATTGCTGATCACGAAGTAGACGAAGTTAAGGAATTCTGCTACTTTCGAAACGAGATAGACCATGACGGACAAAGCACGGAAGACATAAAAAGCAGACTACCACAAGCAAAGAGGGAATTTCTGACCAAGATAAGCCAGCAGTATCAAAATAGGCCTTAGTTTGAGGAAGAAATTTCTGAGAATGTACACACACAATTGTGTGGTAGTGAATCTTGGCGTATGGGAAAACTGGAACAGAAGAGAACCATAGCATTTGCGACGTGCTGCTACTGAATAATGCTGAAAATCACGTGGACTGACAAGGTGAGGAATGAGGAGGTCCTCCGCATAATATGGAACACACCGAAAAACAAGAAGGAACAGAATAATAGGACGTGTGTTATGGCATCAGGGAATAATTTCCTTAGTATTAGAGCGAACTGTAGAGGGCAAAAAATAGAGGGGAAGACAGAGATTAGAAAACATACTACAAACAATTCAAGAGGTAGGTTGTAAATACTGCTCTGAGATGAAGATATTGACAAAGGATAGAAATTCGATGCAGAGCACATCAAACCGCTCAGTAGAATGATGATTTCAATAATAAGTAACTAAATAAAATAAAATTACGTGACTATATGGGCGAACATGAGTTGGAAACGGAGAGACCGAGTGAGATTGTAAAATGATGTTTTCTGCCGTTTTAAAGCATTGTACTTTTTAAGCTCGTTCATCTCAGGCTGGTTTAGTTATGGCTCTAATAACCAGGCCGCTAAGCACCCTAAATCCTCAAACACACACACACACACACACACAGAGGCGCAACTAATGGAAGGGATTTTCGCAAATGTAAACTAATGAGTTTTTGATGGGCTGTATAGAGTGCTTGAAACTTGGTCGCTTAAGCCTACCTCCTATTCCGTTGGACCAAACGTAAACAGCTAATATGGTTTCATTCATAGTGTTTATAGCCATTTTTAGCGTCTCTAGTACGGCGCTCAGATATAACTGGAAGCAGATTAAGTTTTGACATATGAACGTAAGAGACAATAAAGATGGACATTAGAGTACGCATCTACCAAGGGTGGGGAAGCAATTCGGCGCTGTACTTTGCAAATAAACAATACCTCATTCGCTCTAATCGATTTACGGGAACGGTGGAAAACCTAAATCTTTAAGTCCCGAATATTACTGTCTCGGTTTAGCGGAGAGCAATTACTTCGTAGTTATCTTTTAGTCATCAAGTCACGGATGGTGTATGAGAAAAATTAGCTTATTTATAGTTGATTAGGAATAATGGGTGTATTTTTATAGTTTAAGTGAGTGCGATACTATAGGGCTGCTTTAACTGCATGGAAGGAACATAAAGTATATCTTCTTAAAAACACAGTAATAAGGTACTAAAGCAGTAATGGATAAATCTAGAATAATGGGTTTAGAGAGAATGAAAACTTAATAGCTTCGTAACCTACCTGTAAGACGCGCTAGTCAGTTCTTCCGAAATGTTGGTCACAGCCGGTAAGACAAACGAAAATTTCGTCAGCTAAATCAGAGAGTATGTTCGATACTAAACTGCTCCCTCACGTTTAAACTGTGAAGTGTTCCAAAATTTTATATTTGCACCAACAACGATAACTGATGGACCTTGTCGCTAGGAGACTCTGCGCTTCCCATCGGCAACCAATCACGATCAAAAAGCCCAGTCTCCTCTACGGCTGGAAGGAGCTACTCCAAGATCAGGGGGTTGGATTTACTAGTTTTGCCTCCTCATAATAACGCATGGTCGTGTGCCTCATGACCGATACCTCTATATTTAGGGGACGGAACACTGTGCCATAATGAAGAACGTTGCAGGACTCATTGGCTGATTTATCCGACAGTTTATTGCTACAAATTATCAATAGGCTTGTGTGTTTTTTTTTCTTTTTTTTTTAAACTTTTCCGTCAGTTTTGTGACCGACTTGATATTTACTGAATGCGTTCCAGTCTCTATCTGCACCTACAGCTTTTACCCTCTGCAGCTCTCTGAAGTACCATGGAAGCTGTTTTGATGTCGTCGTAGAACACGTCCTTTCTTTCTTCTTCTCGTCGGCGTTTTTCACATTCTCTCCTCGTAGTCGACTGTGCGGAGAACTTCCTCATTTCTTCTCAGTTCACCTGATTTTCGACATTCGTATGTAGCACCACGTCTGAAATGCTTCGATTATCTTCTTTTCCATTTTTCCCACAATCCATTGTCAAGAATTTTTTCATGTTCTATTTTAACAGACTTTTCTTAGCTAGGAATGTACTCTTTTTATTTGCTTTGTCTTGCAGCACAGGTAACGACTGGTTCCCGTCAGATCACCGAAGTTAAGCGCTGTCGGGCTTGGCTAACATTTGGGTGGATCTTCTTAGCTCTGTCGCAACCAGTAACTCCTACCATCAGAAGATGACACGGTGGTTAGTCAGTACCGTTCGGTTTCCGAGGCCTGTTCGGACGGAGTTCAGTTTTTAGTTCAGTCTGCTGTTTATGCTCTCCTTGCTTCGTCCGTCACGGGTCCGTTTGCTTCAAAAGTAGACGAATATCCTAGCTTTGTCTGCTTCGTGGTCTCTAATTCTGATATCACGTTTGGGAGTTTCAAAAATGACCGGTATATTTGAAACGGCAATAAAAACGAAATGAGCAGCGATAGAAATACACCGTTTGTTGCAATATGCTTGGGACAACAGTACATTTTCAGGCGGACAAACTTTCGAAATTACAGTAGTTACAATTTTCAACAACAGATGGCGCTGCAAGTGATGTGAAAGATATAGAAGACAACGCAGTCTGTGGGTGCGCCATTCTGTACGTCGTCTTTCTGCTGTAAGCGTGTGCTCTTCACAACGTGCAAGTGTGCTGTAGACAACATGGTTTATTCCTTAGAACAGAGGATTTTTCTGGTGTTGGAATTCCACCGCCTAGAACACAGTGTTGTTGCAACAAGACGAAGTTTTCAACGGAGGTTTTTTAATGGAACCAAAGGACCGAAAAGCGATACAATAAAGGATCAGTTTGAAAAATTTCAACGGACTGGGAACGTGACGGATGAACGTGCTGGAAAGGTAGGGCGACCGCGTACGGCAACTACAGAGGGCAACGCGCAGCTAGTGCAGCAGGTGATCCAACAGCGGCCTCGGGTTTCCGTTCGCCATGTTGCAGCTGCGGTCCAAATGACGCCAACGTCCACGTATCGTCTCATGCGCCAGAGTTTACACCTCTATCCATACAAAATTCAAACGCGGCAACCCCTCAGCGCCGCTACCATTGCTGCACGAGGAACATTCGCTAACGATATAGTGCACAGGATTGATGACGGCGATATGCATGTGGGCAGCATTTGGTTTACTGACGAAGCTTATTTTTACCTGGACGGCTTCGTCAATAAACAGAACTGGCGCATATGGGGAACCTAAAAGCCCCTTGTTGCAGTCCCATCGTCCCTGCATCCTCAAAAATTACTGGTCTGGGCCGCCATTTCTTCCAAAGGAATCATTGGCCCATTTTTCAGATCCGAAACGATTACTGCATCACGCTATCTGGACATTCTTCGTGAATTTGTGGCGGTACAAACTGCCTTAGACGACACTGCGAACACCTCGTGGTTTATGCAAGATGGTGCCCGGCCACATCGCACGGCCGACGTCTTTAATTTCCTGAATGAATATTTCGATGATCGTGTGATTGCTTTGGGCAATCCGAAACATACAGGAGGCGGCGTGGATTGGCCTCCCTATTCGCCAGACATGAACCCCTGTGACTTCTTTCTGTGGGGACACTTGAAAGACCAGGTGTACCGCCAGAATCCAGAAACAATTGAACAGCTGAAGCAGTACATCTCATCTGCATGTGAAGCCATTCCGCCAGACACGTTGTCAAAGGTTTCGGGTAATTTCATTCAGAGACTACGCCATATTATTGCTACGCATGGTGGATATCCGGAAAATATCGTACTATAGGGTTTCCCAGACAGCAGCGCCATCTGTTGTTGAAAATTGTAACTACTGTAATTTCGAAAGTTTGTCTGCCTGAAAATGTACTGTTGTCCCAAGCATATTGCAACAAACGGTGTATTTCTATCGCTGCTCGTTTAGTTTTTATTGCCGTTTCAAATATACCGGTCATTTTTGAAACACCATGTATATATATATATATATATATATATATATATATATATATATATATATATGTGTGTGTGTGTGTGTGTGTGTGTGCGTGTGTGTGTGTGTTAGTGTATTTGTCGTCCTTACGTATAGCTTACTGCTATTTGCAGGAGAATTTCAAACATATTTTACGTTGCCCAACGCTGCTCCTAAGTGGACAAACCCTAAAACGGGTAATGACTTGTTCTGAATTCTTCCTGTCTTTAAAAGTTGTAACGTCTAGGACTCCTTCACTGATCTCTTTATTCTTTCTTCTTTATTCTTTCTAAAGCCAAACTAATAGTCATCTAATTTTGTTCCTCCCCTTCGTAGTGACCTTCATAGTACTCCTTTCACCTATTCGCTCTGAGGTCATGGTTTAACAGTGGAATATCTCATACACTTTTAATTTCGAAGCTTTTCCTTTTAGTTTCACCGTAGGCTGAGTTGATATGTAGCAAAATAATATCTCACATCTCAGTCTCCGAACATGAATCAGAGAGGCCTAAATATTGTAGATGACTTTTACAGGGCTCAGAAGTTTTCTCGATAATTGACACATCTGTGGAGAGGCCTTAGCGAACATTTAGTCCAGCCGTTACAAAGAAAGACTACCGCCATAAAATCCAATCACATATTCGTCGAGATGGGGAAGTTACGAAAACAATGACCGCAATCAATGGTTTACTGCGTGCATATTAAATGAGCTGGAAAACAACATGTAAATTTCTCCAATAAAATTAATTTTCCTCGGTATTCTGGAACGGCCGAGGTGCTAGTGAAGTATGTGCCCATCGGATGAAGTCAAAATAACTTCGATATCCCACCTGCGGGTCCAGGGGTTAGAATAGGTATTCCTGCCTGTCATAAGAGGCGACTAAAATGAGTCTAATACGTTTCGGCCTTTATGTGATGGTCCCCTGCCGGGTTTGACCTCCATTCTTCTACATTTTCCGAAGAGCAAGCCAATTGGGGAAGGGCGCTTTACGTGGTGCATCGTGTCCATCATGCGCTGAGACCTCTCGCATCCTTCGTCGATGCAGATCTGCGCTTCCCCTCATTCCCCAGCTATTGGGCGAGGTCACCGTGCGGTATCGTTTTCTGCGCTGCCGATGATAATGGACTTGTTTGCAGCCGATATCCAGCACGATAGCTAGTCCATTGTGGTGGGGCCGCCATGTACCCTGTTGGTTGTAGCCCACTGACTATACAGGGATGGCTCTGCTGATGCCTGCACCGTTATCTCCCCACGTATGCCAAGGGGTAGATGCCCGTCACCATGGGGCATCGGGACTCCTGGCAGTGGCCATCCTGCCAGGTGACCTTTGCTACGGCTGGGTGTCGCCCATGGGGAGGGCCCTTGGTAGGAGTGGGTGGCATCAGGGTGGAAGACACTTGCGATGAAGCGTACTACGTCATCTCTTACTGTTCGCCCAACGCCAGCTGTCTCCAAGCGGTCGAGGTCTAACTACAATGCGAAGAAGTATGACCCCAAATCGTTCCCTACCCTGGCCACACCATAGCAGGAACGCCAGGCTGGCACTGAATCTTACAGGCCCCCAGTACCTCGTATGTGCGAGAGCTGATGCATCATGTAGACGAAGCCTCAGTTTTTGTGGAGCATTTAGAGGACAAGTTTTGGGAGATGCAGGGTGTTGTGTACATAGTTCCGCGTAGTCAGCGCGTACACAACTTTCCCACTAGAGCGCGCCCAGCCAAGCACAACAGCGCAGGCACAGCGCTCGTCCGTCACCACTCTACGAGATGGCGCTGCCATAAAGACGGACCAAATTCTGCTTCCGCCGATCCCCGTATTAATATGTAACGCAGCCAATGAGATTGCTGCTAACGTAGAACCTTTTCTCCTCGCGGATCACACTCGCGCAGTGATACCTGAACGCGCGAGGTATTATCACGAGTGTACAGACCTCCGATTAGTTAGTCTGCCTTAGTCTGCATTTGTCTGTACCAGTCTATAGTCAAGTTTCAGTCTGCGCCTAATAAGATTATCATATTCCTGTACATAGCCATGAAGATAAATGAATAGACACTCTGTCCAGTATCAGAGATATGTGAGAATAAGATTAACATACCAAGACCAAAGGAACTTCAGACTGTCAATTGCAAATAGCATCCAGAATCAAGTTAAGTAAGGTTTATGATTTTCATTATTTTAATAAATGTGTGTGAAAATTAATCAAGTTCTGTTTAAAGTTGGTCATCGTCAATCTGCTACTCTAAGAGTGCATGTGGCATTTCTATCGTCTGACCTAACGGCAGAAGATAAACACGCCACGATAAGACCACAAGACATATTGCTGACACTCGCCTACTTCGTTAGACCGACAAGACAACTAATCTGATGGTGTGTGTACCGAAGGTCTTACAGTACGCACACCACACAGGGATTGTTCAAAATGCGATCGGGGTCAGTCATACTCTGCCCAGTTACAGTCATTAGTCGCCTGTGATAAGCTGAGGTATGTGTTTCCATCACGCCCCACAAGAGCCTAAATGTGGTCAAGGGTATCATATTTCACAGACATCTTCTTTTGCAGTCTGATGACGAACTGCGCTCCAACTTAGAGCGACGAGGAGTTAATTTCGTCCGGCACATACATAGGGGTTCAAAGGATAATCAGGTAGCCACCGGTGCCTTAGAGGGTGACACATTATCCGAGAAGGTTAAGGTGATGGTATACCGGTGTGATGTCAAGCCATATATCCCTACCCCGATGCAGTGCTCTAAGTGCTGGAACTTCCGGCATATGTCTTCCCGCTGTACTTCCAGTGTCATATGTCGCGACTGTGGACATCCATCACATCCCAATACTTCATGTGCCCCGCCTGCCATCTGTGTCAACTGTGGAGAGCACCACTCCCCTTGCTCACACCTGTGCTCAAACTCGGTAGAAACCTGCTTGGTGTGGATAGCTGTTGTTTGTAAGCTGCTAGAACGTATGGTGTGTCGGTGGTTGGGTTGGATCACGTGGCCTACAGGCTCCATGCGAGGTCGGTTTCTGCCAGGGTCGCTCTGCCACTGATAATCTTGTGCTCCTCGAGTCTGCCATCCGAACAGCCTTTTCCAGACGCCAACACCAGATTGCCGTCTTTTTTGATTTACGAAAAGCTTACGACACAACCTGACGACATCATATCTTGGCACATTGTATGGGAGGGGTCTATGGGGTCGGATCCCGATTTTTATCCAAAATTTCCTGTCGCTCCATACTTTCCGTCTCCAGGTTGGTGCCTCCCATAGTTCCCCCCATAACCAGGAGAATGGGGCCTCGTAGGGCTCTTTATTGAGTGCATCTCTTTTTTAGTTGCCATTAACGGCCAAGCAGCAGCTTTAGAGCCGTCCGTCTCACCTTCTCTGTATGCAGACGACTTCTGCATTTCGTACTGCTGATTCAGGACTGTGTGTTTAGGGCGGCGCCTTTAGGGAGCTACCTATAAGGCGCAGTCATCGGCTCTAGCCGACAGCTTCCAGTTTTCAGACGCAAATTCGTGTGTCATGCACTTCTGACGAAGCCGTACCATTCGTCCGAAACCAGATCTTTATCTTAATGACGATTCACAGACTGAACACATACCGATTGT
Source organism: Schistocerca piceifrons (assembly GCF_021461385.2). Taxonomy (NCBI): domain Eukaryota; kingdom Metazoa; phylum Arthropoda; class Insecta; order Orthoptera; family Acrididae; genus Schistocerca; species Schistocerca piceifrons. The sequence continues at coordinate 60,699,662 of NC_060142.1, forward strand.
TAGGACTGGTTTTCGACGCCCTATTGGCTTGTCTTCCTCACCTTCGTCATCTTAAGCGGAAATGCTGGGAGCACTTCAAGGCCCTCTGCTGCCTGAGAAACACCAACTGGGGTGCAGATCGCCCTAAGATGCTGCAGCTCTACAGAGCCCCTGTTCAATCCCACCGCGACTATGGGAGTGCGGTTTGTGGTTCGGCGGCGCCCTCAGGCTTGCGTTTACCCGACCTAGTGCACCACTGTGGCGTTTGACTAGCAATGGGAATTTTTAGGACGTGCCGGTGACCATCGTCCTGGTGGAGGCCAGAGTCCCTTCATGGACTTCAGGCGTGCACAACTGCTAGCCAGCTACATTGCACACATTTGTAGTTCTGCTGCGCATCCGAAATAACGTCTCGTTTTCCCAACCACTACGCTTCATCTCCCGCATCGGCGTTCTAGGTCAGCAATTACGATTGCGGTTCGCATCCGATCGCTTCGTTGTGAACTGGAGTCTTTACCACCTCTACTCGTGGTCCATTCACGTATACCTCCATGGCGTAAACCTAGGTCGAAGCTTCGCCTGGACCTTTCGCATGGCCCTAAGGACAGTTAACTCCGCGGCTCTCTGTCGTCACTTCTTCTCGATTCTCGACGTGTTCTGTGGCTCTGAACTGGTTTACACCGACGGCTCGATGGCCGATGGTCGTGTTGGCTTCGCCTACGACCACAGAGGCCATACTGAACAGCATTCCTTGCCCGATGGTTGCAGTATATTCACTGCAGAGCTGGTGGCCACTTCTCGTGGGTGAGCAGCTTACAGTCTATCTACCAGTGCTACCCTCGCAATCCTTTGGCAGCGACCATCCAGGAGTCCATCGATGCTCTGGAACGGTCCAGTCATCCAGTTGTGTTTGTCTGGACCCCCGGACACGTAGGAATCCCAGGATATGAACTAGCTGACAGGCTGGCCAAACAGTCCACACGGTAACCATTTCTGGAGATCGGCATCTTTGAGACTGACCTGCGTTCAATATTATGCCGCAAGATTTTTCGGCTTTGGAGAGGGAATGGCATAACAGTACACAGAACAAACTGCGTAAAATTAAGGAGACTACGAGAATGTGTAAGTCTTCCATGCGGGCCTCTCGCAGGGACTCTGTGGTTCTCTGTCGGCTCTGCATTGGCCACGCTTGGGCGACCCACGACTGTCCCCTGCGCCGTGAAGAACCGCCTCGGTGTCGGTGCGGCGCCCGGTTGACAAGTGACCCATGTATTGTTGAGTTGTCCTTCTTTGGCTGCCTTGCGACGTACTCTTTGGGTACCGGACTCGTTACCGTTAATTTTAGTTGGCAATGCCTCATCGGCTGATTTAGTTTTACGTTTCATATCTAAGGGGTGGTTTTATCATTTTATCTAAGTTTTTGCGCATGTCCTTTGTCCCTCTGTGTTCCCTACCCTAGCTTTTTCAGGCTGGAGGTTTTAATGTGTCACATAGTGGCTGCCTTATCAGTTTTCTTCTCGTGATCAGTCAGCCATGGTGATCTGCTGTATTGTTTTAATTTCTTCTACTTGTTTCTTGAGCCTCTCTGTGGTTTCCTTGTCAGTTTTGTACATTTTAGTGTTTCTTGGCCTTCTGTCGTTCTTGTGGTTTTCCCTTTTCTCCAGCTTTATGTTGTATGTCTTGTTTGTTTCACTCTCACACTTGTGGTATTATTTTAATCGGACCATGGGACCGATGAGCTCGCAGTTCGGTACCTTCCCCCCTCTTTTAAACCAACCAACCAACCAACCAGCCAGCCAACCAATTTCGGTACCCGCCTAGCGTATTGTTAACAAGAAGTGCATAATTGGTTTCGCCGTTGAAGGAAAAACATCCGTTAAAGCTGGCGCCGTAGCAAAGCAGTAGCCGAGAAAGATCATTTTTCTCGGTGTGGTCTTTCAGAATGGACAACGTAAGATCCTAGAAGTCGCCGCCTCCGCACGGGTTAAAAATCAGTCGGAGAGAGCAGCGCAGTTTCCCCCGTAAGGTTGGCTATGCCACAGCACTCCGATAGCCCGGGGGAACAGTGAAAACAACCCAAATCTCAACCACCAAAGAAATCTAAAGCTGCTTACACAAGTTCCGATATGGGCATGATGACCATCTTCGACTGTAGGGGCCCTCTGCTCGTTGTGTTCTTCAGGCGTGGGGAAAAAATTGTGGTAAGTTCCTATGGGGCCAAACTGCTGAGGTCACCGGTCCCTAGGTTCACACACCACTTAATCTAACTCAAATTAACTTACGCTGAGGACAACACACACACATGCCCGAGGGAGGACTCGTATCTCTGACGGGAAGAGGGGGGGGGGGGGGACGCGCGAACCGTACGTAACTCGCCCTGTGAGTTTCATATCTTTGGCAATCAGAAAAAATGCGTGGACATCGGTTTCGGTCGGACGAAGAAGTGCAAGAGTAGGTGCGGCTGTGGACCTGTCAGCGGCTGACCGTGTTCCACAAACAGCAATTGATCCTCTCGTGTCCCAGTGGGATAAATGTATTTATGTCTGCGGTGACTACTTTCGAATCGGACTATTCTATGATACAGTTGTGGTGGGTGTTCGGTTTTCATGTGGCTGCTCCTTGTGAATCAGTCTTTTAACAAATGTTCCAAATAAAACTGGTATGGTAGCAGCTATGAAGACGTGGTAAGATGCCAGGCTAACATTGATTCAGAAATCCTTTAAAACAAATTTATTAACATTTGTTACTCATCAGTTCTTCGAGGAATTTAAAACTGACCTATCAATTTTAATTTTTTTTTCACTAAAATGCTACCCATTACAAGATTTATTCCTAATTGATAATATTTACGCTGATCTAATATCAAGGGTGAAATAACAGTGATACAGTAACGTCAAATTTGAGCCCAAAGCAGTTATAACATCAGTTAAAAGTTTCAGCTCAATCTCGATGACTACTTGTGATAAAAAATTTAAAAGCTCCGATGCTGTTTCATAAATGCTGCTTTATAAACGCATATAATAACCCTTAAACAAATTGATAATAACAAACTGACAGCAATTCAAACCTAAAAGCAATATTCAGATAAATCCAATTTAACAAAAGCACTTGAAATACACAGCAACAAATTACAGTGGGAACCCCTTATGACAAGTGTTGTACACACCGTTTTTTTTTCTCGTGCCACAATCTAAAATGTGCTCATTTACTGTGCAGGAGAGACCAACAGCGTGGAAACAATCCTTCAAATGAACACTAAATTACTTCAGAATTCTTTCGCTGCTACCTCAATGGATTTACAGAGCCATAACCTTGCAATCAGTCGTTTGCACACTTCCTGGCTCAAATGGTTCAAATGGGTCTAAGTACCATGGGACATAACTGCTGTGGTCATCAGTCCCGAAGAACTTAGAACTACTTAAACCTAATATAATTGCGTAGGCTTCCGCGGCCAGAGTCAGTCGACATAAAAGTTTTCTGGGTTTGGTACCGCGTCATAATGTAAAAACTACTGCTGCTGGAGAAATACGAACGTTTCAGCCACGATTGCAGCGGCCTTCTTCTGGGTCTAACGGTGCGTTCTAGCTGTATAGCTATCGTGGCCGTAACGTTCGTATTTCTCCAGCAGCAGTAGTTTTTACATTATGACGCGGTATTTAAAACTAACTAACCTAAGGACACCACGTACATCCATGCCCGAGGCCCGATTCGAAGCTGCAACCGTAGCGGTCGCGCGGTTCCAGACTGTAGCGCCTAGAACCGCTCGGCCACTCCAGCCGGCGAACACTTCCTGGCAATACATTACACACGTCAGCAAACTGGTGTAATAAGACCTCAAACATAAGTCAGTTAGCACTGGTCCCACACATGCATACAAAATAATGGCCCGCACGAAGGGAAACAAAATGACAAACTTGTAAAATGAACTGTTAAAACAAACAAATGGCCTGTCACGAAAAAGTGGAACTAATGGTGCCCCACAAGGGCAGACTCAATTACAGTTTTGCAAGACGAACAGCTAAAACATACAGATTGGCAGGAACTCAATAACGAAGTGACTCAGCATCACTTGGAATTATGCAATACTCGTGTGTCAATGTAACCAGTCATCGGGGAACACCAGTATTGTGCAACCGAAGCGCTCTTGCATACAAAGTGGGAGCTCCTTTCCAAATTACAGGTTCCCAAACTACAAATAGGCCGCGCTATGACTCAGAGTGCGGCCAAGTCGTTTTCCGGCACGTACACCGGTCGTTCCCAGCACAGGGCCCCGCTCGCCACCTTCCTCGTGCCGCTGCTAAAGCCCGTCCCACACGGAGCGAGATTTCCTTGCTGGCTCGCGCGACGGCTACCTTGCGGGCTCCGTCGTTTGCTAGCGGGCTACCTTGCTGGGAATCTTGTAAGATTTCCAGGATAGGTCCGGTGCTATTTTTCTTGTAATGTTCCCTGCGTGCTACCTGCGTTGGCCAATCATGAGACGTTTCGTTTGTGACGTCAGACGCGTAAAGGTTGGACGGGAAGCCTTTGTTGATAGTCGCTTTTCTGCTGTTCTGAGGTGTGGTAGGAAGTTCTTATAACTATTAAATAATGGCACCGCAGTGGTCCAAGGAAGCGATTGAAGCATTGATATGTGCTTATAGGGAAGAACAGTGTCTGTACGTCGCGAAAAGCGCAAACTATCATAATAAACACTTGCGTGCAGAAGCACTCGAAAGAGTTTCAAGTGCCGTGTGTCTTGTTCGACCATATACGACGAGCAAGGAGCGCTACAGCAAAATGCACAATAAAGTCGTATATAACAGTCATTATTGGTATATTTATAAAGTCAAACAGTAATGAAATGGTGATACTTTTCAAACAAAAGCAGGTGTTACGCGAACTAACCTCAACTCTTTATGAGCCGGCCGAAGTGGCCGTGCAGTTAAAGGCGCTGCAGTCTGGAACCGCAAGACCGCTACGGTCGCAGGTTCGAATCCTGCCTCGGGCATGGATGTTTGTGATGTCCTTAGGTTAGTTAGGTTTAACTAGTTCTAAGTTCTAGGGGACTAATGACCTCAGCAGTTGAGTCCCATAGTGCTCAGAGCCATTTGAACCATTCAACTCTTTATGAAGCATGCAGAGCACACCTTTTCCAGCGTATCTCGTCTTAATCCAGTTTTTCGTCCATTCTTTCTTTCTTCTTCTATTAGCACGCATTTCTGCATCGTTTAGCACCAAAACAGCTAATAACGCCAGTTTCATCTGAACATCTGAACCTGAAGCAGCCATCTTCGTTCGATACAACATGTAGCCGATCACAACACAACTAGCTGCCGATCTTGCACCGTGGGAGAGCTTCGGCATGGAAGGTAGCCGGCTCCTCTCCCTGCAAGCCGGCAGGCATGCACGCCATCTCGCAAACTTGCGGCGAACTTTGCTCCGTGTGAGACGGGCTTAACTCAAGTAGGACAAGAAACGTCGACATCAGCACCGCACTCCACGAGATCACTATACAAGAGAAGGTCCATGACAGGGCTCTACGAGTTTTTGACAAAATCGATGCCCTTAGGGACGAAGTTCGTCAATTAGAATCGGTAGGAACGGTAAACCCTGCAAGATGGCACAAGTATGGAGTACCGAATTCAATAACGTTTCACTCCCCACAGGCAATCTGTCATAACACGAGGAAGCAGTCACACATAACAGCCTTGACACATTTCACCCTCCACAGGAGATAGACATCACTCATTGCGTGCCCAGGCCTAACTACTGAATGTGTAATAAATAAAGTGTTTTCCTTTTATCCTTACATCCCATCCTGGAAGAATAAGTCATCAAGGATGATCTCTTCAGTCCACACTACACACTATATTTATTTAAAAAAAGCTTAACTCAAGACTCCTGTCGCTGCCCGTCACACTCCGCCTCGCGGACTACAACCGTCTCTGGCAAAGAGATTGTACACAACCAGCGATTGCAGCGCAGAGGTCCGAAGTCGAAATATTCCAAAACTTTGCGGAAGGTTTCGACGCGTGGCACAAAAACCATGAAATTGTTAGATTACTACGAGATTTGTTCCTTACTACACATTTATGCAGAAAAGTGCTCAAAGGAATCAAGAAACACGGTGACCCCTATTAGTGCCAATATCCAGTTTCCTCATTCCACTGCTTATGATGGACAGTTCTCACATGTTACGGAATCCATCACGATTAAACAAGCCAAATTCTGGCAGCTCGTATTCCCTGCCACTTGTATCAGCTCCAGCTCGTGGCCTCCCAGCGGAGGCGGCGCCAGCTGCCGTAGCGCCCCTATTGGGGGAGGGGGTGGTGGAGTATCGCGTGCTGAGTGCCGCGCCGCCTCCGTGTGAGCTGAGCTGCGCCACTGTAGGCTGTCCCGGGGTGTGAGTGGAGGCGGCGGCGCGCGTGTCGTGCGCTCGTGTGTGTCGCGGCGGGGGCGGGGGCGGGGGCGGGGGCGGCAGTACGTGTGTCGGCTGCCGCGGGGACCAAGTGGCTGCGCACGTGATCCGCCTGCCAGCGCGGCGGCGCCACCTCTCAAAGGAGTCCCCGTCACTCCCCCCAACCCCTCAAAAAGTTACACACTTCCGCCCGGCTCAGCAGAGGTCGCGCCAGGCGTACACGTCTCCCAGACTTCACTCCGTGGAGCTCTCCTGCATTCCTCTGGTGCCGAGCAGTTACCGATCATACGTTGGAACGCCCTATCCCGACAATATTGAATTTAGTGACTTGGCTTCTCTGTATTTCACGAACCACTGTAGCCATTGACATGAAACTTTTACAGGGCATTAAACTGTATGATCTGAGTCTACTGAACTGCAATAATTGCATGTCAGCCACAGCTTTAGGAAAAATTTAATTACATCGCAGTAACGCTATCACGCTTACCAAATAACCTTGTGACGAAACGCGCCGCTCTTCTTTCGATCTTCTCTATCTCCTCTTTCAACCCGACCTGGTACGGATCCCACACTGATGAGCAATACTCATGTATAGGTCGAACGAATGTTTTGTAAGCCACCTCCTTTGTTGATGGACTACATTTTCTAAGGACTCTCCCAATGGATGTCAACTTGGCACCCGCCTTACCAACAATTAATCTGCTTTTCATCTCTAAAATGGTATAACAGATGTAAACGTGACGTCGCATGTGACCATGTGACGATATGGCGTACATTCAATAACATATGTTACACTTCATGCTGTTCAAAGTGCCTAATGTATACCTTGACGATACCTTTTAGTGGATTAATCACATCCGGAGCTGGAAACTTGCTGCTAAAACCGATAAAATGAACATTACATACCAGCTCTGGCCCACATAGCTACCCGCGGTTTAATATCTGTTTATCACAAATCACCCAGGTACGTATTTATTCCAATCTTCTGTTAGTCCTTCTCTTCCTTTCCTCCATTGTGTCATCTCTTGCAACTCCTCTCTCTGTCCACCTCCTCCCCTTTCCCCCCACTCTCTATCCAGCTCCTCCTACCCACGCTTTCTGTCCGTTTTCTCCTCCCCCTATCTGCGTCCATCTGCTCCTTTCCCCTCTCTGTCTGTCTACCTCCTCCTAGCCTCTTCTCTCTCCTTATTGTTACCCCCATCCCAAGACGAGGCTGGTAATTTTAACCCCCACACTATTTCTTTCCAAGTCGTAACTAATATGGGTACCAAATTTGGTTAAAATCGTAACAGGGCTCTGCCCGTGCACACCCATGTCGAATATATTTTTCCTATGTTTAACATATTTCACAACTATTTGTACAAATATTTCACCTCTATGTCCAGCGAGTTTCGCCCTGCAGTTTCGTTTTCACCGTATCTACCGAGATATGTGTCGTACAATGACATAATTTCGCTGGTATATTCAGAGGTATACATGTATGCTGTCTCCAAAAGCTCCACGAACACAGTCAGTAGCAGAGAAGTAATAAATTAAAACAACAGGTTTCATGCGTCAGTTTTACTGCATTACATATATGTATATACCTAATATTATTTTGTAGTCGTTGTCACGGAGAAAAAAATTTCATAACAGACTGATATTGTCTATAGACTTCGTTGTGAATCACAAAATGCTCTCATTCTAAAATATTGGATGACTTAAGTGTGGGCAATCACGAGTCGTCAGCTACACTCCTTCCTCACCCCTACCCTAACCCCTTCGATAGTTAAGTATGTGTAAGGTAGCTGTGTGTTAACTCAAGGTATAAGCTATCTCCTTTAAAACTTTCATCCATATCCGTCCACCCGTTTCAGGGTGAAGCAGGCGCGCGTACAAAGACACACACACACACACACACACACACACACACACACACACACACAAACACTTTTGAATTTATAACATACATAAGAAATTAAGCAATTATGACGTAACAAATTATTATACAAACATGTTGTCACACATTCTCTTGCTATAAGTCAACCATTGAAGAACTCCCTGAGACATGTCGTAACGTCGTCTCTAGCGTTAGTAATTATCTCGATTCACAGAGGAAGATAGACCACATGTTTCTGCAGGTATGCTGCATACAGCAGAAGCCAGTCGTTGATGATCAGATCCCACAGAGATGCCAAGTTCCGGAGATACTGCGTGATACCTTTCCCCCGGTTACAAATAATCCCACACATTTTCTGTCGGATTAAGATCATGTGATTCAGCGGGCCAGCCGGGCTGCGATACAGCGTCTGACTTCTTCACATAAGGGACATGTGAACACGGTTGCTTCATCTCGGAAGGCAGGAACCTCCGCAGCTTACGCACCATGAAGATGTAGGAGAAAGGGGAAAGACTTGGTCACTAGCTATGTTGAAATAAACATCGAGGTTCCTGTTCAAGGTAACCTGAACCAGTTAATCCAAGGAGTGGTACGGAAAAATCCTAAAGTCATTACTCATTTCCCCTCTACACAATGCGGGTTAAACGTGTCATTGGGTCGTTGGTGCACTCGACGTCTCTCCTCTATTGGACAAAGCAAAATCGAGATTCTTTGGACTGATGACGTGCAGTCTTACGAGTCGCTGTGAGAAACAGGCTTATGTGAAGTCAACTGCATCCAATTCCCTTCGCTCGAAATGAGGTTCCGGTAGATTTGCATTTAGTGACGGCAGGAGTTCCTTTCTATATTAAAACCGACTGTTATTGACAAGCTGTGACACTTCAGGCATACAGACCCATCTGCTGCGTTTACAGAATACACTGCTTGCTCATTCCAAATTTCTCGTAGTAGTATTAACTAATCATTTCCTCTTGAGGCACATGAGTTTGTTTTTCGTTGCGTTTGGGGAGGTTAACTGTCGGACCCGCATAAAGTACAGTCAGACGCGTTTTCTTTAGGGCCTTCCTGAAACACTGCTGTAATCAGTTACAAGTAATCCAAACGGTGTACAGGAGCAACCAGTCACAAACCGCTTTTAGATTACTGTATTCAGAAAGTACCATTATCGGTTTCGAAATGACACAATTCTACATCAGACGGCTTCCTTGATTTCGTCAAAACACATCTTTTTTTTATTTTAATTTTAATTATGAATAGCCTCAGTTGCGCCGTTTACCTAGAATTTACCTAGGTTTCAGTCGGGATAACCCAACCTTCTTCAGAATAACACTATCTACTGTTTGTCCATAGTGGACATCGTCAAGCTAAAACTACAAATCCATAAATTATCGTCAAACTGTAAAACTTATCTGGTACTGCCTTGGCCCCACTTCGCGACCGCGATGCGGCAGCCACGAGTGTTGTACTAGAACTGGACAAACAATAGATACTGTTATTCTGAAGAAGGTTGGGTTACCCCGAATGAAATCTAGGTAAATTCTAGGTAAACGGTGCAACTGAGGCTTTTCATAATTAAAATTAATATTTATGCAGTTGCTGACGGAGCTGCGAAATGTTGAAGATATTTACATCTTTTTATCTTTTTTGGTTTACCGCAGAGTTGCCCTAGGGTAAACGGCAACTGACAGTTTCGAACGCGTCTAATTGTGTTATAAAGCATATTAAATGAAATCTCCATCTGAAATATTAGTTACTACAATTTTTTTCAACGACTCTTATTCCTATTGTCGTTGCCGTTCATTTACTTTGGGTTTTCATTATTAAACCCTCTCGCTGGGCAACAAAACAAATCACTAGCGCATATCAAATATTTTGACTCACTTACAATACATGGCAAAAAATACAGTATGTTCACAAAGTAGGTGAGTGGCAAATGTGCTGCGATGCAGTGATACATTACAAACGTATGGCCTGTCGGGAAAGGAAGTTCAAAAATGGTTCAAATGGCTCTGAGCACTATGGAACTTAACATCTATGGCCATCAGTCCCCTAGAACTTAGAACTACTTAAACCTAACTAACCTAAGGACAGCACACAACACCCAGTCATCACGAGGCAGAGAAAATCCCTGACCCCGCTGGGAATCGAACCTGGGAACACGTGCGCGGGAAGAGAGAACGCTACCGCACGACCACGAGCTGCGGACAAAGGAAGTGCATATTCAAGTTCTTTTGGATTGACAACGTATTTTACATTAAATGCAAGGCCTGAAATACAGTGAAATAAAGGAGATTTAGCGAATTATCCTAAGGTTCAAATGGCTCTGAGCACTATGCGACTTAACTTCTGAGGTCATTAGTCGCCTAGAACTTAGAACTAATTAAACCTAACTAACCTAAGGACATCACACACATCCATGCCCGAGGCAGGATTCGAACCTGCGACCGTAGCGGTCGCTCGGCTCCAGACTGTAGCGCCCAGAACCGCACGGCCACTATGGCCGGCAATTATCCTAAGGAAACTCACCAGCAGCACGAAAGCCAGCTGATGGTGTATCAATTCGAAACCAGTAACGGTAGTTTTTGAACACAGTAAGCTAAAACGGATTTTTGGTTGGCTGCTGCTGTATATCAACTATTTGTTTCTCATTAAAGACAGGATTTCCTATCATGTCTTTTTTTTAATGGATCAAATAGTTCCAATATTTTGGGCTTAATAGATAATATTAATGAAGATAACACTTGGCTTTCCCCGTAACCTATGTTACGGTGATGTAATACCTAGTGGCCATCACATCAAACGCGGCAGGTGGTTTGGTGAGGTCTCCCTGTAACTGGGGGCAGTCCTCCCTCCCTCGCTCCCACCCTCGTGGTGAGGGGCAGGCGGCCCTCCACGGCCGCCCCCACCAGACGATCAGAGACTCATCAGCGAGTCGTCGAGCGCGACCCGCTTCGTTCCAGCGTCTCTCCTAATGAGGCAGATTCAGCTGGCTTTCTCCCCCACAAAGAACCTGCCGCAGCATCACAGAGATAAATGCACAAAGGCATTATCTGCTCTCGAGGGAGGAACTCGGACTCTTTTTTCAGCGGCGTTCTTGCAGATGTTTCACCTTCTCTACTGGGATTCATAGAACATCAGTGACTGAAATCTAACACGATATTCTGAAAATGTTGCGCTCCCGAAGCGACAGCGAGTAGTAAAAACATTCATTATATGTAACCTGAAGGTTGAGGGGACTCTTGGACTCTTGATGGCAGCTGCATTGGGACTTGAGACGGAATCAGCGGCGACGAGCGAAAATGCCTGCCGGACCGGGATTCGAACACGTGATCTGCTTGCTAGGTAGTTGTGTTAACCACTGCACCACCCTGACACAGGGTTTATCACAAATGCGCGAACTATCTCGGCCGACCCACACATCTACCTAGCGACAACTATCGTCAGTGCCTGTCCATATCCATATCCTCAACGCTCACTACTTCGAGATTCCCGCAGGTCAGACGCAACTGTTCATCCACACTGAAGAAGGTGGGTTCGTTGCCCATCGAGATGAATCACTTAAATGAATGCCTGGCGTTTGTTCTTTCGGACATGCTGCAGGGAATTGACGCCATGAATCAAATCCATAGGAGTAAGAGGGGCTCGAGATCTCTTCTGAACAGCACGTTCCAAGGCAGTCCAGATATGCTCAATAAGGTTCATGTCTCGGGAGTTTGGTGGCTAGCGGAAGTGTCTGAACTCAGAAGAATGTTCCCAGAACTACTGCGTGGCAATTCTGAACGTGTGGGATGTCGCATTGTCCTGATGGAATTGTCGAAGTCAGTCGCAATGCACAATGGACACGAATGGATACAAGTGATCAGACAGTATCCTTTCGTACGTGTCACTTGTCAGAGTCGTATTTAGACTATCAGAGGTCCCATATCAGTCCAACTGCACACACGCCACGTCATTACAGCGTCTCCGCCAGCTTGAACAGTCACCTGCTGGCATGCAGGGTCCATGGATTCATTAGGTTCTCTCCATACCCATACACGTCCATCAACTCGATACAATTTGAAACTAGACTCCATTCCATTTATCAACAGTCCAATGTCAGTGCTGACGGGCCAAGGCGGGGCGAAAATGTTTGTGTCGTGGAGTCACCAAGAGTACAGGAGTGCGGCTTCGGCTCCGAAAACCCACATCGATGATGTTTCGTTGAATGGTTCGCACGCTGACACTTGTTGATGGCTCAGCATTGAAATCTACCGTAATTTGCGGAAGGGTTGCACTTCTGTCACGTTGAACGATTCTGTTCAGTCGTCGTTTCAGTCGTCGTTGGCCTCGTTCTTGCAGGATCTTATTCCGGTCGCAGTGATATCGGATACTTGACGTTTTAGCGGGTTCCTGATATTCACCATACATTCGTGAAATGGTCGTACGGGAAAATCCCCACTTCATCACTACCTCGGAGATACTGTGTCCCATCACTCGTGCACCCACAATAACATGTTCGAAACCACTTAAACCTTGACAACCTGTCATTTTAGCAGCAGTTACCGATCTAACAACCGCGCCTTATACTTTTTGTCTTATATAGGCTTTGCCGGCTGCAGTGCCGTGTTCTGCCTGTTTATATATCTCTCTGTATTTGAATAAAATGCCTATACCAGTCTCTGTGGCGCTTCAGTGTAAAACAGTTCAGTATACTGGGTACATAACGTCAAGAATTAACGACTGAGAAGGATGAATATACCAATCTGAGATAAGAAATATTGATCTGAAACGACTGAGTCCAGTGTTATGAAGCCAAACTTCGTGTGCGATATCACTGCGAGTAGGATAACAGCAGCTAAAAATCATTGTTTCTATATTATGCCTATAATACACTAATTTGTTTTGTGCTGTGACTATCGTCACCAAGAACTATAATGCACTCTAAGTTTTAGCTTCAATTTACCAAGGCAGTTACACGGCTACTAAGTGAACATAACTAAATCAGTGTCACCACATTTATATCGAGTACAGTAGAAGTAGCTCCTGCTCCTTTGAATCGCAGCAACATGAATCGCACAAGTCTACCAATGATGACTTATGCCGAAGCTTCACAACAAACGCGCTCGATGTGAGCAGTAGAGCGCGACCACAGAGCACGCTACCACCACTATTGGCTTAGGGCAGAAAACATGTGGGGGGGGGGGAGAGGGGGGTGTGCGGGGGGGGGGGGGGAGAGTGAGGGGACAGAACAGCTGCACTTGCAAATTCGTCACTCAATTTAAGTCCGCGGCGAGCTGCATGAAGATCACTACGTAAACCACTATTGCTACGAATAAACTAAAATGTACACATGCTATATCGTTTTATCAACGTATACATCAACAATTTTCTTAATGTACTTCGTGAGGTATTATACAAAAATGAAGTCGTTTAAGTGTAGGGTTCTCGGTTCTTTTGCACTTTTCCCCCTTAACAACTGCTTCTTTGTTCGTAGTAATTGTTCTTGTAGATTGCAGACGCAGCGTGCAGTTTACGTGACCGTTAGATGTTGATTTCTCAGACGTGTCTTATTACTTTTCATTGCAGAGAACAATTGTTCTCGAACATACGTATAACGGAACATTGATATTATTTAGTCTGAATATTGTGGAAACGAGGAAATCTATCCTGAGGGAAGTTTCAGTATTAACATTTATTCTCCCTGGAGGAGAGCGCCACAACACAATCAATTTTCATGACATATTTTTCGTCTCTTTCTTTTTTTTCCAAAAACCTCTCATGTCTTCACTGTTTTCTTCCTTCTGTCTTCTGTCCATTTCTTTTCTGTTTTCTATTTTTGGCAGTTTTCTGAAATTTCTTTTTTTTTTTATTTTTCCTCTATATTTTTCCTGTCTGTTTCTTGAGGTCTTCCGCGGTTTCCTTTACCCAGTTGGTTTTCACTGTATTAACCGCCGCTATGTTAAAAATTTTCTTGGTCAACCAATTTTCGTTCATCCTATGTATGTGTCCATAGGCCTCTACCCTTCTTTTCCTGATGTTCTTTGTAATCGTCTCTATCTGTTCATACAGTTCTTTTGCCGGTCTCTTTATCTCGATCCCCTCTTTCTGAACTGGTCCGTAGACCTTTCTCATGTTTCGCATGTTTTGGTTGAGATTTCGTCTAGTGCCTCTAGAGCTTCCTTGGCTTCTTTTATGATATTTGTCATGATGGCTGTCATCAGCAAAGGCCAGACATTTTATGTTGATGGTTCTATCTTTATCTCTCCCCATGTTTACGCCATTGATTCCTTTGTCCAATAGGTTGATTATTTTCTCCAAAACCGAGTTAAATAGAATGGGTGACAGGCCATCTCCCTGCCTCACCTCTGTTTTGATTTTTAATGGTTCCGACATATCTCCCTTTAAATTTCGCTTCAGATGTTGCATTTGTTAGTGTTTCCTGGATCAGATTTTTGGATTTGTTTTCGCCTTTATTTCTTCCAGGGCGCTGAGGAGTGTCTGTCTATGGAGTCGTAGGCCTTCTTGAAGTCGACGAATTTTATTGTGGTGTTTCTGGACTTTTTTGTTGTTAATATTGTTCTCAGGCACCAGATCTGTTCACTGCACGATCTTCCTTTTCTGAACCCTCCTGTATGTGAATCCATTTGGAACTCTTGCTGATCTGACAGGGCTTTTGATAGAATTTTGCCTGGTGACAGGCAGTAGGTGAAATTCCTCTGTAGATATTAGGGTCTATTTTGTCTCCTTTCTTGTGTGGGGAGGGGGGCGTGGCGAGGGGGGAGGGGGATAATATCGCTGAGTTCCGTTGTTTTTGTACTTTCCCTATTTCCCAGATCTTTTTGATGATTCTGTGTATTTTCGGTGTGATGTGTTCGTGGTCTAATTTACATATTCTCGCAATCAGCATCTTCTCAGGTGCTCTGTTATTTTTCAATGGTTTTATTATTCTCACGATCGCCTCTTGTGCTGCCAGTTCCGAATCGAGGTTTGGTTCTGGCTTCTCGAGCTGTATCATCTGCTTCGGCTTGTCACATTTTAGTAGTGTGCCAAGGTATTACGCCAATATTTCACAATTATTTTTCTGGTTTGTCTCTAGTGTGTTCCACCCTTTCTTTTGAAGCATAAGCTCGGGCCGACGGCTTTTCCCGAGCGGTTCTAGGCGCTTCAGTCTGGAGCCGAGCGACTGCTACGGTCGCAAGTTCAAATCCTGCCTCGGGCATGGATGTGTCTACTGTCCTTAGATTAGTTAGGTTTAAGTAGTTCTAAGTTCTAGGGCATTGATGGCCTCAGGAGTTAAGTCACATAGTGCTCGGAGCCATTTGAACCATAAGCTTGGTAACTGGTATCCTGTCATATTTTCTCTTAATGTTCTGTAAGAATTTCGTGTTTTTTTTTTTTTTTTTTGCTCTTCTATCTCTTTTAAGGTTTTGTTTTCGTAAACTCTTTCTTTCTCTACAGATGATTTTCGAATTGGTCTTCCGTATCCTGTTGAATTCTTTACGTTCCCCGGATGTCCTATGACTGTTAAATTTTTCCAGAGTCTTGTATGGCTGTGTAACATGTTACGTTCCACCATCTGTGTTTCCTTTTTCTCTGTGGTTGCCCCAATTTTATCAGTTCCTTAATTTTTTCTGACAGTTCCGTGCAGAATTTACTGTCGATATTCTTAATTTTTTCTGTTGTTCCTGCCTTGTTTAATTGTAGGTACTCTGGGTCTGTTCGAAATTCCTGTTGGTTCTCTTAATTACTCTACTGGGTATAAAAATCCCGTTAATTTGGAGCAGGTGGTGATAAAAACCAAAAAACCCTTTTCTTGATCTTACATTCATAATTACTCTGGTGTTTATTTGTGGATATTGCAGTGTGGTCTATCTGAAATTCTTCTAGGGAGTTTTCGGGGTATTTCCAAGTTCGTAGCTTGTGTGGTTTATAGGATTGCGTAGACACGATTTTGAGGTTGAAATTTCTGCAAACGTTCATTAGCCCATTGTTGTTTGTCCGCTTGTGGACCGTGTGTTTTCCTGTTGGGTCTTTGAAATTTCTTCCCCTGCCTATTTGAGCATCGGATTTTGTTGGTGGTTTCTTCTATATCTTTCCAGAAAGCTATCACCTATGGATTTTTCTTCTTCTAGCTGTTTGTGAGGCCTGTGCACTGATTAGTATATAGGCTTTGTTTCCAGATCGTATCGTGACTGTCGATATTTTTCTGATTTTGTAGTGAAATCTATTGCAGAGTTCACTATCGATTTGTATACTACAAATCCTGTTCCAAAGAGTTTGAGATTTCTTTCTCTAATAGTTATGGCTGGCTTCCCCTCTATATTCTGCAGTTTTCCGAGTCAAATTGGTTCTCATCTGAGAATCGTGTTTACTGTGCTACCAGAACTTTGATATTGAATTTATTCATGGTGTTTGTCAGTGGTTTCAGTTTACCTGGTTTCAGTAGCGTGTTCGTATTGAATTTTTCCTTGTAAAATATCCTCTTACCTCTTATTGTTTTTAAGAAGATCCGATTCTTGTCTTCATCAACTGGCTGGAATTCGATGAACGGGATTACTACTCAGCCTTACTGACTAGGGCCCAGGTTGCTGCGTCATAATTATTGGTTCAAGTTGAGGCTTTCGAGGTGAAATCCCAAAAGACCTCACGTAATTTCGACTGCAGTTTCGAGTTCCAGAAGATTCCATCACAGCCGTGGTCACAGAGCTGACAGACGCTGACCAGAGTAGCGGTGGCTGTCACACAGTCGTCTACAGATTTTGGTGTTTCACCTGTAAACCTAGGCAGAAACCCTCACAGGGTACTACTATACGAAGCCAGATGGATCCAGGATTTTTTTTATGATGCTGTTACTCCTCCTCCTCCTCCTCCTCCTCCTTCTTCTTCTTCTCTCTTATCCCTTGTAAGATGAGGCCCCGGGCTTGGGACCGGAAACGGTTGGATTTGGTGAGGAGAGCAGATCAAAATCACTTTCTAATGCCATTGGATCTTGAAAACGTTGCTCAAACACTCTTACTTGAGAGAAACTAAACATGTGAATGACGTTGAATATTGTAAGTCTTTGTTAACAACACCGTCCCGCACGGTAATTTAGGAAAATGAGCTAGATTTCCTTTTTCCATCTGACTAGCTCAAAGTGTATATTAATTATATCTATGAAAAGAGTAATCACCAGATCTTTACCCTGTAGTGAAATGTTCAAAGCATTCAGATGCTAGTTATATCTGCTAAGAAGGCGACATTACTTTCCCATGAAGGCTCTTTCAGTAAAGGAACACACATGTTATTGATTTCCATGAACATATTTGTCTAATCTATTGAACAAAAAAATCGATTTAATAGTTCATCACTAGTAAGATAGTCGATTCCATTGTAATTAGGTTCAGTACCCTCAAGAAAGTTTTTGAATTGCCTGTGTTGTAGTCCATGTTTCCTTACATAATTGGTTGTCCGAACGAAAACAATCACTACATTTTTTAGAGTAACCTGTTTGCACGTAAGTTTCCTTCGTGAATCACACAGTCAACAGCCCTGGTGTCATTCGGTACGGAAAGCTTTTGCATTTTATTCTTCAGCAGCGTAACGAGCCCTCAGTTTTTCCCTATCCCTGTAGACACAGAAATTAAAGAATTCCACGAAAATCCTACATTTTCAATGCTCGCTTCAAAACAGCTTAAAATCACACTTGTGGAGTGTTCTTTACGGCTACAACATCAAGGAGTTCCCCTCTCACCTCAAGCTCTCTATTACACCTCTAATGAAAATGGTAAGCTAGGCTGTGTCAGTGATGTAAACACTTTGGTCCGGCGGTAGAGAATATGTTGCAAAATCTTTACATACATACAGTCTGCCACGTCTTGTATGGAAAATACATTGGTGAGCCAAAGCATTATGACCATCTGCTTAATAGCTTATTTATCCGTCTTTGGAACGAAATACATCACTGATTCTGCGTATCAGGCATCCGACAGTTTGTTGGACGTCTGAGGAGGTGTGTGTCATTAGATGTCTACGCACGGGTCACGTAATTCGCGTAAATAACGGACCGGTGATTCGCATACGCGGCGATGGCGACCGACAGCGACCGATACGGGTTCCATACATGTACATCAGGCGGCTTTGGTAGCCGTGGCATTAGCGTGAGTTCACTAAAATCCTGCTAAAACCACTGTAGAACGGTTCTGGCTCCGAGACACGGACATTTATACTGCTGGGAGATGACATCGTCGTCGGGGAAGCCATCAAGCATGAAAGGACGCAGGTGGTTCGTAGCTGTCAGCGTGTCTTCGATTACTACCACAGATCCCATGCAAGAGCAGGAACATGTATCCCGTAGAAAATGACTGCTCACATCTGCCTTCGTCCGTGGCACACGTTTCGAGCGGCCTTCACGTCGATGACGGCATTTGTGGAGACGACCATCAACATAGTGTAGCAAAATGTTATTCACTCGAAGAGCCGACAGGTGTTCATTGATCGACGGTCGAATGCCGATGGTCCTGTGGTCAAATCCCGATGGTTCCGTGTCCAATGCAATCGCAATTGGCGATGTCGTTGGGTCAACATGTGAACACGTAGGGGTGGTCTGCTGCAGAGCTCCATGTTCAACAACGTACGATGAACGGCGTGCTCCGCAACACGTGTGCTTGCACCAACATTGTGCTCTTTCGGCAGAAATGCCACGTACCACCATCCATCGTATTTTACAAAGGAGACAAGTTTCTGAAACCTACGTTCTGTGAAGAGTCGTGGACGTCCAACCATTTACCGCCTAGTGGTGGTTCCACTGTCCTTTAATCTCTTTTCGTAGAAGCTCACGACAGTAGCACGTGAAAATTCGACCAGCTTCGCCGTTTTAGAGATACTCGTTCACAGGCTCTCCGTAATGATACTCTGCCCTCTGTCAGAGAGTTGCTTATCTCAATCGATTTCATTTGCAGCCCTCATTTTCGCTATGGTGAGATCCATTCCCTGTCAGCTCCGCTTACATAGTTTTTTTACCCTGCCACTTGTGCACAATCCTACAACGCGGCATCCAGCATAGCAATGTTTTGGCTTACCAGTGTATTATGGTAATGTTACATAATGGGACCATATATACATACTTGTATTACTTCACCATCCGTGAAGGGATGCAGAGGTTTTGCTAAAAGGAAAGCAGTTTTATAACTTACTCCAAGAGCAGACTCAGTTGATTTTTCTTCATTCTCCAGATTTTCTTCAGATAGCTTTCCTTTACTGTTTAATAAGCTCCTGTACGCGATCAGCTCCATCACATGTTCCACTTACTCATTCTTTTGCATGATACGACATATAATGTTGCTGCAAATAAAATTTCCTAAGATAATTCAATGTTTTGGGACACACGTAACATTTCGCAGAATCATCTGTTTCAATAAACAGAAACATTTTCTCCCATTGGGGGTTGAATTGCAAAGGCATGGTTGGAGTTACGCCAACGACAGCTTGACATGACTGTTACGCAGGCGAGATCACTGTTACAATTGACCTTATTATGTTACAAGGTAAACAGTCGGCGCGAATCGAATGTTGAAAGCGCAAGCCTTGTTCCCCCCCCCCCCCCCCCCCCCCCCCCCTCCCCCGCCCCATCCTGGTAATGCGACCATGAAGGGGCTCGCGAGAAAATTCAGGAGCAGGCACTGGTACTAACACCCAACTCGGCTAGTTATTAAGCCTGAACACAGTCCGGAACGAGGCATTTCACATGCACTTGACTCTAAATTTACACGACGGGTGCTGTTTCGCAGGGCGTTGTCCAGAAAGTAGACACTTCATAGACCATTCTAGAGCACACCTGTACAATTCGTAGACAAGTCGGAAACCATACCAAGACAACTCACACAGTTTACGCCAGCTAAGTAAGCAAGCCTGCAAGCCTGGCTGTACCACAGACAAGTGGTCGTTTTTTCGGATACAGCACTTCGTATGTACACGAATGAGCCAAAACATTATGACTACCTGCTTAATGGTTCAAATGGGTCTGAGTTCTATGGGACTTAACATCTGAGGTCATCAGTCCCCTAGAACTTAGAACTACTTAAACCTAACTAACCTAAGGACAGCACACACATCCATGCCCGAGGACCTGCTTAATAGCTTGTTTGTCCTTCTTTGGAAAGAAGCGTCTGTCGATGACTACGCACGGATCATGTAATTCACGTAAATAACGGGCCGCTGACTTGATTACGCAGTGATGGCACTCTATAGCAACCCAGATGGATGTCATAGGATTTAAAACAGGCGACTTTAGAAGCCGGGACATCAATGTGAGTTTACTATAATGTTTTGAAAACCAATGTAGCACGGTTCCGGCTCCGAGACATGGACAGCTATACTGCTGGAAGATGAGGTCGCCGTCGGGGAAGCCATCAAGCATGAAAGGATGCAGGTAGTTCGCAGCTGTCAGAGTGTCTTCGGCAACTACCACAGGTCCCATGCAACCACAGGACAATGTCTCCCTTAACTTAGTACAGCTCCCACCAGCCTGCGTCCATGGCGAGCTGCACGTTTCGAGGCGCCGTTCACCTCAATGACGGCGTTTGTGGTGACTACCACAGGCCTAGTATAGCAAAAATGTGATTCACCCAAAGAGCCGACACGTTTCCATTGATCGACGGTTTAATCCCGAAAGTCCCGTGCCGACTGCAATCGAAACTGGTGATGTCGTTAGGTCGACATGGGAAGACGTAGGGGTGGTCTACTGCGGAGCTCGATGTTCAACGATGTGCGATGATTGGTGTGCTCCAAAACACTTATGCGTGCACCAGCATTGTGCTCTTTCGGCAGAGACGCCACAGATCTCCATGTAACCCACGTTCTGTGAAGAGTCGTGGACGTCCAACCATTAGCTCCTAGTGGTAATTTCACTGTCTTGTTACCTTCTTCCGTAAATGCTCAAGGCAGTAGCACGTGAACATTCGACCAGATTCGGCGTTTTTGAGATACTCGTTCACAGGCTCTGCGTAATAATAGTCTGCCCTTTGTCAAAGTTGCTTATCTCAGTGGATTTCCCCATTTGGACCTCACCCGTTCGCTGGGGTGATCCCCCGCTCGTGTTTGTTCCTGTTTCATACTTCTGTAGCAACTATTTAATGTTCCTTAGATCATTTGAGCGATTCTTTTATCGAAATATTGTGCGAAGACTGAGTTTACAGGATATGTATACATGAATAGTGTTAACATTAATGGACACATTATTTTTAGTATTATCCATGCCATTGCATTTAAAAACTAGGTGTATTCCGCCTCGCAATGCACCGCTAGTCTCCCGGATAGTCTCATCGCGTGATACTTTGCTTTTTCGTGAGTGTGGCAGGGAGTAATGAAAGAGGCGGTAGACGTGCCTCCCCTTGCAACAACTTTTGCTGAACGGTGGCTCTGCATAGCAGCAGCAGTAAATGCAGTGACTCCAAGCAAGCTAGGAAAAGTGTGGACGGAGTATGACTGTCATATCGATGCATCTTGTGCGTCCAGTCGAGTGCATATAAAACAATTCTCAAACGCAAACTTTGATCCTAAAAGTAATTGCGAAATGTACCCCACGTTTGTATATGCGCGCATGTGAGAAGATAAATCATTGTAAAAATAGATGGTTCTTTTGAAAATGGAGACTTCGTAAGCCTGTGAATAGCTTAAAAATTACCCAACGTCTCCTTGTTCATACATATAGTCTTAAGAAATATTTTAGAAACGCCTTGTATGATCTGGTCTATTACTGTTCTCTGTATCAACATCCCATACCTGTTTTCATGTGACAACTGATATAGTTTTCCACACGACTATTTATAAAGAATGATCTTTGATGAAGTTTGTAATTTCGCTATGTCTATAAGGAATCAATTGACACAAATAGAGTTGCCGCATACAAAAGAAATCTGTATTGCTCTGTATTTTTATGGTCGGGTCTCATACATACTTACTGACTTAAAAAAAAAAGACATTGTATACATCGTATATAATTCTCAACCTATGTTGTTACGTCTTTTAATACACGACATAAACATAACGCAATACTTACACCAAAACAGTAACATACATAAAATTTAGTGCTCTGCTGGTAACGCTAGCTACATCGCGCAAACCGGAAGCAGTTTTATAACTTGATACAAGGAGCAAACGTAATTGAAAAGAAAAAACATTGGAAATAAGTCCACCTTCGCTGTTCACCTCACACAAAAGTCACACTGTGCGCAGTATCGAAAACAACCTCATACAATGATGAAGTTATACTTTGTGGATATTTATGAAGAATTAGAGATTCACGCCAGCCTGAAAAAATCCAAAGCAACGACTCTTAATGGGCAATGGACACTTAAAACACCAATTTCTTGGCCATATCTCACCGTCCGAACACACCTCGGAAGGCCCAGCGCAAACCGACTAGCCGCCGTGTCTTCCTCAGCCAATATACATCACTGAATCATTGGCCCTCAGAGGTTGGCAGCCATTTCCCTCTCGTTCAGTACATGAATGGAACAGGGAAGGAAATCGATGATACTGTTACGATCCACCCTCTGCCGTACACTGAACAACGGCTTGCGGACTATTTATGTAGCTGTTGATGTTTAAGATAAGTCTCGTTTATTTTTCCGTCGCAGTTGCACATTTTTCATTACATTGCATGTTTCGGAGGCTCAGGATCATCTTCACATATAAGTACACTGGTGTACAAAATTTACGATGTAATCATACGAGCTGTCAACAGATGTCGTTACGGTCGTGTTCTGCACGGAAGATAGCATTCCGATCAGCGGACCACCACACCAACAGTGACGTCAGGGCACCTATCAAGCGGGATGGTGTCTGCAGGGTAGTCCCACATCCATGATCGCTGTGTATACAGTCACAGACGGTGCAGGGCACAGAGAAGACGGCTACGGATGTCTGCTGTGGAAGGCCATAGAAAGAATGAAAGCAGGAGAATCGCAAACTGATGTGCCCGATGGGTTAATGTGAATTATTCCGTTATTTCTCGGGTGAGGCGACAGTTTATAGAGGCCGAAACTGTATCCCGGAGACCAGAACAGGGCTGACTGCGTGTGACATCAGAAATAGAGGACCGTTATTTGGGTGTAAGGGAACGACGGTACCGCCTTAATACTGTACTACAGCTGGCATCTAAGCTCGCAACATTCCCTGGTCGCGTTGTATCGAGGCAAACGGAGTGCAAAAGGCTTCAGCAGAGTGGCCTTTGTTGTCGGATACCTTCTGTCAGTTTACATCTGAAGTGTCTTCACAGAAGGGAACGTCTAGAGTGGTTGGTTGGTTGGTTGTTTGGAGGAAGAGACCAAACATCGAGGTCGTCGGTCTCATCGGATTAGGGAAGGACGGGGAAGGAAGTCGGCCGCGCCCTTTTTAGAGGAACCATTCCGGCATTTGCCTGGAGCGATTTAGGGAAATCACGGAAAACCTAAATCAGGATGGCCGGACGCGGGATTGAACCGTCGTCCTCCCGAATGCGAGTCCAGTGTGCTACCACTGCGCCACCTCGCTCGGTGTCTAGAGTGGAGTCGTTAACATGCCACCTAGACGGTCGAACAGCGGGTCAATGTTCTTTTCACAGATGAATCTCAATTTGGTCTGCAGAGTGATTCTCGACGGATTCGCATCTGGAGGGAACATGGAACACCATTTCGGGACCCTAACATTGTGGGAAGAGACGGCTGTCGATGTGGATCCCTAATTGTGTGGGCAAGGACTATGTTGGCCACTCTAACACCTCTTGATGAAATTTTACGGGTGGATCGGTACCGTTTAGCTACTGCCAGTTACTGTGACGATATCATGGGATCTCACGCGCGGTTGTTGCGAGGCGCTGTGGGCCCAGACCTCGTGCTGATGGACGGTAATGCTCCACCTCTTTGAGCACGGGTGATTATGTCGTTCTTTTTTTTTAGGGTGGGGGATGGGGGTTGGAAGATATGGCGTGACTTGATCGCTCTCCCGACGATTTAAATCCCAAAGAGCATGTCTGGGATCCACTAGGGAGACGGGCAGCATCACATCAGCAACCATCAACCTCTCTGGAAGACTTGTGAGCAGCTCTGCAGGAAGAATGGGCGCTATTGCCTCAGCATAATATTGGTAACATCATTCACAGATGTCAGAATGTGTATGCAATTCCGTTCCAAAAAAAAAAAAAAAAAAAAAAAAAAAAATGTATTGTTTACATTGTTTCTACTTCACCGTCACCTGTTTATTATTTATTATGTTTTGTGGCAAAATAAAAGCAACCTTGCAAAATTTTCTTTTGTTGTTTCAATTTTGGACACCAGTGTAGTTGCGTCAGAATCAGTCTTGTCTACTCAGAATCACAAATCAGGGTACAGTAGTCTGATATGCAGTTCGGACTAGATAAAACGAATTCCTGCCACAATTTCTGAGATCTGAAGATGATAGCGGGTGATCGAAAGACGCGATCTAATTAAAAATGAGCAACTGAGAGGAAACAATAAATGAGAATTATCTTAAATATCAGTACAGTTGCTGAATCCTCAGGACGAATATATCGGCAACAGCGTAGATGTAGATACTTAAACTTGGGTTTTGTAGCACGCAAGCTACTCTACACTGATCCTGAGTGATGGTTTCAATGACTGTGGGGTTGAGCTAGTAATTTTACAAGGTGTTTCCTGCATTACGTAACAAGTATGATTCTCCTGGAATGGAGGAGTGGGAAGCTGAGAAGAGCTAAAGCTGAGTTACCGTGCAGAGGGGTGATAGCGGCGGGGTAGGGAGAGAGGGAGACCTGGGCAGAACTAGGCAGCTGACCCTCGCCGCGGCGGGTCGCGGGAGGGGCAGAGACGGACGGCCAGTGGTCGCTCAGGCAAATCGGGGCAGATAGCTTCCAGAACAAAGTTTAACAACTTTAAAATTACGCTCGTGCAGAAGTTTGCTCGTCCCGGTCGGAGCCCTTCATGGGAGTGATTCGCTTTACTAGCGGCGAAATTCGTCTCACCCCCATCCCCCACCCTCCTCCACCACCCGTGTACGTGCCCCTCCATTTCTCAGTCGAGAAGGTTGCGAAGTGGCACTCCGTACCTGTCCGTACCCATCTCCACTGACAAGAACAGCCGATCGGAGTGGCCGAACGGTTCTAGGCGCTACAGTCTGGAACCGCGCGAACGCTACGGTCGCAGGTTCGAATTCTGCCTCGGGCATGGATGTGTGTGATGTCCTTAGGTTAGTTAGGTTTAACTAATTCTTAGGGTACTGATGACCTCAGAAGTTAAGTCCCATAGTGCTCAGAGCCATTTTAACCATTTGACAAGAACAACGTCACACCGCCGTCTCCACAGACGCCGCAATTTGCTTCCGAGTGCAAGTCAAAGCTTAACTGTTACGTGATCCAATTCCGATTAATTTTTTTTAACCATCGCCATCGTGAAGACAGTAGGGTGTTACATAAACAGCATTGACAGCCATCCCCTACTCATTTACCTATAACGTCACAAGATGTTGTTGTTGTTGCTGCTGCTGATGTGGCATTCAGTCCAGAGACTGGTTTGAAGCAGCTCTCCATGCTAGTCTATCCTGTGCAAAACTCTTCATCTCCGAATAACTACTGCAAACTACATCTTTCTGAATCTGCTTAGTGTATCCTTCTCTTGGTCTCCCACTACAATTTTTACCCTCCACGCTTCCCTCCAATACTAAATTGGTGATCCGTTGGTGCCTTGGAACGTGTCCTTCCAATCTATGCCTTCTTCTAGTCAAGTTGTTCCACAACGTCCTCTTCTGCCCAGTTCTGTTCAGTACCTCCTCATTAGTTACGTGATCTACCCATCTAATCTTCAGCATTCTTCTGTAGTACCACATTTCGAAAGCGTCTAGTCTCTTCTTGTCTGCACTGTTTATCGTCCATGTTTTACTTCCATACGTGGCTACACTCCATACAAATACTTTCAGAAAAGACTTCCTGACACTTAAATCTATACTCGATGTTGATAAATTTGTCTTCTCCAGAAATGCTTTCCTTGGTATAGCCAGTCTATATTTTATATCCTCTCTACTTCGACCATCATCAGCAAATAGCAAAACTCATTTACTACTTTACGTGTCTCTGCATCACCTGAATTGCCATTATCCTCGTTTTGCTTTTGCTGATGTTCATCTTATATCCTCCTTTCAAGACACTGACCATTCCAATCTTCGGGGCCCTCTGCTGTCTCTGACAGAATTACAACGTCGTCGGCAAACGTCAAAGTTTTAATTTCTTCTTCGTGGATTTTAATTCCTACTCCACGAGTAGTCCAAGTAAAAAATTCCCCTTCTCAATAATCTTGTTGTTTCTTTCTTCTTTTCTGGCCTTATCGGAGTCTTCGGGTCTGAATTTTAATCTGCATTTTACAATATTTGTGGTAGAGGGTGACGGGATAGCCTTCTTGTCACCCCCCCCCCCCCCACCTTTCCCCTTCAAAACTTCAGAACGGAAATTGTATATCCCAACTGTTGCGTCTAGTTTTATCCCAGTGAAGTTGTGAGAACGTTTCTTGGGAAGTTTTCGAACAGTGTAACTAACGCGGGACGTGGGTGACAGCAGGACAATCACCTTGTCGGATGTGACAAACTGCCTAAAAACATCCATAAGACCATAGAGGACGTCAGTCATGTTCGCCTTCTATAATTCTATTGTTTACATTTCTCTGTATCGGACACTTTCTCCTCATTCAAAAACTAGACTCGAAACATTTGATAATACACTGCTGGCCACTAAAATTACCACAACACGAAGATGACGTGCTACAGACGCGAAATTTAAGCGACAGGAAGAAGACGCTGTGATATGCAATTGATTAGCTTTTCGGAGCATCCACACAAGGTTGGCGCCGGTGGTGACATCTACAACGTGCTGACATGAGGAACGTCTCCAACCGATTTCTCATACACAAACAACTGTTGACCGGCGTTGCCTGGTGAAACGTTGTTGTGATGCCTCGTGTAAGGAGGAGAAATGCGTACCATCACGTTGCCGACTTTGATAAAGGTCGGATTCTAGCCTATCGCGATTGCGGCTTATCGTATCGCGACATTGCTGCCTTCGTTGGTCGAGGTCCAATGACTGTTAGCAGAATATGGAATCGGTGGGTTCAGGAGGGTAATACGGAACGCCGTGCTGGATCCCAACGACCTCGTATCACTAGCAGTCGAGATGACAGGCTTCTTATGCGCATGGCTGTTACGGATCGTGCGGCCACATCTCGATCCCTGAGTCAACAGATGGGGACGTTTGCAAGACAACAACCATCTGCACGAACAGTTCGACGACGTCTGCAGCATCATGGACTATCACCTCGGAGACCATGGCTGCGGTTACCCTTGACGCTGCATCACAGACAGGAGCGCCTGCGATATTGTACTCAACTACGAACCTGGGTGCACGATTGGCAAAACGTCATTTTTTCGTATGAATCCAGCTTCTATTTACAGCACCGTGACGGTCACATCCGTG
This sequence comes from Schistocerca piceifrons, assembly GCF_021461385.2. Taxonomy (NCBI): domain Eukaryota; kingdom Metazoa; phylum Arthropoda; class Insecta; order Orthoptera; family Acrididae; genus Schistocerca; species Schistocerca piceifrons. The sequence continues at coordinate 60,727,367 of NC_060142.1, forward strand.
TTTGGCGACGTCGCTGTGAACGCACATTAGAAGTGTGTATTCGTCATCGCCATACTGGCGTATCACCCGGCGTGATCGTATGGGGTACCATTGGTTACACGTCTCGGTCACCTCTTGTTCGCATTGACGGCACCTTGAACAGTGGACGTTAACATTTCAGATGTGTTACGACCCGTAGCTTACCCCTCATTCGATCCCTGTGAAACCCTACATTTCAGCAGGATAATGCACGAACGCATGTTGTAGGTCTTGTACGGGCCTTCCTGGGTGCAGAAAATGTTCGACTGCTGCCCTGTCCGGCACATTCTCCAGATCTCTCAGCAATTGAAAACATCTGGTCATAGATGGCCGAGCAACTGGCTCGTCACAATACGCCAGTCACTACTCTTGATGAACTGTGGTATCGTGTTGAAGCTGCATGGGCAGCTGTACCTGTACACGCCATCCAAGCTCTGTTTGACTTAATGTCCAGGCGTATCATAGCCGTTATTACGGCCAGAGGTGGTTGTTCTGCTTACTGATTTCTCAGGATCTATGCACTGAAATTGCGTGAAAATGTAGTCACATGTCAGTTCTAGTATAATATATTTGTCCAATGAATACCCGTTTATCATCTGTATTTCTTCTTGGTGTAACAATTATAATGGTCAAGAGTGTAGAAGTACACACGTGCGGAGGTGGCCTTTTAGCATATAAATCGTCTTGATAATATTAAACAACACTCTTATGCATACGTTTCGTCTCGACATTGCAGTTGCAGCATTCTCTTTTTGTGTTCTAAATATTATAAATAAAAAGAAGTTCTACTTACAGTAAGTGATCAAAAGTATCCGGACATCTGGCTGAAAATGACTTACAAGTTTGTGGCCCATCTATCGGTAATTCTGGAATTCAATATAGTGTTGGCCCACCCTTAGCCTCGATGACAGCTTCCACTGTCACAGGCATACATCCAATCAGGTGCTGGAAGATTTCTTGGGGAATGGCAGCCCATTCTTCACCGAGTGTTGCACTGAGGTATCGATGTCGGTTGGTGAGGCCTGGCATGAAGTCGGCGTTCCAAAACATCCCAAAGGTGATCTACATGATTCAGGTCAGGACTCTGTGTAGACAAGCCCATTACAGGGATGTTATTGTCGTGTAGCCACTCAGCCACAGGCCGTGCGTTATGAACAGATGCTCGATCGTGTTGAAAGATGCAAACGCCACCACCGAATTTCTCTTCAACAGTGTTAAGCAAGAAGGTGTTTAAAACATCAATGTAGGGCTGTGCTGTGATAGTGCCACGCAAAACAACAGGGGTTGCAAGACCCCTCCACAAAAAACACGACCACACCATAATACGACTGCCTCCGAATTTTACTGTTGGCACTACACAGGCTTGCAGATGACGTTCACACCTTGCCATCGGATCGCCACATTTTGTACCGTGATTCACTTCGCACATTGTTTTTCCACTGTTCAATCGTCAAATGTTTACGCTTCTCACACCAAGCGAAGCGTCGTTTGGCATTTACCAGCGTGATGTGTCGCTTATGAGCAAGAGCTCGACCATGAAATCCACGTTTTTCACCTGCCGCCTAACTGTCATAATACTTGCAGTGGATCCTGATGCAGCTTGGAAATCCTGTGTGGTGGTATGGATAGATGTCTACCTATTACACTTTACGACCCTCTTCTACTGTCGGCGGTCTGTGTCAGTGAACAGACGAGGTCGGACTGAACGATTTTGTGCTGTACGTGTACCTTCACGTTTTAATTTCCCTATCACATCGGAAACAGTGGACCTACGGATGTGTAGGAGTGTGGACATCACGAGAAGAGACTTATAACAAGTGACACCCAATCACCTGACCGCGTTCGAAGACCGTGAGTTCCCCGGAGCGCCCCATTCTGGTCTCTCACGATGTCTAATGACTACTGAGGTCACTGATATATAGTACCTGGCAGTAGGTGGCAGCACAATGCACCTAATATGAAAAACTTATGTTTTGGGGGGTGTCCGGATACTTTTGATCACATAGTGTATATACAGGGTGTCTCTCCTAAATGATATCTTGCGAATTTCCTCTGGTGTTTCGGCAGATATTTGCCGTTATTTTGCAATGTGCAGGTGGAGTAAGCCCGAATAAATACCGCTTATCACGTCAATCTTGCAACGTGCGGTGTCAATGATGGGATCGTTTCCCGTTAAAAACAAAACGATTTGTAAAGCGGAATTTTACGTGCCAATTCGATAGAACGGTCCCAAATTAGTCTAGTGTCAAATTTCTTTTATCGATATGTATTGACAGGGACAGTAAAACCCGAAGAACAACCAGTACTGTATCAGCTAAGTGGACAGCCCAACGGCATGGCGGTAGCCCTTAGCGCTGGCCTGGACGGTACTGTAGCTCCTAGAGTACCGGTCGCTTTTCGTGTTTTAATGGCCCTGTTAAGACGCTCCGTTAAAAGAAACATCACACTAGACTAACTTGGAACAGCTCAGCCGAATGGGCACGTAAAATTCTGCTTTAAAAGTCGTTTTGCTTCTAATGGGAAGCAAACCGACGCTTTTCATCGACATTGGGCGTGATGAGCAGTATTTATTTGGTCGATTCCAGCTACACATGCCTCGGGCATGGATGCTTGTGATGTCCTTAGGTTAGTTAGGTTTAAGTAGTTCTAAGTTCTAGGGGACTGATGACCTCAGAAGTTAAGTCCCATAGTGCTCAGAGCCATTTGAACCATTTGAACCAGCTACACATTGCAAAAACTGAATTGCAAATATCTGCTGAAACAGCACGGAAAATCCTCTGAAGACCCATAAGAGAGACACCCTGTATATACTCTACTAGCTTAGCGCCCGCTCCTTCGCTCTCGTGGACTATACGGTCTGCACAGATCTTTTCTTTTTGTTTCCTTCTAATCTATGTTTTTATATTGTACAGAAATCGCAACACCTAAACTTTCACGCCAATTAAGGTCCTGGAAGCATGGTCTTTTCCGAATGTACTTCTTACCAAAAAGCGATTACGATAGCTATTAATGATGCCCTTTATGTTCTTTTGGAGATACACTCCTGGAAATGGAAAAAAGAACACATTGACACCGGTGTGTCAGACCCACCATACTTGCTCCGGACACTGCGAGAGGGCTGTACAAGCAATGATCACACGCACGGCACAGCGGACACACCAGGAACCGCGGTGTTGGCCGTCGAATGGCGCTAGCTGCGCAGCATTTGTGCACCGCCGCCGTCAGTGTCAGCCAGTTTGCCGTGGCATTCGGAGCTCCATCGCAGTCTTTAACACTGGTAGCATGCCGCGACAGCGTGGACGTGAACCGTATGTGCAGTTGACTTTGAGCGAGGGCGTATAGTGGGCATGCGGGAGGCCGGGTGGACGTACCGCCGAATTGTGCTCAACACGTGGGGCGTGAGGTCTCCACAGTACATCGATGTTGTCGCCAGTGGTCGACGGAAGGTGCACGTGCCCGTCGACCTGGGACCGGACCGCAGCGACGCACGGATGCACGCCAAGACCGTAGGATCCTACGCAGTGCCGTAGGGGACCGCACCGCCACTTCCCAGCAAATTAGGGACACTGTTGCTCCTGGAGTATCGGCGAGGACCATTCGCAACCGTCTCCATGAAGCTGGGCTACGGTCCCGCACACCGTTAGGCCGTCTTCCGCTCACGCCCCAACATCGTGCAGCCCGCCTCCAGTGGTGTCGCGACAGGCGTGAATGGAGGGACGAATGGAGACGTGTCGTCTTCAGCGATGAGAGTCGCTTCTGCCTTGGTGCCAATGATGGTCGTATGCGTGTTTGGCGCCGTGCAGGTGAGCGCCACAATCAGGACTGCATACGACCGAGGCACACAGGGCCAACACCCGGCATCATGGTGTGGGGAGCGATCTCCTACACTGGTGATAGTCGAGGGGACACTGAATAGTGCACGGTACATCCAAACCGTCATCGAACCCATCGTTCTACCATTCCTAGACCGGCAAGGGAACTTGCTGTTCCAACAGGACAATGCACGTCCGCATGTATCCCGTGCCACCCAATGTGCTCTAGAAGGTGTAAGTCAACTACCCTGGCCAGCAAGATCTCCGGATCTGTCCCCCATTGAGCATGTTTGGGACTGGATGAAGCGTCGTCTCACGCGGTCTGCACGTCCAGCATGAACGCTGGTCCAACTGAGGCGCCAGGTGGAAATGGCATGGCAAGCCGTTCCACAGGACTACATCCAGCATCTCTACGATCGTCTCCATGGGAGAATAGCAGCCTGCATTGCTGCGAAAGGTGGATATACACTGCACTAGTGCCGACAGTGTGCATGCTCTGTTGCCTGTGTCTATGTGCCTGTGGTTCTGTCAGTGTGATCATGTGATGTATCTGACCCCAGGAATGTGTCAATAAAGTTTCCCCTTCCTGGGACAATGAATTCACGGTGTTCTTATTTCAATTTCCAGGAGTGTATTTCCATTAAAACTTTCATCCCCTACCACACATTTCTTTATATCTAACCGAGAAATGAATGCCTGTATGCATGCAGTGCATCATCGTACCGTTGTCTGTCGTCTGCTTTCGAAGTTTCCTGGCGTGTCGGCAGCGGTACTAGCAGCGACGGCAAGTCTCGTGACGAGGTCTTCGGCCGGTCTGCTCCATGTGCCCCCCAGAGGAAGAAGTCCAGACACGTGAGATCATCCAGACTCAGTGGACAGGCCAAAGCGGCACCTTGATCGATTCCTCGATTCCCGAATCTGGCTCCTAGACGATTCCTCACAGCAAAGCTGAAATGAACTGGCACCCCATCGTGCTGGAAGTACGTCCTCTGTTTAACATTCAGAGGATCCTGGCAGAAGTGAAGCTGTGAGGACGGGGTGTGTGTCGTGCTTGGGTAGCTCAGTTGGTAGAGCACTTGCCCGCGAGAGGCAAAGGTCCCGAGTTCGACTCTCGGTCGGGAACACAATCTACCAGGAAGTTTCATATCAGCGCACACTCCGCTGCAGAGTGAAAATCTCAGTCTGGATTCAGAGGTACATCTTCCAGCAGTTGTGGGAACACACGTCCTGTACACAGAGCAGTTCTGGATGTCAGTACACATTCCTAGTCAGTGACACAGACTCAGCCACTAACACAATGTTTGCTACCGATACAAGATAGCTTCAGAGACAGCCAAGCGGCTGCTGAAGACCGTTTTCAATCGGACTTTTATATTAGACTAAATAATACAGAACAAAGGCGGTTTCAAAATCTTCTATAACTTAATTAAGTCAAAAAACGTCACAGGAGGATGGCATGGCGGATGGCAGCGTTACATATAAAACGGTTTAGAGGTCCTGTTTCATCAGTTGTGTTACACGTGTTTCTTTTGGAAGTAACTAACATATTGGCGACACATTTCCCGACGAGTAGCGTGGCCGTTCTTTCCGATCGGACGTCGTGTCTACAAACTGAAAGAAATACTAAGGAGCTACATTTGTAGGCCAAAAGACGTGGATGAAACATTGATACTGTAAAAAAAAAAAATATTCTCCATGCAAAGCAAAAACAAAAAAAAAAGCAGGTTCCACTAAAATATACCGGAACAAGCTTCCTCTGTCAATGTTACAAACAACAGTGGTGATGTGTGCTAGAACTTGTCCGACCACTTCTCGGCAGGCAGCAGCGTTGTTCAGGGCAAAAAGGTACGCAATGGCAACTTTTCCCGTCATGGCAATTTTACCACGCCTTCCCCAACGATCTTCTTGTCAATTGGCAACCTACGTAAATTAGTATGTTATAATAATGATTCAAAATAGAAAACACGATCACAAATGAATACTAAATGTTCTGAATGTCATTTTGCTTCTACTCTTTGCATTCTATTACAACAGCCTTAAAATGATTTTATATTACTTGGCACAAATATGTACCACATTTGAAGATGACCCGTCTCTACAATGCACAGTCACGAGTCTATGTTACTTCCGTTTAACTTTCATATCGTAGTAGCTGATTGGTACAAGTTGAGCACGCTAGTGAGACGTCGGTATTGGAAGGCAAACAATACAATATTCTCTCGCTCTCTTCTCCAAATCCCGCAGTGCCCGGGCTGCTTACCCCACTGCTCCTCAGGTGCCAACCTTTTCTTAGAGCTGAATTCACCAACGTCAGTTTTTGGTTTTTTAAATTTTTTTTTATATCTTATGGGACTTAACTGCTAAGGTCATCAGTCCCTAAGCTCACACACTACTTAACCTAAATTATCCTAAGGACAAACAGACACACCCATGCCTGAGGGAGGACTCGAATCTCCGCCGGTACCAGCCGCACAGTCAATGACTGCAGCGCCTAAGACCGCTCGGCTAATCCCACGCGGCAAGCGTCAGTTTAAATTAAGCACATTTTAAAGTATTACTGTCTCTGTAAATATTTCATTACTGAGCAAGAAAAATAAACTCTTCAAAAGCTCTTAACGTTCGTTGACGTTTTTGGATTCTGCTGTTAGTTGATACAAGTATATTATTATAAAATACTGCTCAGATCCGCTGGCCGTTCGTACACTCTGTTCCGACCGCAGTTTGACGACCACTGTCACGGACAAAATAATTTTCTGTATTAACATAACATATGGTTTCGTGTTGTATTTCTTGTTTTTAAATTTCTGTTGGACTTCAATCCCTGGTGAAAAAGATTTGTAGAAAAAAATTCTCGTTCGACTTCTTGCTCCTTTCGTTTTCATTCTAGATTCTTGTTGGGAAATGTTGTGTTTGCGGTGAGAAAGAAGTTTGTCTGTGACTCGGGTGCAGGGTCTCACGTAGTCGCGAGGCTACGTTGCACTCGAGGAGTGAAACAACGACGAGAACTCGCAAAGTTGTGCAGTGCGCACCTCCCAGGCACCTCCTACAAGGAGACAGATTTTCAAAACTAAGTTATCGCCTCACACGGCGGCTGCCTCCTGCAGGGAATTCCCCAGCAAGTCGCCGATACGCTGTGTACCTTCCTCTCCACTCAAGCTGCCTTTTGTTGTTGCTACATTCAACTTCGTACGCTGTCTTCCACAAACGAAGTTTCACTGCACCAAGGGTGAGGTGGAACGACTTCAGAGATTCACTGTGTGCCGATGCGCACCCACCTTGATAGAGGTGTGTGTTGTCCATGCCGCTGATCGTCTCGATAAAGCGTCACATAACAAATAATAGTTTCCCTACAGCCCCAACAACTGTAGGTTTCCTGCTGTCCGACCAATTTGACACCCCGAAGAACTCGGTGATCTCGCGACAATGTCAGATGTTTTGGTAAGAAAGACATTTCGGTCCTGATGGTTGCGAGTCTGATTGTCTTATATTAAAAGAAGGCTATATTCTCTGGCAGGTTCATGGGAAATGTCAAAAGAAAATTACCGCCATCCACATCCAGATCGTAAAAGAAAAGTTCACGCAAAATCACGGAGAGAAAAAAACCTCATTATAACTGACAACTACTGTTTCCTCTTTTAATCTAGACGTGGAAACCACTAATTTCTTCCGGAAATTTTACGTTATATTGCCAGACAGTAGAACTATTTAAAAGCAAATGACTGATGTGTATCTCGAAAATATATTATTGTACATATGCGCACCTGCATCATTTACAAATGACAGACAGCCCGTTCTTAATGAACAAAAACTCCACACACAGTAGTTTTGGTTAACGAACATGTTTAATAACATGACTCACCAATTTTGTTCCCGTACATGCTTCAGTCTCCTTCTGAAAACTTACCATAATTTACTCACAAATACAACTGAAGAGTAGAAATGGAAAACGATCCAAGTACCAGATCTGTTTGTACATAACTGATATGTACTCAGAAAATCGAGAAGGCATTTGATGCCGTAGATTTATGTGCATCACAGCACCACTGCAAAAAATAATGAGATAAATTAGAAAATTAATAGTTTTTTAACGACGTTCGAAGTGCTATATCATGAAACTGACTGGTTCTCAGTAGCAATGAGAACATTTTTACATGTTGATTCTTGCAAGGAATAAAACAGCAGCCAGCCACTGTTGATAATGCTATTTATTATTATTATTGGTGTTTTGCCCTTAAAGAGCGCATTTGGACTAAACTACATGGCCAGTTCCTTTTGCTGCCTTCCTTGCTGCCCAAACTTCCCTCATTCGCTCGCTGTGTTTCTGTTTCCGGTCCTCTGTCCATGCTTCTTGTCGGCTTCGTGTCTTCGGCTTCATCTTGATTGCCTTTTTGGTTGCCCATATTTCTTTCATCTTCTGGCTGTGATCTTGCTTTCGTTCTTCGGTCCATTTTATGCCTGTTCGTTTGTCGCATTGTATCTCATGTAGTTTACTTTCCTTAATGATGTTTCTGAACTTTATTCTGTCGTTTATTGTGTCTGCTGTTATGTTGAGCTGGTTCAGGTCGTTTTCTACCTCTGCCACCCATTTGTTGTTTCTAGTGGTTACCCAGTCAAAGATCTGTTTGGTCAGTCTGTGTGATGGCATTCTGTATAGGTGTCCATAGAATTGTAGTCTGCGTTTTCTAATCTTTTCTGTGATTGTCTCCTTATGTTTGTACAGTTCCTCTGTAGGTTTCTTGATCCATATTCCATTGTTGTTAGTTGCACCAAATATTTTCCTAAGTATTTTCCGTTCTACTTTTTCTAATTGTCTGATACGTGTATGCCCTCGGATTAGTGTGGTCTCTGCTGCATATAGTGCCTCCGGGAGCACCACCGTGTCGTAATGGCGTAATTTGGCTTTTTGTGAGATAGACTTCTTGTTGTAATGATTCCACACTACTTTGTATGCCTTTTCCAGTTTAGTCTTTCTTTCTTCATTTGAGTCTCTGTTATGTCCACTCATTTGTAGTGTTTCACCGAGGTATTTGAAGTTTGCTGTTTTGTAAATCGTGCCATACTTTGTGTTCAGAGATGAGAGTTTCTTTGTGCTCATAAACTGTGTCTTTTCGTAAGTGATCTGTAGTCCAGTTTTGGAAGCGATTTCGTGCAGTTTTTCAATAGCGTCTTTTGTTTCCTTTATACCTTTCGTGACAATCGCCAAATCGTCTGCAAAAGCCAGGCATTTAATCTGTAGGTTTCCTAAGGTTATCCCCTGTTGTGATGTTTCCCATTCTTTTATGACCTTATCTAACACCAGATTGAAAAGGAGAGGTGAGAGGCCATCGCCTTGTCGGACACCTGTGCGAATTTCGAAGGGCTCTGTTAGTTCCCCACAGAACTTTACTTTGGAGGTCGTGTTGGTTAAAGTTTGCTCTATGATAGCCCGTGTTTTGTTGTCTACTTTGTATTCTGCTAGAATTTTGAAGAGAGTTTTCCGGTCGATAGAGTCGTACGCCTTTTTGAAGTCAACAAAGGTAATGATCAAGTTCTGTTTGTGTTGTAAAATCATTTTCAGGTTCCAAATTTGTTCCGCACAAGACCGCCCTTTACGGAAGCCTGCTTGGTATTCCCCAATCAAGTGGTCGGTTTGGCATTCTAGTCTGTTCAGTAAAGCTTTAGAGAGGATCTTGTATGTGACCGGTAGTAGGGATGTTCCTCTGTAGTTGTTCGGGTTAGTCTTGTCACCTTTTTTGTGTAGTGGGTGTATCAGGGCAGTTTTCCAGTTGTCAGGAATTTTCATGGTCTTCCAGATGTCTTCCAAGATCCTGTGGATGTCTTTGGTGAGTTCTGGGTCTTGTAACTTCCAGATTTCCGCGATGATGCCATCTTCTCCTGGTGCTCTACGATTCTTGAGTGACTTTATTATTTCTTTAACTTCTTCTAGAGTTGGAGGTTCACTATCTGGATTGTATGTGCTCGTTTCTGGCATCATTTCTTCCATGGGGGGGTCCGTGTTGAGCAGTTTTTCAAAGTACTTTGCCAGAATGTCACAATTGTTTTTGGTATTGGTTTCTAGGGTTCCATCCGGTCTTCTGAAGCACAAGTTGGGTGGTTGATATCCAGTCATATTTTCTCTGAATGTTCTGTAGAAGTTTCTTGTATTGTTCTTCATGAAGTCCGATTCGATCTCTGTCAGTCGCCGTTTGTCATACTGTCGTTTTTCACTGCGAATGATTTTGCTTGATTGCTTCTGTGTTTTCAAGAAATTCATCCAATTCTCTTGGGATTTATGGCTACTAAATTTTTTCCATGCACTGATTCGTTGGTCAATAGCTTGGTCACATGTGTGGTTCCACCAACGGTGTTTCCGTGTGCGTGGTGCTTTTGCTAGTTTCATGGCCTCTCGGATTCTTCGTGAAAGTTGTGTCCAGTCTGTCGTTTCCTCCATTTTAATTTTGTGTAATATTTGTGTCTGGTTTAAAGTAACGTATTCTGGATCTGGTCTAACAATTTTGTTCTTCTGGAGCTTTTTCTTGGGCAAAAGACGAATCCTGATCTGTAGTAGGTGGTGGTCTGAGTCGAAGTAGCCTTTACGGGTGTCTATGTTCAAAATTTCTTTTTGTGAGTCTTTCTGCACTATTACGTGGTCGATTTGTAGTTCTTGCTTTCCGCTGGGGAATTTCCATGTGGTAAGTTTTCGTGTTGGTTTCTTGAATTTTGTTGACATAATGGCGAGGTCGTGGCTTTTGCAAAAGTCTATCAGATGTTTTCCGTTTTTGTTGGTGTCCTTGTGTGGAGTATGTTTTCCTGTGATATGTCTGTATATCTTTCTTTTCCGAGTTTGGCGTTGAAGTCTCCCAGTATTATTTTGACTCTATGTGCAGGAATTTTTCTGATAGTTTCTTCCATTGTCGTCCAGAAGTCATCAATTTCGTCCGGGTTTTTCCTGTTGTAGTCATTAGTTGGTGCATGTGCGTTGATTATTGTGTAGGATTTATTGGCTGATTTCACTGTGATGGTGCTGATTCTTTCGTTTGGTGACGAAAAGTCGATTATGCTGTCCGTGATGGACCTGTGTACTGCAAATCCTGTGCCAAAAAGCCTTAGGTTTTTCAGTTGTCTCGATGGTTTTCCTTTGTATATTCTGAAATTCTCCGTGTTGAAATGGTCTTCGTCTGTGAATCGTGTTTCTTGCAGTGCACATATTTTGATTTGAAATTTTTCGAGAGCGTCTGTCAGTTGTTTCATCTTTCCTGTCTTCATCAGTGTGTTCACGTTGAGTGTGCCGATGTAGTGTTTGCGTTTGGTCTTGAGGGAGTTTGAGAAGCTCCGATTCTTCTCATGATGTCCGTGAGCCCCCGGAATCCGATGCTCACGACAATCCCAGTCTATTGACTGGGGCCCGGGGTAGTGAGATTTTTCTCGTTGTACCATCATGATGTTTAGCAGTTGGATGTATGGCGTGCTGCCGACTACAACCTGACTTTCCAGATCAGGAGGTTGGTTGAGGGCGCCACTGACATGTGGAGCAGACGCCTTTTGTAGCCGCCCACTGTGGGAACGGACGCTACTAGTAGTTTTGGTCCGCCCCGAGTATTTCATTTCCTCGGTACCACCTATACCTAGGAGGCATTCCCCTACCCGCCACCTGGGGAGGCGCTCGGTTGCGGGCCTACTAACCGCCCCGAGTGATAATGCTATTTATTTATACAAACAGCACCGACATCGGTTTAGAACCGGCAATGACTCTATTTGTGTAAAGGAAGCGCATTATTGACAGTAATTTCAGAAGCCATATTGAGACGACAGCCATCGTATTTTCTGTGTAACAAAGAGTCAGTCCATATCGCAACAAATACATTGTGTAACAGGTATAAGTGGACATATTTCTATCGGTGACTGAGTACAGCGTACTGAACAACATCACATCAGTATTGATGTCATTTGCAGACTAGTAACTGTAACCATTACAAGTGTTATGTTTTTAAGCTGATTAGTACATCCAAGTACATATGGGAAGAGAAAGAAGGAAGAAAGAAAGAAAATTAATGGTTATTTTCCCCTGGGCAGCAGGTCAGCTATTGAAGTGTGGACGCATGGCTGCAATAGCACTGAAAGTAAGTTTTGTGAAAAATAGTCCATGAAACGTTTCCTATTACCAGTTTTCAACTGTGTTTCTAACATTATTTTTATTTTCCTTTGTTGTTACTTATTTTGTCGTATTCGTTTCGTTGCTTGTTTAAAAAGCAAGTAGTATAAGATGGCTGTGTGGGAAAACGTGTGAGGCTACATTACCAACATGGCGCCCAATCTAGACGCCGACTTCTTGAATGGAACTCGTAATTTTCAAATGGAAATGGAGGTCATGTTACATTTCAGAGAATAACACGAGGAAAACAATGGTTCCTTTCATTTCAGCAGCTCTTCAAAATAGATCGACGTTTTCACTGAAAGAATCGGATTTCGGGTATTTCGGTTTTCTTCGGCTCCATTTTAACTTGACCTTAAAAAGACTTAAATTAACTGATTATCGAAATAACCGATTCCGATTTTTCCACTGCTATTAATTTCAGTGATAAACGTTGACTGTGAATGGAGAGTTAAAAAATCTAACGAAAGAGGAGTAGTACGAGATGTCGATCGATATGGGTTTGAGGTTGTGGCAGAGATCTGTCTCATTTTCTGCAGCAAAATTGGTGAAATTGGAGGAAACGTGAGCAGCAACGGCGAGAGTGGAATATCACGTGTTTATAGCTTTCTTGCAGCTTCAATTTGGATAGTATCAGTTTTCCGCAGTCAAGCTAACACAAAATTAAGGGTTCACTCATTATTCCAAGTTTACTGCACACCAGTAAAATTATGGGTATGGCCACAGTAATCTAATTTACTTTCCCTAAAATTAAAGCAATAACAGTCCTAGGTCGCGAAAATTAAGTCTTTTGATCTTGTTTCGGCACTACTATGAGTGACTTCATCAGACATGTTTAAAGCTTTACTTTCTCTTCCAAGGAACATAGTGGACATTCACATGAAATCATTTCGAAATTTCGAATAAGAGCTACCATCAGTTGTAGAATGGAATGACGTGAATGAAAACTTGTGCGAGACGGTATATCTGACCCGGACTTTCCGCCTATCGCAAGCGGTCGCCTTACCATTTGGCTATCCATGCACCACCTATAGCCTTTCACTGTCTGCTTGTTACTGCTCGAGTAACAACTAATATGTTGATAAATGGATGAGATTAATATGTTTCTACGAAAAGAGCCCTGAAATACTTTTTAGGGATGCTGAGCTGTAACTTTCTTTGGATTATTAATTTTCAACAAAACAAAATATTATGTTCTTATTATTCTGGATCTGGCTTTCTATACAGGGAACATCGTTTCGTTACTGTAACTCGCTATAAAGTTTAACATATCTTTCTTACTTTACAGTTATTGAAAAGGTTACTGAAAATTATTTCGTTATCAATACTGATGTTACAGTACGCAATGTTTGTTCAACATCAAAATTTTGCAGTGGATTTTTGTTAACAGTAAAACACCACGCCGACTAACACGAGAACATGAGACTATTATCAGAGAAAAATTGTTTTTACTGTAATGTTTGCCAGACCAGAACTGCGCAAATCAAGATTTCTTTTATGTCATGAAGGTAAATTATATTTTTGCACTGTTAATAATATATCATTCGCAGCCCGCGTCCATCTGTAAAACACATCATAAAATCTGCTGCTCTGCCCTGCAATCCCGAAAGCTGAAAGAAATAATTTTAGTTCACTATTACCTGTCCGCTTCTTTGCCGTATGATTGGTTTCATTTAATGCAATTTGAATGCGCCGCGGCTGCGGCTCGTTCGTTCGTCGCGCAGCTCTGTACCACGAATAATATTTAAATAGCTGAAAATGCCTTAAAAGGATGGGATAAAATACCAGGCAAGCTTATTACAAATCATAATGCAAGTTTTCACTAAGTAACTCTATTCAAAACATTTAGACTATACTCTTACAAACCTTTACTAATCAATGCCTAATAGCGTCCTTCTCTCAATCTTGACAAAAAGAATGCTACACAAGCATACAATATAGCGTCACAGGCTCTTCCTACTCACGTAACTCCAAAAAGACGACAGAGAAATTAATGTTCTTTCACTACTATTTATACTCGGTTTGATATATTTTCGCCTTTGTTAGATATTTAATAAGTTTCGTCTGTGGCGGTTTCAGTACTCGCCGACACAGATATTATCTTTAAAAAAAATCGGTACATAATTCTATACAAGTATAAAACATGACACATAATGGTTTCTCTTTATTACATAAAGTTCACACAATCATTGTCCACGCAATTACAATCATCCAGTTCAATTATACTTTTCTTTTTTTTTAACCACATATAATATGTGTTTTGCCAGGAGACGTTACAAGCCCATGCCAAAGTTCCATCTACATCTACATGTACATCTATACTCCGCGAGCCACCTTACGGTGTGTGGCGGAGGGTACTTATTGTACCACTATCTGATCCCCCCTTCCCTGTTCCATTCACGAATTGTGCGTGGGAAGAACGACTGCTTGTAAGTCTCCGTATTTGCTCTAATTTCTCGGATCTTTTCGTTGTGATCATTACGCGAGATATATGTGGGCGGTAGTAATATGTTGCCCATCTCTTCCCGGAATGTGCTCTCTCGTAATTTCGATAATAAACCTCTCCGTATTGCGTAACGCCTTTCTTGAAGTGTCCGCCACTGGAGCTTGTTCAGCATCTCCGTAACGCTCTCGCGCTGACTAAATGTCCCCATGACGAATCGCGCTGCTTTTCGCTGGATCATGTCTATCTCTTCTATTAATCCAACCTGGTAAGGGTCCCATACTGATGAGCAATACTCAAGAATCGGACGAACAAGCGTTTTGTAAGCTACTTCTTTCGTCGATGAGTCACATTTTCTTAGAATTCTTCCTATGAATCTCAACCTGGCGCCTGCTTTTCCCACTATTTGTTTTATGTGATCATTCCACTTCAGATCGCTCCGGATAGTAACTCCTAAGTATTTTACGGTCGTTACCGCTTCCAATGATTTACCACCTATGGCATAATCGTACTGGAATGGATTTCTGCCCCTATGTATGCGCATTATATTACATTTATCTACGTTTAGGGAAAGCTGCCAGCTGTCGCACCATGCATTAATCCTCTGCAGGTCTTCCTGGAGTACGTACGAGTCTTCTGATGTTGCTACTTTCTTGTAGACAACCGTGTCATCTGCAAATAGCCTCACGGAGCTACCGATGTTGTCAACCATGCGTATACGACAAGTACTCGTACATCCATTATATATATTCCCGTACAGGTAAGACGTTATACTTGAATGTCGCTTGCCCAGTATCGGGACGTAAATACAATATTGCAGTGCCAGTGTTGACGATGTAAAGTTCCATTGGACATGTACGTCCAAAGTAACTTTTCATCGTCATCAGAATAACACAGACAGTACAATATCGTGTAGTGGACGTTTTCTGCTTAGGATGTCTCAAGTTCTTTGTGTCCACTCCTGCTTTAAATCTTTTAAGGCCAATGCTTAATTGATACCGCACTTTGTAATATACTTCCGAACTAGGGATGAAGGGCGGTGGCATACTTTAATGCAGTGTCCTGTCGCAGGAGGACAGCGAGAATGTACCGTATAGACCACCAGGTGGGGACAAGACGTGCTCACTGCACGTACAAGCATACCCTTTATTAGGCCGCACCACGGACAAACAGCTACACTATTGTCTCAGTACTGCTGAATCTATTATTACCTCATGGGTTTTTTGCTAGTTTGTTTTTATTGAAACAGCACTGACCGCTTCTCCCATTTTCTACAATAATCCAATATTTCAACGCAACGGAAATTTTATGAATAAGAGTCACTCGCTTTTTAAAAGAGTTTTATTTAAAAAGTGAAAATTGACTATGTGAAAACGATATATCACTTATGTACTATGTTTTTAGTAAAAAGTGGAAAAAAGCCTGTTATAACAGTGACCAAACAAATACCGAAAGATACCGTTATTGCAGGACTAAAATACCGGTAAGAGTTTGAACCGATGGGATTTTCCCAGCCCTACCTGGCGCCTCCTTGTGGGATGACTCAGACTGAGAAACATATTTATTTGCTCCCTTATTTCCCAGACGTACAGTTGCAACAGTGTCAAAAAAAAAAATTCTCACGCCGACGGAAGATTTTTTTACAAGCGGCTGGTTTACTTTTCATCTGCCTCGGTGTGAATTCGTCGCGCAATACGGCCGGCCATGGCGGTACTCTGGCGATACGCCCCCAGCGAATTCCTCTCCGGCTCTCCCCCACCCCCGGAGACTTCATAACTCGCGCGCCGGCCCTCATATTGTCTGCCTCTCCGCGTCTTGCCGCCTCCTTCCTCTCCACGCCGGCCTCGCTCACTCGTGTGATGCTCGTCGCCCTCTTCCGTATCTTTGCAGCGAAGCACAGCCGCCAGCTCTTACCCGCTTTCGTCCGCTATTTCCCACTATACCCGTGTTCATCTGGCGAGGGAAGCCGTGTAGAGCCAAAATGAAATTTTGTAGGAGACAACAGACGGAAGAAAATTCATTCAGCACGGCTCATGAACAATCAACAACTACATGATTACTTAAGTATTGGTAGAGGTTTGTGGAACCACTTGCAGACCATTTACCAACCGTCCCACTCTCCAATAGCAACAGAGAAAAATGAACACCTAAATATACATCTACATCCATACTCCATAAGTCACCTGACAGTGTGTGGCGGAGGGTACCTCGAGTACCTTTATCAGTTCTCCCTTCTATTCCAGTCTCATATTGTTCGTGCAAAGAAAGATTGTCGGTATGCCTCTTTGTGGGCTCCAATCTCTCTGATTTTATCCTCATGGTCTCTTCGCGAGATATACGTAGGAGGGAGCAATATACTGCTTGACTCCTCGGTGAAGGTATGTTCTCGAAACTTCAACAAAAGCCCGTACCGAGCTACTGAGCGTCTCTCTTGGAGAGTCTTCTACTGGAGTTTATCTATCATCTTTGTAACGCTTTCGCGAGTACTAAATGATCCTGTAACGAAGTCCGCCGCTCTCCGTTTGATTTTCTCTATCTCTTCTATCAACCCTATCTGGTACGGATCCCACATCGGTTAGCAGTATTCAAGCAGTGGGCGAACAAGTGTACTGTAACCTACTTCCTTTGTTTTCGACTGCATTTTCTTAGGATTCTTTCAATGAATCTCAGCCTGGTATCTGCTTTGCCGACGATTAATTTTATATGGTCATCCAATTTTAAATCACTTCTGCTGCCTACTCCCAGATAATTTATGGAACTAACTTCCAGTTGCTGACCTGCTATATTGTAGCTAAATGATATGGGATCTTTCTTTCTATGTATTCGCAGCACATTACACTTGTCTACATTGAGATTCAATTGCCATTC
Source organism: Schistocerca piceifrons (assembly GCF_021461385.2). Lineage (NCBI taxonomy): Eukaryota > Metazoa > Arthropoda > Insecta > Orthoptera > Acrididae > Schistocerca > Schistocerca piceifrons. Next base: position 60,744,639 of record NC_060142.1, read on the forward strand.
CTTGCACCATGCGTCAATTCGTTCCAGATCCACCAGCATTTCAGTACAATTCCATTCTTCTCGATACACCACAGCATCATCCGCAAAAAGCCTCAGTGAACTTCCGATGTCATCCACAAGGTCATTTATGTATAATGTCAATAGCAACGGTCCTACGGCACTCCCCTGCGGTACACCTGAAATCACTCTTACTTCGGAAGACTTCTCTCCATTGAGAATGACATGCTGCGTGCTGTTATCTAGGAACTCTTCAATCCAATCACACAATTGGTCTGATAGTCCATATGCTCTTACTTTGTTCATTAAACGACTGTGGGGAACTGTATCGAACGCCTTGCGGAAGATAAGAAACACGGCATCTACCTGTGAACCCCTGTCTATGCCCCTCTGAGTCTCGTGGACGAATAGCGCGAGCTGGGTTTCACACGATCGTATTTTCGAAACCCATGCTGATTCCTACAGAGTAGATTTATAGTCTCCAGAAAAGTCGTTATACTCGAACATAATACGTGTTCCAAAATTCTACAACTGATAGACGTTAGAGATATAGGTCTATAGTTCTGAACATCTGTTCGACGTCCCTTCTTGAAAACGGGAATGACCTGTGCCCTTTTCCAATCCTTTGGAACGCTACGCTCCTCTAGAGACCTACAGTACACCGTTGCAAGAAGGGGGGCAAGTTCCTTCACGTACTCTGTGTAAAATCGAACTGGTATCCCATCAGGTCCAGCGGCCTTTCCTCTTTTGAGCGATTTTAATTGTTTTTCTATCCCTCTGTCATCTATTTCGATATCTACCATTTTGTCATCTGTGCGACAATCTAGAGAAGGAACTGCAGTGCAGTCTTCCTCTGTGAAGCTGCTTTGGAAAAAGACATTTAGAATTTCGGCTTTTAGTCTGTCATCCTCTGCTTCAGTACCATTTTGGTCACAGAGTGTCTGGACTTTTTTTTTTATCCTCTTACCCCTTTGACATAACACCAAAATTTCTTAGGATTTTCTGCCAAGTCAGTTTATAGAACTTTACTTTCGACTTCATTGAACGCCTCTCGAATAGCCCCCCTCACACTACTTTTCGCTTCGCGAATTTTTTTTTTTGTCTGCAAGGCTTTGGCTACGTTTATGTTTGCCGTGAAGTTCGCTTTGCTTACGTAGGAGTTTTCTAACCCGGTTGTTGCACCATGGTGGCTCTTTTCCGTCTCTTATGATCTTGCTTGGCAGATACTCTTCTAATGCATATTGTACGATGGTTTTGAACTTTGTCCACTGATCCTCAACACTATCTGTACTTGAGGTAAATCCGTCCTTCTGAGTTCTGGTTTCTCGTATTTTATTTCGATAGTCATTTTTCCTCCAGATATGTGAGAGTCAAAAAAATATTCCAGCATTCGTTAGGGGAAAATTGCTATTTTGTAAAAATACACTGTAAGACAAGAGACGCGACGCACAACGAAGGAATTATCCGAATGGGATGGATATCGGTAGCTGTGATGTACAAGCAAATGGTTAGAATGTCAGGAAAATTGGATGATTTGTTCCAGGAAAGGAGCTTCACAAATTGAGCAAGTCGATAACGCATTGCTCCACCTCTGGCCTTTATGAAAGCAGCTGTTCTGTTTGGTATTGATAGACGGAGTTGTCTGATGTCCTACTGAGGGGTCTGGTGACAAATTCTGGAGCACTGTGGACAGGGCGCTCTAACCAGCTCGGTATTTTGACGAGTCCGTGCCACAATTGGACAGAATTTGTCACTATATCCTTCAGAAGGACATCCAACAACTCAGCAGTCAATGCCAAGCCGAATAACTACTTGCACAATGGCCAGAGGGCCAACGGCCTTGCCGCAGCGGTGACACTGATTCTCGTCAGATCACCGAAGTTAAGCGCTGCTGGGCTGGGCTAGCACTTGGATGGGTGACCATCCGGTCTGCCGAGCGCTGTTGGCAAGCGGGCTGCACTCAGCCCTTGTGAGGCAAGCTGAGGAGCTACTTGATTGAGAAGTAGCGGCTCCGGTCTCGGAAGTTGACATACGGCCGGGAGAGCGGTGTGCTGACCACATGCCCCTCCATATCCGCATTCAGTGACGCCTATGGGTTGAGGATGACACGGCGGCCGGTCGGTACCGTTGGGCTTTATGGCCTGTTTGGGAGAAGTTTAGTTTATGATGGGCAGAGACAGATTTTCTCAATTTGCGAATGTCTTTAACTTGAATAATTTATACATTTTTTCTGAAATTATAGTCATTTGTTTGTTTATGTAGATAAAATCTACCCAATAAGGTTTCACCCCTACTTCACGACAACGAAATAGGAGCTGCCCTGCTTCGAACTTTTCCCATATTTTCTGTCAATCTTACGTAGCAAGGATCCTATATCGTGCAGCGATATTCCAGTAGCAGGCGGACATGCGTTGTGCTGGTAGCCTCTTTCTTAAAAAAAAATGTTGCCAATTCAGCCAATAAAATGCTGTCTCCGGTTCGCATTTCCCACAACATTTTCTCTGTGATGATTCCTGATTCCAATTATAACTTACCCTACCTAATACGTAGCTTCCATGAGTGATATGCAAAAGTAGTGGAAATTGCTTTCAGTAACACTTACGGGAGAAGAAGATATATTGTTTCAATTGATAAAAACTGATATCGTTATTTAATAGGATCTTTTCTTCTTTAGATCGCTGAAATCAAAATACAACGCCATCTTTTAAATAAAATTTTCTATGGAGTGCATGTTCTGATAACTGACTTTCTGAATGCATTAATCTTCAGCAGTTTGTTTGACTTCGGTCCAAGCAAAAGTTAGTGAATAGCACCTGTCCTCTGTGTTTGCGTTAAGACTGCGTCAAAATGCGTAAAGAAGTTTATACAGTATCGCATATCTAAGCATTGGACATCGAAAGCTACCAATAAATAACTCATGTCCTTATTTGCTGAAACTTCACACAAAGCGACAGCTAGTACTATTACCAAGGCTAAAATTACTGGTTCAGATGACTTGTATCTAAAAAGTAACTCGGAATGATAATATTCCTTGAATGAGAAACGAGTTTCTTTTTATGATTACAGTATTGAAAAAAAGCAGCTAACTCCTGCATAACAATCACATTACATCGAAGCGTGTGCGTGTGTGTGTGAGAGAGAGAGAGAGAGAGAGAGAGTAGGAGAACGAGAGAGAAACCAACCATGAATCATCGTTTTACAATCATTACATGAAAACCAAACTCCTAACGATAATGAACGTTACATAATAGTTTCTTTGGGTTATGACAGTGTTATCTTAGGCATTTTGCTGATACTTCAGACACTTTCCATCTTTTATTTAACAAACATAATTGCAAATAACGGCTTAAAACACTAAATGACTAAAATTAGTAAAAGAAGAGCCATACAGTTTAATTTAATTCTGATTTAACACTACATAATCTTTAGAATTCTGTGATTTATCGTGTGACCTAAATGTAATGGAATTCTTTTAGTACAGCGCCATACACATTCCATTGTTTAGAATCAGTTACCACTTTTCGCAGCGTACAGATACACTAAGTGATCAAAAGTATCCGGACATCCCCAGAAACATACTTTTTTCATATTATGTGCATTGTGCTGCCATCTACTGCCAGGTACTCCATATCAGCGAACTCAGTAGCCATTAGACATCGTGAGCGACAAGAATGGGGCGGTCCGCAGAACTCACGGACTTCGAACGTGGTCAGGTGATTGGGTGTCACATTTTTCATACGTCTGCACGCGAGATTTCCACACTCTTAAACATCCGTTGGTCCACTATTTCCGATGTGATAGGGAAGTGGCACAAAAGCGTACAGGCCGACCTGACTGACACCGCCGACAGTTGAAGAGGGTCGTAATATGTAATAGGCAGACATCTGTCCAGATCCTCACACAGGAATTCCAAGCTGCATCAGGATCCACTGCAAGTACTACAACAGTTAGGCGGGAGGAGAGAAAACTTGGTTTTCATGGTCGAGTGGCTGCTTACAAGCCACACATCACGCTGGTAAATGCCAAACGACGCTTCCTTGGTGTAAGAAGCGGAAACACTGGACTATTGAACAGTGGAAAACTGTTGTGTAGAGTGACTGATCACGGTACACAATGCGGTGATCCAATGGCAGGGTGTAGTATAGCGAATGCCCGATGAACATCATCTGACAGCGTGTGTATTGCCAACAGTAAAATTCGGAGGCTGTCGTATTAAGGTGTGGTCGTGTTTTTCATGGAGGAGGCTTGCACCCGTTGATGTTTTGCGTGGCACCATCACAGCACAGGCCTTCATTGATGTTTTAAGCACCTTCTTGCTTAACACTGTGGAAGACCAATTCGAGGGGGGCGATAGCATTTTTCAAGGCGATCGACCACCTGTTCATAATGCACGGCTTGTGGTTGAGTGGTTACACAACAATAACATCCCTGTAATGGACTAGCCTGGACACAGTCCTGGCCTGAATCCTACAGAACACCTTTGGGATGTTTTGGAAGGCCGACTTCATGGGAGATCTCATCAACCGACATCGATACCTCTCCTCAGTCCAGCACTCCGTGAAGAATGGGCTGCCATTCCCCAAGAAACCTTGCAGCACCTGATTGAACGTATGCATGCGAGAGTGAAAGCTGTCATCGAGGTTAGCATTACTGATGGATGCGCCACGAACGTGTAAATCATTTTCAGCTAGGTGTCCGGATATTTTTGTGTAAGTTTGTACCATTATCCAATTCGAGTAGCTTTACCGATGATTTTACTAGATAAACGACAGCATCTTCTACAAACAATACTCAGATGATCTGCTATATAGTTTATTCAGATTGAGAACATAACAAAGCATGTAATACATCCTCAAGGAATCTAGCTATTATTTCTGTTTTATTAGGTGCCTTTCTGACAGGAAATCACTAATCTAGTCGAATAAATGACAAGACATTACCACAGACGCTTGATGAGGGAACGTAGAAAAATGAAATATAGTGTTTATATTATAGAGAAAATCTTCAGCACTTCACATCATTAAAAACATAAATATGTGGGTGAAATTGTTGGCCCAGTGACACCGGGCGGTTGGTGTAGCCGTCCTGACGCAAATAATTTTGTTCCTCCAATGGCCCCTTTCCACAGAATATATGACAGAAGTGCTTTTAGGTGACAGTAATGGATGTGCGTGTAGTGTATTGTCATGTTTGTGCCGTATGATGATGATGATGAGAGAAGGCAGAGGTTGAAACGCGGTGCCGGAATATACCTCACTCCTCTCGAATAGCATGAAGGGGGCACATGTTACTGGCAATTGATTACAACAGGGTCACATGCCCTCACTTCACAAGGTCTACATACAAGTTTGGAATTTGATCCACGCCGTTGGAGAGAATTCTGGTGATCAGAAACTTTAAGCCACTAACTTGCATCCCACTTTTGGCAAAATACTGACGGTGAAAACGGTTTGAACCAGATACATCAGGGTGGTTGGCATATGCCACCTGAGGGATAGTAAACGTACTGATAATGCTTCCAACGTCGCATGCCATCAGATAGCGTAGTCGTCGTAGAGTGTCATCTGTGCCTGTCCTTTAATATGGAATGCTCACATGCAGAAGGCTGAGTGTGGTACAAGCGTGAGAAAAAGAATTGTTCAAGTGGCTCTGAGCACTATGGGACCTAACATCTGAGGTCATCAGTCCCCTAGAACTTAGGACTACTTACACGTAACTAACCTAAGGACATCACACACATCCATTCCCGAGGCAGGATTCGGACCTGCGACCGTAGCGGTCGCTCGGTTCCAGACTGAAGCGCCTAGAACCGCTCGGCCACACCGGCCGGCCCAAGCGTGACAAGCAAGCAGGCAATCCTACTATGGAGACGTATTTTCTGCAGCCAACTGTGTGAATTTGAAAAATGTCGTGGCCTTCCAAGTGCCTGGATGGTCCTCCTGGAGAAATCCCACACACGGTGGACGTGTTGCCTTAGTTGTGCAATGATGCTGGTATCAGAGGTCACGTGAAATTTTCTCATGCCCGTAATCCAGGTTATGTACGTCAACACAGTACAAACGCCCCACCAGGATTGACGTACTGTAAGGGCAGCAATGGTAGCTCGTAGCGCTACCACAGCTCAGATATGAGGGCTTGTGAGCCCAGATGTGTCAACGCGAAGTGTTGCAAACTGGTTATTAGCAATGGGACTACGGACACGCACACCTATTCATTCCGTTAAACTACTCTTCCAAGTCCTTCGCTTCCTCTGATAGAATTACGGTGTTACCAGTAAATCTCGAAGTTCTTATATCTTTTTCTTGAGCTTCAATTCCCATTCCAGGGCAGTCATGGACTGTGCGGCTGGTCCCGGCGGAGGTTCGAGTCCTTCCTCGGGCATGAGTGTGTGTGTTTGTCCTTAGGATAATTTAGGTTAAGCAGTGTGTAAGCTTAGGGACTGATGACCTTATCAGTTAAGTCCCATAAGATTTCACACACATTTTTTGAACACATTCCAGATTTGTTCTTGGTTTCCGTCACAGTTTTATAACTGTGCAGACTGAAAATCATAACATGGATGATGGTATACATTCAATCACTTTAACTGTCATTTTTATCTCCAACCAGCTCTACTTATTGCTTTTGAGTGTCGATTGACTTCTAAGCGCCAAAGGCTTTATCTTCAGTAACATAACGTAGTAATAGACGTATTATATGTCTGAAGATGAAGCTATTTCTGCTTTGATTCGGTCATAAATAGTGAAGTATAATACTTCTGTCTAACGATAAAAACAATAATACAAGAGAATAAATAGCTTTTGTTCTCCATAAGAAGAAAAACATTTGGAAATTTGTGGTAAGGGCTTATAGTGCCAAACTGCTGAGGTCATCGGTCCATAAGGCTACACACTACTTAAACTAACTTACGCTATGGACAACACACACACCCATAATCGAGGAAGGACTCGAACCTCTGACGAGGGAAACGCCCAGACCGTGTCAAGGCGCCCTAGACCGCACGGCTATCCCGCTACACATTTAGCACCTAAGGTCTTCATTCTTTCCAATACTATCGGAGCAACAAGATTAATTTTCAGAGAAACAGTGTGGTTCCTACGAAAATACCTAACCCACTCTCTCTGAATGTGTTATCAACAAGTTGCTGAACTCTTACTTTCCTGGTGCATTACATACTGCGACGTCAACTGTGGAATATGTAGACAGACTGCACAGTATCAGCAATTAAAGACCAGATGGACTGGAGCCATCGGAGGATTATTTGGAAGATGGAATGGTGCCGGCCGGTGTGGCCGTGCGGTTAAAGGCGCTTCAGTCAGGAACCGCGTGACCGCTACCGTCGCAGGTTCGAATCCTGCCTCGGGCATGGATGTGTGTGATGTCCTTAGGTTAGTTAGGTTTAATTAGTTCTAAGCTCTAGGCGACTGATGACCTCAGAAGTTAAGTCGCATAGTGCTCAGAGCCATTGATGGAATGGCGCGCCATGGTCTTCAGTGATGAAAACAGATTCCGCCTTCACGCAAGTGATGGTCGTTTGTGCGTACGACGTAGAACGCTGTCGCGTAGAGTGCATTCGTCCAAGACACAGTGACCCCACTCCATGCCTTACTGTCAGGGTTGCGATAAGCTACATCTTTAATACACCTTTAGAGTTTCTGGAGTTGACACTAACCAATGCTCGGCACGTGCACAATCTTGTTAGACATGTTGTTTTCCCGTTCTTGCAACAGTGAGGTGATGTGTTGTTCCAACAGGATAACGCTCGCCCACACAATGCTCGTGGAAGTAAACAAGCTCTGCAAGACGTGCAGCAACTTCCCCGGCCAGGACGACACCCGGAAATTTCTCGAATCGAGCAAATGTCGGATATGGTGGGACCAGATGTGACTCGTGCGACTCGTCAAACAACTACTGTTACAGAACTACGTGAACAGGTCGAGTAGGCGTGGCATAACATATCCAAGGATAGTATTCGCTGTCTGTACGATGCCACGGTCACCGGCAGCATCTCTGCGTGGGGAGACTGCGCCACGTAATAATGTTGGTGTTTCAGCGTGAGTCAATATTTGGTACCTCAGAACCGATTGTGCTACTGATTTCTAACTGTAATAATTTTATATGGTTTTACGCACTGTCGAAATAACAAATCTGGAGTGAATTGGAAACCTCTAAATGGTGTACTATTGTTTTCCGGAAGTGTATATAACGTTGCATTATTTGTAAAACAAAAAAGGATCAAATCGTAACAATATGTTACTTAATGTTCCTTCGTTGTTTGGGATCTGCAGGCTTCAAACTCCAGTTAGTCCGCCGTCCTGTGGTTCTTCTATGGTTTCTGTAAAGCAATGCAAGCTAGTGCTTTGATGTACAGAGAACTTTTGAATCTTCCCTTCGTTGCTCACCTCAGCTAGTTTACTACAACAACAACAACTACTACTACTACTACTACTACTACTACTACTACGTGATCAGGCCCAGTGGACCGCACGCATCTACAAGTTTCCTCCTCCACTATATTCTGACTACTGCTGCTATCCGCCATCCGTTCACATCTGTTGACACTTGGTTTAAATCTTCATGGAGTCCATCCCTCCAACGCTTCTTGGGTCTCCCTGGCGGTGTCTTTCCTGTACGTGTGAAATCCAGGAGCTTCCGAGGCATCTGTGATCCTCCATCCGGGTCACATGGCCGGCCCACTGCATTCGTTTGGCTATGACAGTTCCTGCTGTGTTGGGCTGCTGGTATAGTTCCTCAAGCTCTTGGTTGTATCTGATCCTCCATTCCCCTGTATCTGCATCCAGAACCGGACCGAAGATCTTCCGAAGCACTTTTCTCTCAAAAACAAGGAGCTTATGGAAGTCCTGTTTCCGGATACTCCATGTCTCACAGCCATATAGAACAACAGGCTGGATCAGGGTTATGTACAGTCGAATCTTGAACTGTCTGGATAGATTATATAGCTTATATACAGCTAGTTTACGTCTGTAATTAAGTTCAGATCTGTGACATTTACAGCTAACAGCTCTCCTGGTCTCCGTCAAAAGTTATCATCGTCCATCGTCTTTAATTGCTGATACTGTGCAGTCTGTCTACATATTCCACAGTTGACGTCGCAGTATGTAATGCACCAGGAAAGTAAGAGTTCAGCAACTTGTTGATAACACATTCAGAGAGAGTGGGTTAGGTATTTTCGTAGGAACCACACCGTTTCTCTGAAAATTAATCTTGTTGCTCCGATAGTACTGGAAAGAATGAAGACCTTAGGTGCTAAATGTGTAGCGGGATAGCCGTTCGGTCTAGGGCGCCTTGACACGGTTCGTGCGTCTCCCTCGTCGGAGGTTCGAGTCCTCCCTCGATCATTGGTGTGTGTGTTGTCCATAGCGTAAGTTAGTTTAAGTAGTGTGTAGGCTTATGGACCGATGACCTCAGCAGTTTGATACTATAAGACCTTACCACAAATTTCCAAATGTTTTTCTTCTTATGGAGAACAAAAGCTATTTATTCTCTTGTATTATTGTTTTTATCGTTAGACAGAAGTATTATACTTCACTATTTATGACCGAATCAAAGCAGAAACTACGATATGTTACTGAAGATAAATCCTTTGGCGCTTAGAAGTCAATCGACGCTCAAAAGCAATAAGTAGAGCTGGTTGGAGATAAAAATGATAGTTAGTGTGATTGAATATATACCATCATCCATGTTATGATTTTCAGTCTGCACAGTTATAAAACTGTGGCGGAAACCAAGAACAAATCTGGAATGTGGTCAAAAAATGTGTGTGAAATCTTATGGGACTTAACTGCTAAGGTCATCAGTTCCTAAGCCTACACACTACTTAACCTAAATTATCCTAAGGACAAACACACACACCCATGCCCGAGGAAGGCTCGAACCTCCGCCGGGACCAGCCGCACAGTCCATGACTGCCCTGGGATGGGAATTGAAACTCAAGAAAAAGATATAAGAACTTCGAGATTTACTGGTAACACCGTAATTCTATCAGAGGCGGCAAAGGACCTGGAAGAGTAGTTTAACGGAATGAATAATGCCCTGAAAAGAGTTTATAAGATTAACATCAACAGCAGTAAAACTGGGGTGATTGTAGTCAAATAAAATAAGGCTATGCAAAGGGAATTGCATCACGAAATGAGACATTAAAAGTTATATATGAGTTTTGGTATTTAGGGAGCAAAATAACTAATGCTAGCCGAAGTAGAGAGATTGAAAAATGCAGACTGGCAGTAATAGGAAAATCAATTCTGAAAGTTAAAAATTTGGTAATCTGTAATATAAATTAAAGTTTCAGAATATGTTTTGCGAAGGTATTTGTCTGTGAGTGAGAAACGGTTCAAACAAGAAGAGAATAGAATCTTTGTAATGTGGTGCTGCAGAAGATTCGATATAAATATAGAATAACGATTAAAGAAATTATAAAATGGGAAAAACGTAATTTGTGCCGCAACTTGGCTAAGTGAAAGGATCGTTCGGCAGGACACATCCTCAGGCGTCACGGGATCTTTAATTCGTTAATGGAGGGAAACGTGGGGAATAAAATCTGTAGAGCAAGACCAAAGCTCGAACTCGGTAAGCAGCCTCAAGTGGCTGTAGGCTGCAGTAGTTACGCGGAGATCGGACCAGCACATAATATACTAACACGGACATCTGCAACAAACCACTCTTCGGAATGAAGACCACGATAACGTCGACTTTACAGAAATGGATTGATTCAGAATAACGAGGGAAAATCTATATATGGATAGCCAGATGGAGATTTGAATGAAGATATGCCGCTGTCAAGTCGTGCACGAGGAGACTGTAGCAGCTGAGGGCGCAGGATGTGCGCTGCAGCACGGCTGCAGGGTGTGGCCAGCATCGATCCCGGGACCTGCGCGAGCTGCGCCTCCCCCAACCCCTCCCCCTCACCCCCTCCGGCCGGATGACGGACAGCCGTTTACGTCATCGGAGCTGCGTACGCAATGTGCTGCTTGCGTACGGCAGATTATTGGCGCACAGAATGCAGCTGCGGCTTTGTCACAAGCTGCGGACAATACTCTTCCACCACCACTCTGCCACTGTCACCAGCATTTTGTGGACCTGTACCCCAATTACGGCGTGCCATTCGCTGGATTCCACAATGAATTCACGTTGTAACTCGACAGAAGCCTATCGGGTGTCTATATTTGGTGATTGTAAATGTGTTCCAACATTACATGAACTAACTACTCATCTCGCTTACATTACAAAATTATTGGTGAAATTATTGGTCTGTTGCTGCAGATATCACACTTTGGAGCGCTGGAGGTGGTGTACGATTGGTAACGGACGGTGACCCTCAACTCTGACGTACGTCACGGCAGTGAAGTGGCGTGTGTTAGGGTTCATTGTATGGAATCAGTGCACAGGCGTGTATTCTCACATTCAAACGACCCTAAAGGGGCTGAACGTCATCCTGCGATAATTTGTCCCAAGTGCCTTGCTCCTTTTATTGCAATTCGGTATTGGTTCTTGCAGACCCCTGAGAAAGGGTGTGTTTCTGCTGCCCCATTTTCCATAAGCGTTCAATTGGCGGGAGATCTGGGCAGTTGTTGTACTCCATTAAGATCACGTTCCGTCGTAGATGCCGCATGGCGACGTGCGTTGTCCTGCTGAAAACGCACATCGTCTCCATGTTGGAGCAATTGCTGTAGCACGGGAATAACACCTGTGCAATGTGCCGGCACTGGTTACTTTACCCTGCAGAATCATGTTTATGGTGAAGATATTTGGTTTGTGGGGCACTCAAATGCACGATTATCAGCGCCCGCACAGATTGCAAATGTTTTCACTGTCCAGTCTCGCGACTTTTCACGAATGATGATGAAATGATGAGGACATCACAAACACGCAGTCCCCGGGCGGTGGAAATCGCCGACCCGACCGGGAACCAAACCCGGTACCTCACGATACAGAGGCAGCGACGCTAATCTCCAGACCACGAGCTGCAGACAAATACCAGATGTGACCGCGAATTGGAAATGATGACCACCCATACCACGAAACGTGGTGTGGAACCTGTGTGTCGCGGGCGAATGTACTCCGGAATAGACTGCTCACCAGTTCGAGTCTCGGTCCGGCACACAGTTTTAATCTGCCAGGAAGTTTCATACAGATAATCTACTCTCATCACTGTAGGCGAGGAAGTGCCATTCCACTCTACAGTCAAGTTTTCCACGACACCAGGGTAGCCATGCTTGGTGGCGTGTGATGTCAGTGGTAATCTAGCCAGAAGCACATTTGATATTTGTTCCGCTGCAACCAGCCAGTTCCCAGGGCTCTCCGATAATACAGTGTGCCCTCATTCCTTCCCTGAATTGATGTTCGGAGACCATTCCTGCTCTCAAAATGTCTCCGTTTTCACGTGCGTCTCTACTTCGCATAAGACCAGAAAATATTGTATATAGGAGTACAAAAAAATGTAGACGTTGTTTGATAGTCAATAGTAATGGAACAAAGTCACATACGGTTACAATTCTTGCACGGGGAAAGGTTATTTTATGTGTTCGAAGTGCCCCCCCCCCCCCCCCCCCCCCCCGCCACATTAACAGCCAAGCAACGTCGATGCCGCTGAACTGTTAACCCAACTACGGTTGTCAGTGTTATAATCGCACAGGACGTCTCGATGCTTTTTCGTAGCTCATTCAGTTTATCTGGGTTCTTAAGACGTGGCGCTGCTAATATCGAATACAAAACGTACAGAGATTTCCTTTGTTTGATTTATGAATGTGGGACTCGAATAAAATATTTAATCGACAGTACTACTGGTAATGAAAAATTAGTTGTTTTTATTCACTTATACCTTGCCCGTCTGCCCCTGGGTGTCCGCTTTTCGGCGTTTCCGAGCATGTATCACCCAAACAATTCACCTTCACTGCCTGTATTTTTTTAAAAACTTACGTTGCCTATTAGTGTTTACTGTTTATAATGCTTTCAACCGTCACTGTATGTTTCTCAGTTGTTGCTTGTTTGCATTATGCTGTCTGTATGCATTTTGATACTCTTTTGTGTGTTGTGTAGATACGTTATTGTGTGTGGTCGGGGATACTCTGTTCATACGGCGGAACATGAGTGGAGGGAATCACTGTTTTTGAGGAAGTGTCAGTAGTTGGGAGACTGAGTATGTTATCACTTAGTCTAATTACTTTCTATATCGCGGTGTACGCATCTTTGCGCGCGCAGGACGACGAGGTGCAGTTGCAGGTGACACATGTGTGATGAAAAAATCGGAAGTAGAATCAAACAGCAATTTAATTATACGTAACTTAGTATCCAAAAAGTTGTTTCACACTTAACAGTGAGGAATTAATGAAAAAAACTGTAACATATTAATACATGTGGAAACACATTTATTGTATGCATATGACAAACATGTATTACAGGCCACTGGGGATGATATCCAAATGAAATGAAGAAGAACAGTCTTTTATTCAGTTACATAGACGGACCATATCTCAAAGACTATATCAATAATAATAAAAAACGAAGTCACAATTTTAAACATGGCTGACACCAACAACAGTAAACAACAATATATGAGGGAACATAGGTAACCAGTTACAGATGTTTATTGTAAGAACCTAGATCAGGTTTCAATACCAATCAGGAGAGCTTCCCCAGAAGGAAAGCCACTTATAATATTTTAAAGATTCCGTAAAATAAATTTCTATAATACTTAATACTTTACACATATATATAGTACATGGAACATGACTGGCACGCAAGATGGGTCTGTATACCGCATTATGTTTGCAAATTATATGTAAAGCATATTTCCCTCTTTTTGAATCCTGTAAAATCTAGATCAAATCGTACTCCAGTACGTTATTTATTCTCGGCACGTGTTTGTAATTGACCATGTTTTTCATATTGTCGTAGTCTTTTTTGTAAAAATAATTGCCTTCATCTATACAATATACCCCCCACTAACCATGGACCGTCCCGTCGATAGCGTGGTTTGCGTGCCTCAGTAATACAGATCGCCGTAGGTGCTACCACAACGGAGGGGTATCTGTTGAGTGGCCAGACAAACGTGTGGTTCCTGAAGAGAGGCAGCAGCCTTTTCAGTAGTTTCAGGGGCAACAGTCAGGATGAGTGACTAATCTGGCCCTGTAACCTCAACCAAAACGGCCTTGTTGTGCTGGTACTGCGAATGGCTAAAAGCAAGGACAAACTACAGCCGTAATTTTTCCCGAGCTCATGCAGCTCTATTGTACGGTTAAATAATGATAACATCCTGTTGGGTAAAATATTCTGGAGGTAAAATAGTGCCCAATTCGGATTTCCGGCCGGGGACTGCTCAAGAGGACGTCGTTATCAGGAGAAACAAAACTGGAATTCTACGGATCGAAGTGTCAAATGTTAGATCCCTTAATCGGGCAGGTAGGTTAGAAATTTTGAAAAGGGAAATGGATAGGTTGAAGTTACATATGGTGGGAATTTGTGACATTCGGTGGCAGGAGGAACAGGGCTTCTGGTCATGTGAATACAACGCTATAAATATGTTGAAGTCAAATATTGGTAAAACCGGAGTAGGATTGAAAATGGATAATAAAATGGGAATGCGGGTAGGCTACTCTGAACAGCACAGTGAACGCATTATAGTAGCCAAGGTCACGAAGCCCACGTCTATCACAGCAGTACAAGTTTGTATGCCAACTAGCTCCGCAGATGATTGGAATTCGAAGGCAGGAAAAAGAAGAGAGGAAAAAATAGTAGGTGAATATGGACTGGGGGAAAGGAATGAAAGACGAAGCCACCTGGTAGAATTTTGCACACAACATAATTCACTCGCCACCAACGCATGGTTTAAGCATCATGAAAGAAAGTTGTACACGAGGAAGAGACCTTGAGACTCTGGAAGGTTTCAAACTGATTATTAGACAAAGTTTTAGGAACTAGATTTTAAACTGTAAGACGTTTCAAGGGGAAAATGTGGACTCTGACCATAATTTATTGGCTTTGAACTCTAGATTAAAACTGAATAAAGTGGAAAAAGTTAGGAAATCTAGGAGATGGGATCTGGAAAAGTTGAAAGAACCAGAGGTTGTTGAAAGTTTCAGAGAGAGCATTGGGCAGCAGTTGACTAGAATAAGGGAAAGTAATACAGTGGAAGACGAATGGGTAGCTTCAAGAGATGAAATAGTGAAGGCAGCAGAGGATCAAATAGGTGAAAAGACAAGGCCAAGTACAAATCCTTGGATAACACAAGATATATGGAATTTAACTGATTAAAGGAGAAAATTTAAAAATGTAGCAAATGAAGCAGGCGAAAGGGAATATAAACCTTTAATAAATGACATTAACAGGAAGTTCAAAATGGCTAAGTGGGAATGGTAGAGCACAGATGTAAGGATTTAGAAGATTGTTTCACTAGAAGAAAGATAGATAATATTTACAGGAACATTACACAAACTTTAGGAGAAAAGAGAAGCAGCAGTATGAATACCAAAAGCTCTGATAGAGAACCAGCCCTAAGCTAAGAAGGGATAGCTGAAAGGTGGAAGAAATATATACAGGGTCTATACAAGGGAGATGAACTTGTAGGCAATATTATAGAAAGGGACGAGAACAAGATAAAGATGAGATGGGAGATATGGTACTGCACGAAGAATATGACAGAGCCCTGGAAGATATAAGTCGGAACAAGGCCCTGGGAATAACTGCTGATAGCCTTGGAAGACCTAGCAATGATAAAACTCTTTCATCTGATGTGCAAGATGTATGAGACAGGCGAAATAACTTCAGACTTCAAGAAGAATGTAGTAATTCCACTTCCCGTGAAAACAGTTGCTGACAGTGTGAAATTTACTGAACTATCAATTTAACATGTCATGGTTGAAATATACTAACACGAATTCCATACAGAAGAATGAAAACACTAGTAGAGCCCGACCTCGAGGAAGATCAGTTTTGATTCTGGAGAAATGCAGGAACATGCGAGGCAATACTGACCCTACAACTTATCTTAGAAGATAGGTTCAGGAAAGACCAACCTACGTTTATAGCATCTCGAGACTTGGAGAAAGCTTTTGACAGTGTTGACTGGAATATCGTCTTTGAAATTCTGAAGGTAGCAGGGGTAAAATATAGGTAGCAAAAGTCTATTTACAACTTGCACTGACACCAGACGTCAGTTGTAAGAGTCGAGTAGCATGAAAGAGAAACAGTGGTTGAGAAGCGAGTGAGACAGGGTTGTAGCCTATCTCCGATGTTATTCAATCTGTACACTGAACAAGCAGTGAAGGAAAGAAAAAAAACTTTGCAGTAGGAATTAAAGTTCAGGGAGAAGAAATAAAAACTTTAAGGTTTGCCGATGACATTTTAATTCTGTCAGAGACAACAGAAGAACAATTGAACGGAATGAACAGCGTATTGAAAGGAAGACAAGAATAATGGAATGTAGTCCAATTAAATCAGGTGATGCTAAGGGAATTAGATTAGGAAACGATACGCTTAAATTATTAGATAGGTTTCGGTATTTGGGCAGCAAAATAACTGATAATTGCCAAAGTAGAGAGGATACTAAACGTAAAATGGCAATGGCAAAAAAATTATTCCTGAAAAAGAGAAGTTTGTTTACATCGAACATAGATTTAAATGTTAGAAAATACTTTTGTGAAGATATTTGTCTGGAGTGCAAAACATGTACGATAAGCAGTTTAGACAAAAGCTTTCTAAATGTGGTGCTACAGAAGTGTGTTGAAGATTATCCGCGTAAAACACGAAACTAACGAGGAGGTACAAAAGAATTGGGGAGACAAGAAATTTGCGGTACAAGTAGACCAAAAGAAGGGATGGGTTGATGAGAGACATTCTGACACATGAAGGGGTCACCAAATTTGTACTGGATGGAAGTGTGAGAGGCAAATATCGAGAGGGAGACCAAGAGATGAATACAGTAATCAGATTCAGAAGGATGTAGCTTGCACTAGTAATTCAGAGATGAAGAGGCTTGCACAGGATAGAGTAGCATGTAGAGTTGTATCAAAACAGTCTTCGGAATGAAGACCACCACCACAACAACAACGACATACAATTTACTTTGTTTAAAACCCCTAAATATGTATAGTACTGGTGTATTGCTGTAACAGTTTCGAATTTCATACACATGAGCGTTTGAAACTTCCTGGCAGATTAAAACTGTGTGCCCGACCGAGACTCGAACTAGGGACCTTTGCCTTTCGCGGGCAAGTGCTCTACCATCTGAGCTACCGAAGCACGACTCACGCAAGGTACTCACAGCTTTACTTCTGCCGGTATCTCGTCTCCTACCTTCCAAACTTTACAGAAACTCTCCTGCGGACCTTGCAGAACTAGCACTCCTGAAAGAAAGGATATAGCGGAGACATGGCTTAGCCACAGCCTGGGGGATGTTTCCAGAATGAGATTTTCACTCTGCAGCGGAGTGTGCGCTGATATGAAACTTCCTGGCAGATTAAAACTGTGTGCCCGACCGAGACTCGAACTCGGGACCTTTGCCTTTCGCGGACAAGTGCTCTACCATCTGAGCTACCGAAGCACGACTCACGCCCGGTACTCACAGCTTTACTTCTGCCAATATGTCGTCTCTTACGTTCCAAACTTTACAGAAGCTCTCCTGTGAACCTTGCAGAACTGCAGAACTGCCAGGAAGTTTCATATCAGCGCACACTCCGGTGCAGAGTGAAAATCTCATTCTGGAAACATGAGCGTTTATCACGCTACTGGGACCCAGTAAGTGGTGCGTCCTACACCACGTTTACCTGTCATCGCAACTAGTTACCATACGCTCAATCCCATTTCTGCTGTTTTAACATGATGTGGGTGTGTAACAATTTTTACTGTTTTCATGGAGCACTTTCACCCACGTTGGATACTGCGTGACTTGAGCTCCTTAGCTCGTCATGATGTTTACAGTTTTAACGTCATGTAATTTATGTAAGTAGCAGTTTTACTTCTAGTACTCCATTTCAATGTTTAGACTTTCGTCCTGCAAAATGTTTAAATCATTATAGGTGAATTTTCCTTGTGAGGAAGATATCCTTAGTGGTAATGAAACCTAGTCAAAGATTTACAATAAACTTAGGCAACTCGTTGGCTATATAATTTATTATTGAGAAGATAACTGGTTTTCGAAAGGCAGCTTCTGTTTTTGTGAATTGATTGTGGTATTAGAACCGCGCCGACAAGCATGCTTTCCATGACGTTTGTATTAGGTTCTTACCAGTGTCGGTCTCTTACAGTATGCTCTACGGGCAACGTATTACCCGCTATTTTAGCATCTCCAGTACGGTAGGATCTGTATGCTATCGGACGCCATTGAATCCTGTGAAAGGGTGCGGCGACGTAATTCCCGGAAGATGAAACTCGAGGACTCCTGTTATGTCCTGGGGCTTCTCTCATGTTACACAAAAGACTCACAGAGAAGACGAGCGGGGAACGCAAGCCACCAACCGCTCGAGTAGAAAGTCCTTCAATGCTACTCTGAGATCAACAATCTTAGGGCACCTCATAGGCGTACGGTATTCTCTGTTTAGTATAAAGTACTCTGGGGTCATAGCCTTAAGTAAACGACTGGTGTTTCCGGAATTACTCTTTGTCTCCGCAGCGGAGTCTGAACTGTTTCGAAACTTCATAGTGGATTAAAACTACGCCCCAAAACGGGCCTCAAACACAGAAACGTTGGTTTTCGCGGTAAATGCCCTTATCCCCTTAGCTGTCTTTCTTTTTTTAGTGCCTTCTTCCTTACTCTTTCCCAAGAACTTTCTTTGGAATTTTTCCTTGCCAAATCAGTCCAAAGCAAACAGAAAAGAAAGATTAGGTACCTCTGTGAATTAAATGTCTTCTACGAAACTAATATTTCATGGTATGAAGAAAACCTTTCAGTTCTTTCAAATTCTTTGATCTCTAGCATCTTCGAATTTGAGCCCCTGTGCGAAAAAATTCTCTGTTAACTTTGTTATAAAACCATATTACGAACTGTGAACGATTAGCGTTAGCTAATTATTCCGTAGGAGCAAGGTACTGTTGGCCAGATATCTTCTTTTACGCCAGCATCTTCTGATAAAATAAATTTTTCATTAAGTAATGTCCCTCGTAAGGCCCCATTCAATTTGCTTTCATTTACATCTGTTGCAAACCTGCGGTTTTTATTTATGGAGTTGGTCTCATTACGAAGTAATTATGATAGTAATTTTGAAAGGTTGTTTTGTAATTTTTTTTCAAATACAACAATTGCCAGTGCCGTAGTTTTGGAATTCCTGAAAATCGTTTTATGTTATATCTATCTCTATAGTGTTGGACATACAACGTCCAGTGAGCGAAGTTTGGCTATGAGCCAAGGAGTTTCCTTCTGAATTTTTCCTTGCCTATTCCATCCAGATGAAAAAGAAAAATGATACAGATGTAGATTCTCTGTAAAGGAAATTTCTTCTGCGAGAAATATCTTTTTTGGTCTGGAGCATTTCGTCTCTCTTCTACATCTGAAACTCCCTCTTGCAGTTTGATATCCTGTGTCAAATAAAATTTTTCTGATGCGCTAGAATCTTTTGTCAATCTTAAAACCATATAGTGAATCGTGATTTTTCTGGTGTAAACTAAACGTATAATAAGGAAAGAAAACTCCTGTTCGCCTAATGTCTTCCTTTAAGCTAACAAAGAGACCTCATGACATTTAATTTTTTTCATTCTTATTGGATTTGAAGTGCGTTGCCCAGATATCAATTTCCTACAGCGTTACTACGCTTTCTCAAAAGTGATTCGAAAACATTGACTTTGAAGGTTAGAAAATTTCCAACATTGTTACGTACAAAACATTTGTAGACTGATAACAGAGTCATCGGTTGATGAATACGAAATGAAGAATGAATAAAGTGGTTAAAAATGCTTTGCATGAAAGGCTGATGACTTGCACTGTTGTTTGTTCGAATCTCACAATTAACTAAATTTCTTTTATTTAAATTTGATTGTTATCTATAAATAGAACTGTTAATTAAGAAATACGCTGATAGAAAAAAAACGCATCACCAAAAAATAATTAATGTAGAGTAATGAAATTTCGGGAATACATATGTATAAATAACGAAGTGATAAGCATTGCAAGTCGGCAGATTAATGCAAGCGTGAGACAGGAGACTGCAAATGTGAAATGCTGATACATTAATAACTGGTGTAACCGTTAGAACGTTCCATGCAAGCATTCAAATCTGCATGCATCGTGTTGTACAGGTGCCTGGTGTCAGTTTGTCGGATGGAGTTGCATAGCTATTGTTCTTGGTCTGTCAGTACAGGGACGGTCAATGCTCACTGTGGATGACGCTGGACTTATCGTCCGATAATGTACCGCATGTGCTCTATCGGAAACAGATCTAGTGATATAGTAGGCCAAGGCAACATGCCGTGGGATGCGGTTCATGAATGTCAGCACAACAGGTCGAATCACCAAAGTGACGTAAAAATTTGCAGTTAGGGTGCCTGGGATACCTACGAGAGTGCTCCAGATGTATAACGAAGTCGCACCCCAGACCATAACTCAAGGTGTAAGTCCAGTGTATCCAGCACAGAGACACGTTGGTTGCAGGCTCGGAAGTGGCCTCCTTGTAACCGACACACGGCCATCACTGAGACCGAGGCACAACCAGCTTCATCATAAAACGCAACATATCTCCGCCCTGATCTACAATGAGTTTCCACTTGACACCACTGAAGTCGCAAATGGCGGTGGTTTGGTATCTGCGGAATGCACGCTACGGGGTATCCGGCTCTCAACTGTCCTAGAAGTAAACGATTTATAGTTTCTTGTGCCACTGTGGTGCCAACTGCTGCTGAAATAATTTCTGCAGATGCAGTACAATGCGCCAGAGTCATAAGCCGAACAGGATGGTCTTCCCTCTCACCGGCCGTGGTGGCCGAGCGGTTCTAAGCGCTACAGTCTGGAACCGCGCGACTGCTAGGTCGCAGGTTCGAATCCTGCCTCGGGCATGGATGTGTGTGATGTCCTTAGGTTAGTTAGGTTTAAGTAGTTCTAAGTTCTAGGGGACTGACGACCAGAGAAGTTAAGTCCCATAGTGCTCAGAGCCATTTGAACCATTTTTTCTTCCCTCTCGTCCGGTGCTCGGTGTTCTTGCGACCGCAGCTTACCGTGACCACCACTGTGAGCAATCATGTACAGTGGCTTCATTCCTGCCAAGTCTTCTTGCAGTATCGCAGAAGGTACGTCCAGCTTCTCGTAGCCCAATTACAAGACCTCATTCAAGATCAGTGAGATGCAGATAGTAGCGTTCTTGTCGCCCTAAAAGCATTCTTGACTAACATCAGCTCACCACGTTCAATCTCAAACATAACTAATCCTAACGAGCGTTAGAGAGTACTTTAAAGCGTAACTGCTTTGCATCCTCACAGTGGTGCTATTGGCGTTAAATTTGAGTAGACATCATCTTCCACATGTAGTAACACGCCTACCAACTTCCGTTTATGTAGCACAAATCCTTCTTTGTGTTGCGAATGTACTTTTAATTTTTTTATTATTGGTCGTAAAGGAAAAGTAAACTCTGTGACCGGCCTCTGCGACCACTATAGCTGGCTCACAGCCTTTCTTCGCTGCGGCACTAGGCAGCGGTGGGTTGCGACCCTGGCGCCCCATTCTCATTTCACCCATGGGAAAAATCCTCAGTCTTCATTTGATAGAAGACTACGCGGAACTGGGGCCGCCCTGGAGGAACCGAAGCGGAAAAAAATTCTCGACCCTATCCGAGATCTCCGTTCCCAGAGACCAGTACTTTACCCGCAGTACCATCATGGCCACATTATTCTTCATCTCACAGGAAAGGCTCAAAGAAATACAGGAAGAAGACTCAGTCTTCTTGTACTTACACCGGAATTGTGCCTTTTGTATTTAATTCCGATGCAATTTCTGTGTTTCATCGTCAATATGAAGGTCCAAGGGATACAGTAAACCTGAAGTGAAGCATCGTAATCTAAAACTGTTCTCACAGGAAAGATTCAAACAAATACAGGAAGAAGACTCAGTCTTCTTGTACTTACATCGGCATTGTGCCTTTTGTATTTAATTCCGATGCAACTTCTGTGTTTCATCGTCAATATGAAGGTCCAAGGAATACAGTGCGGTGCGGAATTAAATACAAAAGGCAAAATGCCGACGTAAGTACAAGAAGGTTGAGTCTTCTTCCTGTATTTGTTTGAGCCTTTCCTGTGAGACCAGTTTTAGATTCCGATGCTTCTCTTCTGGTTTACTGTATCCCTTGGACCTTCATATGGACGATGAAACACAAAAAATTGCATCGGAATTAAATACAAAAGGCACAACGCCGATGTAAGTAAAAGAAGACTGAGTCTTCTTCCTGTATTTGTTTGAGCCTTTCCTGTGAGATTAGTTTTAGATTCCGATGCGGTTCTAAGCACTTCAGTCCGGAACCGCGTGGCTGCTACGGTCGCAGGTTCGAATCCTGCCTCGGGCATGGATGTGTGTGATGTCCTTAGGTTAGTTAGGTTCAAGTAGTTCTAAGTTCTAGGGGACTGATGACCTCAGATGTTGAGTCCCATAGTGCTCAGAGCCATTTGAACCATTTGAACCATTCTTCATGTGAAGATAAATTAAAATTAGATACAGGCATGCAAAGCACCTTATTGTTTAATTAAAAAAATATATGAACATGTATAAAACTGTTCCGTCTCTAGAAATAAAGGATTTTTTGCATACAATTAACGTTTCGCAATTTTGTACCAAATTTTAAATCGCTGCGGTTAATGGCATTTTCATGCGATTAGGAATTAAGAGTGAAAAGTTATTTTTATTAATAATGATTTAATATGTTTTAATTAACAGTTATATTTGTTAATAAATTAACAATTTAAATAAAGGTAGTGATATTTACTGATAACGAATTTCGAACGATTACGCGACTTTTCCTCTACGATCGCCGTACCGACGACTGTGAGAACAATTTTTTAAAAAAGTATTTCATACTTAGCAGCGATTGGAAATTTTCAGTCTATATAGGCTACTTTTTCGAGTCTGCAAAGTCCGCTTGTAAGATGCTCTGATTAAATAAATTCTTTTATCGTTTAATTATTATAGTGAAGTGACATTCTATTCATTCTCATCTGGGTATTACTCTGTTCCAGGCCTGGAGTCTTCCTTTATGGGGCTTTGTCCCACTATGAATTATTTACGACACTTAAGTAAATAGGGTGGTACTTTTGTATTTGTTTTCCAGATGGAACAGCAGTTGCCAATGCCATTGTTTTAGGGACTCCTGAAAACGGTCTTCAGTTATGTTCTCTGCCTTAATCGTGTTGTAATACACATCCAGAGAGACAGTTCTAACTGCTGTTTATTGCCGCCGGAATGAGTGTAGAGACATGGTGTAATATGCGGCTTATCTTTGTTTGTTGCGGTATTGCATTTACCATAGGCAGTTTACGACTCATCCAGTTCAGTATTATATCGGCTCTTTTCATAGAAATTAATGATTGACTGGCTGCCATTTAGCATATAATGCGGAGTGCCGTCCGTGCCGAGAACTATCGAAACGCGTCTAACAACCCGCCCTCAAGCCTTTATGTTTTTCCGGTACCTGTCTTCGACTCTGTAAACTTCAGGGAGCTCTCCTGAGTATCTTGCGGCGCCAGCACTCACTGAAGAAGGAATATCGTTGTATAATTCTGACATTTCGTTGGCAGGAAACAGCAACTCTATTTAAATCCCTTAAAGTGTTTATTGATGGTTCTGTGAGCAGTTGCAGTATTCATTAGAGGACTAGTTTTGAGCCCTTACAGGTTCATTTTCAGGCTTGGCCTACTGAGGCTCCACCCTGACGGTGCCTGATCTTAATAATAAACATCGAGTAGCGACACATGCTCTATAAATGTTCGCAGGATAAATGCCACAATCCACACATGCCTGTTACCAAGTCAAGGATTTTAATTTGGTAACGGGTCTGTGTGGACCATTACTGTGCGGGACGTCCAGAATATTGTTTTCAGACAGTCTACGCCACATGGAAGGTCTTCTGTAAATAAATAAATAAAACAAATGCAAACAACAGGCTGTGGAAGTAGTCAGGTAGGTAGGTAGGGATCTACGCCGAATCGCCGTTGAGGAGTGGGACAATCAGGACCAACAATGACTTAATTAAGTTGCGGATAGTATGCCACGACGAATGCAGGCATGCATCAATGCCAGAGGACATACTACTGGGTATTAGAGGTACTGGTGAGTACAGCAATCTGGAATACCACCTCTGAAGGCCTCGCTGTTTGGTAGTACAACATGGAATGTGTGGCTTTCATGAGCAATGAAAAGGGTTCAAATGATGTTTATTTTGATTTCTATTCCATTTTTTGTACATGTACCGGAACTCTCGGAACCGATGTGATGCAAAACTTTTTTTGATGTGTGTAGTTTCGTTCCCAGGAAGTAAAATACTACTGCTCCTCACTACCATATGGGTGACGTGCACTGCCAGGAGAAAATTCAACACCCTCAACGGCAAGGTCATTTTATTGATAAGTGAGATGACTGGTAACTCATCGTTGCAGTATATGATAAATTAAAACCATATAAATCACACATGTCACAGCGAAGGTTACCTAAACAGTCCCGTAAAATACACAGTGCGCCCCCACCTGGCGGCAACACAAGTGTCAATTCTCGCAAGCACATCCTGCGATAGATTATACCGAGCATCCTGAGCCTTTTGTTGCTATTCGGCGCCGGCCATTGTGGTCGAGCGGTTCTAGGCGCTTCAGTCTGGAACTGCGCGACCGCAACGGTCGCAGGTTCGAATCCTGCCTCAGGCAGGGATGTGTGTGATGTCCTTAGGTTAGTTAGGTTTAAGTAGTTCTAAGTTCTAGGGGACTGATGACCTCAGATGTTAAGTCCCATAGTTGGTTCAAATGGCTCTGAGCACTATGCGACGTAACTTCTGAGGTCATCAGTCGCCTAGAACTTAGAACTAATTAAACCTAACTAACCTAAGGACATCACACACATCCATGCCCGAGGCAGGATTCGAACCTGCGACCGTAGCGGTCTCTCGGCTCCAGACTGTAGCGCCTAGAACCGTAAGTCCCATAGTTCTCAGAGCCATTTGAACCACTCGAATCTCATTTGCCTCTTACTAGGAGCTGGACATGCCTTTCTTTTTCCGTGTGCATGTTCATTAACCTCTTTCTTCTCTAATGCATTTCTGCATTCTAACATATACAAATTTAGATACACTAATTGAGTATAAATGACTTAGGGAAAATACCGGACTTATCTCGAATTTCCCATGTGTTATATAAAACGAGAAAAACCACCATTATGAGGAACAATATGAGAGTTAGTAAGCACTGAACCTGCTAAAAATTCAATGTAAAACTATGAAACTGAAAGGTATTTGACTGCTTAATACACAAGAAGTTTGCTAGCACTTTTTGTAGTACAGTTTGTTATGGCTCGCTTGTTATTATCCACGCGACGCGGTTGCTAAGCTATTCAGAGCGGCCAGAAGCATCGAGAAAAGTTATTTTATTGTCGAATTCGTTTTGCAGCTAAGAAAATATCGTTTACCACGACTTCAGCAGCCTACGCCAAAATGACTGTTCTGTTCCTGACATCGTGAAAGCAATATTTCTCCTTAGGTAATGATGTCGTTATACAAGCCGACCAATAGAGGACAGCGCCTGTCCGTCCCAGATAGCTCAGAGATATCAGTCTCTTGTTTCGCATGCAGATGACAGGAAAGATACACTGATGAGCCAAAACATTATGAACACCTGCTTAATAGCTTGTTCGTCCGTCTATGGAACGAAATACATAACTGATTCTGCATATCAGGCGTCCGACAGTTTGTTGGTAGGTTCTGGCATTAGATACTACGCACAGGTCATATAATCCGGGTAAATGACGGACCGCTGATGTGCGTATGCAATCATGGCATCGGATAGCGACCCAGATCGATTCCATGTGATTCACATCACGTGAGCTTTGTCGCCGAGGTCGCTATAGTGCTTCTCAAACCCCTATAGCACGGTTCTGGGTGCGAGAAACGGACAATTATGCTGGTGGAAGACAACTGCGCCGTCGGGCAACACATGAAGGGATGCAGGTGCTTCGCAGTCTACGATTACTACCACAGTTCCCATGCAAGTGCAGGGGAATGTCTTCCATAGCACAGTAGTGGTCCCACCAGCCTGCGTCCGTGGTGAGCTGCACGTTTCGAGCCGCCGTTCACCTCGATGACGGCGTTTGTGCAGACTACCACCGACCTGGTGTAGCAAAAACGTGATTCACCCGAAGAGCCGATACGTTTTCATTGATCGACGGTCGAATCCCGATGGTCCCATGCCCACTACAATCGCAATTGGCGATGTCGTTTGGGTGAACATGTGAACACGTATGGGTGGTCTGTTGCAGAGCTCCACGTTCAACAATGTATGATCAACGGTATTTTCCGAAACATTTGTAGGTGCACCAGCACTGTGCTCTTTAACCAGAGATGCCACAGATTACTGTATATCCTACTTTAGAGAGCAAACCAACCTCCGAACCCTACGTTCTGAGAACACCCGTCGACGCCGAACCATTTAGCGTCTACTGGTAGTTTCACTAACCTTCTATCTCTTTCCGTAGATGCTCACGGCAATAGCACGTGAACATTCGACCATCCTCGCCGTTTCTCAAGATACTCATCCCTAGACTCTGCGTAATGGTAATCTACCCTTGTCGAAGTCTCTTATTTCAATGGATTTCCCGATTTGCAGCCCATATCCTCGCTCAGGTGATGTCCCTTTACGGTCTCCGCTTACTTACTTTTGTTAACGCCTCACGTGCCCGCGACGCCGCCAGACGGTTTCCAACATCACGGCGGGCAGTGGTAACAATGTTTTGGATTATCAGTGTATTTCGTAACATTCTGGAGTGTAGGCGGGCAATCTAAGAACTCTGTGAACCTCTTGGCGCTCGTCACATTTTACATTTTAGTGCTGTACCTGTCACGATTAACATCAAATAACAGTACTTCATCAATTTTCCTGGTTTTCAGCCACGATGTTGTGGACTATAATATTTAAATAAGTACAGGAACCAACCACTTTGATATGCATTTTTATTGAAGCTAATAAGCGTTTCGGGCTTTCACCCGTCTTCGGTTAGCATAACACAAATCTGAGTTTTCTTTCAGTACATGCTTACAACATCTACAACAAACTCGATGATGCAGTTGTATTTCTGCTCTGCGTCTTGCTGTTCCGATTTTCGCGTACTTGGAAGTGACATAAACACTTTTTTAACTTCTATTTTGCAGTTAATGAGCCCAGTAAACAAAGTAAGTCGACAACACGACGAATACTGGGCTTTTTTGTGCAAAATAGAATTAAAATACTGTTTGTGTCATATCCATAAATCCGAAAATCTGAAGAAGCAGCACAGTAGAAAGGCAGTTGCAGCGTCGGTTTGTTGTAAGTGTCGTAATTATGTAGTGAAAGAAGACTCAGATATGTATTACGCTAACTGAAGATGGGTGAAAGCACGAAACGCGTATTAGCTTCAATAAAAGTAAATAACAAAACGGATTGTTGCTGTATTTTTTTAAAATAATACAGTGCTTCATAATGTGAGACATGGTCTGTAACAGTCGAAAAAATTAACTTGTAAATAAAAATACATTTATTAATATACTATGTTTTTAAACCAGACTAAAATATACAGAATTATTTAAATAAAAGTACATTTTTAGTGCAGCATGTTTTGAAATCAGACTATTATTATTTATTTATTTTACTTGTCCAGGACTTAGATAATATATAGTAAAAATAATATCTGACTCCTTTCAGGTACTGATGGTTTTCTGTTAGATAGACTTAAGCTCCACAATTCCGCTGTCATGAGGGACTTCCTGCATATAGATGTTCAGACGTCCATGGATCGGGCAGTTTTCTACAGACCAGGAGATGTTGCAGGGCCTGCAGGTAACCATAGTTACAGGGCTCATCCTCAGCCATAAAACTCCAGTTCCAGAGGTTCCCTTGTATCGTGACACTCCTGGCCTTTATCAGCTCAGTGCCTTCCATTTCGCATATGGCAGATGAAATCCTGTAGCATGATGCTCTTCCCAACACTTTCGGTTAATGAGTTGGGCCACAGCTCTATTCGGCGAGTTGTAGTTGCTGATGGAATTGCTGATGTTGTGAGTATAAAGCTGCTACTTGTCCCCAACCTACATAGAAGAGAATCGAGGCGTTTGAGATGTGGTGTGACAGATGACTGTTGAAAATTAGCTGGACTGATAAGGTAAGGAATGAGAAGGTCCTGCTCATTATCGGAGAGGAAAGAATACATGAGAAACACTGACAAGAAGAAGGGACCGGATAATGGGCATCTGTTAAGACATCAGGGAATAACTTCCATGGTACTAGAGGGAGCTGTGGAACTTAAAAACTGTAGAGGAAGACAGGGACAGGAACACATCCAGCAAATAAATGAGAACGTAGGTTGGAGGATTACTCTGAGATGAATAGAGTGGCACAGGAAAACTAGTCTGAAGACTTACGACTCAAAAACCCAAACAGGGGGAGTATGGGATCAATTTCCTGCTCCTTTTCTCTCCATTTCTGCCACTGTTCTTCTGCAGATGTCACCTGGCGCTATACTTGTAACTTGATAAATTTTGGTAACACGAGGTGGTCGTAGACAGCCAGTCACAACGTGAACAGTCTTATTTGTAGCCATATCCATCTGTTTGGAAAGCGTGGAATTTTGCACAAACTGTTACTGTATATGCTGCTGCAGAGAAGCATAGGCCAGGACATATGTACAGAGCAGTTACATTAGATTAAAAAGTACTCAATAATTTCTCCTAGTCACATGCAGATACATAACCCCATACAGAGAGTTGTGATTGTGAATTTTTAATATGTGTGAAAATACTTGTATGATTTATAATAAAAAGCTTGGGACACAGGCAACAGATGACAGGAGGTGAGCTATTCATTCATCAATTAAGTACTGCATGCGCCCCAAATTTTCCTTTACAAATCTTAGAACTATCTTTATTATGTGTGGAATCAGTATGGCGCTTGGGGAAATTATGTAACGCTTTTTAGTCTGATTTAAAAATGTTGTGCGCTATTAATTTATTTCTATTTAAATAGTTACTTTCTCCTTTTTGTCCTGTGTAAGTGTGAAATTTTTCGCAGTATTTCAAACGGTACTGATGAGATTATAAGAGAGACATGTGTTAAATTCCATGTTTGTATCAGTGTCTGTCACTCGATAGTATCTGAAATAGAATAATCTGAAACCTACTTACCAGCAATACATCACTGAGTCTAACTTTTATTTTCCAATACGATAAAACAAAGAAGCAAGTAAAACTAATTTGATATGATTTTTACTAGATTTTTATTTCAGTACTAGCTTTATAACTGCGGTTTCTCCATTGTACAAGTATGTCACATATGTTGGTCACACTTCCTCCCCCTCCCTCCCTCCGCCCATCTGCTCCTCCCCTCTTCTCCATCTCTTGCTCCCCTCTCTCTATCCATCTCCTCCCCCCATTTTCTCTGTCCATCTAGTACCCCACCTCTCTGTTCACCTCCTGCTCCTCCTCCTCCTCCTTCTCCTCCTCCTCCTCTCACTGCCCATCTCTTCCCACCATCTCTCTGTCCATCTTCTCCTCACTCCCCTCACTGTCCATCCCCTCCCCATTTCTCTGGCTATCTGTCTCTTTCCATCTCCTCCACTGTTCTCTCTCTATCCATCTTCTTTTCCCTCCCTCTCTGTCTATTTCCTCCTGTCTCACTGTCGACCTCCTCCTCCTCCTCTCTCCGCCTATCTTCTCGTCACAACTCTCCCTACCCATCTCCTCCGTTCACCTCTATCCATCTCATCTCCGCCGCCCCATCGCAATATCCATTTTCCCCCTCTCTCTCCCACTTCCTCTATCTCTCACTCCATCTCTTTGGTCAGCTGTGCCTGTTCACACACACACACACACACACACACACACACACACACTCACACCCTGAAACGAGTTCTGATACTACCTGCACAACAATCATGCAGCGCAGCGTACATCGTTACTAACCATTTCACACCTACTCCCACAATTAACCAACAGACGTAATTGAAAGTGAGGTAATACTACATTGTTATCCAGTTATGAAACGTTTTAAAGTTTCATCACCATAGCTCATCGGCAAGTTGGTTTAAAATCAGTTGCAAAATCTGTACCGAACTGGCAGACAAGACTGTGACTTGAGAAAAATGTGGTAAAAGTTGTCTGGGGCTTAATATTAGCTGCTAGAGCACCAAAAACAGCCTGCAGATGAAGCCAGTCCTAACAAAGTGGTTCAGAGACCTGAACACTCTATTCGATGCACCTCATCACTGATCGCTGTAACACATAAACATGAGTTTTACGTAGTACGAGTTGACTCTTAGTACTTGTTTCATTCTCTTTCTGATTTTGTGTTTCGAGAGAAACATTTATAGGCTACAATAAAATTGCATTCTCTGTTCCTATCTTCCCCAATGGCCTTGCCGCTATGGTAACACCGGTTCTTGTCAGATCACCGAAGTTAGGCGGTGTTGGGCTGGGCTAGCACTTGGATGGGTGACCACCTGGACTGCCGAGCACTGTTGGCAAGCGGGGTGCACTCAGCCAATGTGAGGCAAACTGAGGAGCTACTTGACTGAGAGGTAGCGATTCCGGTACTGTAAAATGATATACGCTCGAGACAGCGGTGTGCTGAGTACATGCCCCTCCATATCCACGTCCAGTGATGCCTGTGAGCTGAGGATGATACTTTTGAATACATTATGGGAGCAGCAGAGATCAATGAGTTACAAATATTTACTATTAAAAACAGTCTTGATCACGATTTATTA
Source organism: Schistocerca piceifrons (assembly GCF_021461385.2). Lineage (NCBI taxonomy): Eukaryota > Metazoa > Arthropoda > Insecta > Orthoptera > Acrididae > Schistocerca > Schistocerca piceifrons. The sequence goes on from NC_060142.1 coordinate 60,775,546, forward strand.
ATTAAGGTGACCGGTTTCGACCACTTCTGTGGTCATCTTCAGACCATTGAGTAGGAACCTCTTTCTGCTGGAGAATGACTACAGTAATTCTCCAGCAGAAAGAGGTTCGCACTCAATGCTTTGAAGATGACCACAGTAGTGGTCGCAACCGGTTACCTTAATTAATAAATCGTGTTCAAGACTGTTTTTAATAGTAAATATGAGGATGATTCGTTGGCCATCCGTTGGGCCTTCATGGCCTGTTCGGACGTAATTTAGTTTTTTAGTTTTAGTTTCTATCTTGAACAATATGTTTGTAGCCTCTTAGGTTGGGAAATACATAAATTTCTGCCGCACTGTGGTGACCTTCACTTTGTGTCACTTTTGTCAATGGGAAGTTGTGCTCTTTGTCTCCATTAGACCTATGGTAGATCTATCATGAGTTCTGTCACTCAAAAAAAAAAATTTGAAACATTATATGTACACTAAAGTTAAAATCTTCTGGATTGTTGCTCTAAAATAATTGACGTTTCGATCCCTCTCCTGGGATCTTCTTCAAGATCTTCTGGTGTCCACTGTTGCCAGAACACTGTCACAGACTAGTGTCGCGTTATTTTATAAAAATGAGTTTGCCCGCGTTTGTACTGGAGAAGTGGGAGTATTGGTTAAAATTCTTGTGGCTACCATTGGTGGGCCGTTGTCATTGCACTTATGCAGAAGAAGGGGCGTTATTGGATAAACTCTTGTAGATACTATTGGTGGCTTATCGTCATTGGATAGAAAGGTACTATTCCACACTTACGCTGGAGAAGGGTTATTGGTTGACATTCCTCCTACTGCAACTGGTTGGCCGTCATCATTGGCTAGATGCGAAACGGACAGAGCTGTAGAGGGGGAATGTTTACCCAAAATACACTCCTGGAAATGGAAAAAAGAACACATTGACACCGGTGTGTCAGACCCACCATACTTGCTCCAGACACTGCGAGAGGGCTGTACAAGCAATGATCACACGCACGGCACAGCGGACACACCAGGAACCGCGGTGTTGGCCGTCGAATGGCGCTAGCTGCGCAGCATTTGTGCACCGCCGCCGTCAGTGTCAGCCAGTTTGCCGTGGCATACGGAGCTCCATCGCAGTCTTTAACACTGGTAGCATGCCGTGACAGCGTGGACGTGAACCGTATGTGCAGTTGACGGACTTTGAGCGAGGGCGTATAGTGGGCATGCGGGAGGCCAGGTGGACGTACCGCCGAATTGCTCAACACGTGGGGCGTGAGGTCTCCACAGTACATCGATGTTGTCGCCAGTGGTCGGCGGAAGGTGCACGTGCCCGTCGACCTGGGACCGGACCGCAGCGACGCACGGATGCACGCCAAGACCGTAGGATCCTACGCAGTGCCGTAGGGGACCGCACCGCCACTTCCCAGCAAATTAGGGACACTGTTGCTCCTGGGGTATCGGCGAGGACCATTCGCAACCGTCTCCATGAAGCTGGGCTACGGTCCCGCACACCGTTAGGCCGTCTTCCGCTCACGCCCCAACATCGTGCAGCCCGCCTCCAGTGGTGTCGCGACAGGCGTGAATGGAGGGACGAATGGAGACGTGTCGTCTTCAGCGATGAGAGTCGCTTCTGCCTTGGTGCCAATGATGGTCGTATGCGTGTTTGGCGCCGTGCAGGTGAGCGCCACAATCAGGACTGCATACGACCGAGGCACACAGGGCCAACACCCGGCATCATGGTGTGGGGAGCGATCTCCTACACTGGCCGTACACCACTGGTGATCGTCGAGGGGACACTGAATAGTGCACGGTACATCCAAACCGTCATCGAACCCATCGTTCTACCATTCCTAGACCGGCAAGGGAACTTGCTGTTCCAACAGGACAATGCACGTCCGCATGTATCCCGTGCCACCCAACGTGCTCTAGAAGGTGTAAGTCAACTACCCTGGCCAGCAAGATCTCCGGATCTGTCCCCCATTGAGCATGTTTGGGACTGGATGAAGCGTCGTCTCACGCGGTCTGCACGTCCAGCACGAACGCTGGTCCAACTGAGGCGCCAGGTGGAAATGGCATGGCAAGCCGTTCCACAGGACTACATCCAGCATCTCTACGATCGTCTCCATGGGAGAATAGCAGCCTGCATTGCTGCGAAAGGTGGATATACACTGTACTAGTGCCGACATTGTGCATGCTCTGTTGCCTGTGTCTATGTGCCTGTGGTTCTGTCAGTGTGATCATGTGATGTATCTGACCCCAGGAATGTGTCAATAAAGTTTCCCCTTCCTGGGACAATGAATTCACGATGTTCTTATTTCAATTTCCAGGAGTGTATTTTCGTCCGTCGAGGTGACTTGCAGTGCATTGTGTATGTCGCTCGCACACCGCGGGAGCAAATTCAATTCAAAATGGCACGGAGCCACGATACCGGAAGCCTACAGCCGTCCTCTCTATTGAAATTACATGCATTCTTGGAAATTTCAAGCGCCTTCGGACCTTTCTTCTATAAATGTTTGTTTCCTTCGCCAGTACACGTACGTTATTAAATTCGATGTCAGAGCCACAGTTCTAATGATGTTTCGCTACTGACGATTTTACACTTTGTTTTAGCCGCGTGTGCCGTTCGTTTTCCTTAATGCGTTTTTTAACAGTTCTTCCCATTTCGCCTGTATACACATTGCTCAGCCACATGTCACTTGATAGACGCCTGAATTATGGGGGAAATCAGATGCATCCGCTTTTTGTTTTAAAGAATCTTTTTCTTTCTTTTTAGTAAAGAAAGATGTCTGGATACCATTTTTCTTTAGAATTCTGCTTATGCGGTCAGTGAGCCCAGAAACGTACGGTAACCTAACGGAGTGAGAAGGCGGTTCCTCTTCATTCTTATTAGCGTGATTAATATTCCGCCTAAAAGCCCTGTCGATTGAACAACTTTCATAGCCATTTGAGCCGGCCGCTGTGGCCGAGCAGTTCTAGTGCTTCAGCCCGGAACCACGCTGCTGCTACGGTCGCAGGTTTGAATCCTGCCTCGGGCACGGATATTTGTGGTGTCCTTAGGTTTGTTAGGTTTAAGTAGTTCTAAGTCTAGGGGACTGATAACCTCAGATGTTAAGTCCCATAGTGCATAGAACCATTTTTCATAGCCATTTGATGACGATGGCCTACCGATGGTAGCCACAAGAATTTTAGCTAATACTCCCACTTCTCCAGTACAACAGTACAAACGCGGAAAAGCTCCCCTTTATAAGAGAACGCGTCAGTAGTCTCTGACAGCATTCCAGCAATAGTGGACACCGGAAGATCCTGAAGAAGATCCAGAAGAGGGGTCGAAACGTTTATTACTTTAGAGGAAATATGACGCGGCCTAACAACCCTGAAGATTTCAACTTTAATGACAACAGACATGAAAGCCTGCTGACTTACATAATATATGTACAGTTTTCTGAACACGCATCTGCTCAACCACAGACTCGGTAAAGTATGTTCATATTTGATCCTAGGTCCACAGTTGCTGCGGCATCACGATGCTTGCGCTCTTAATATTTACTTTATTTTAGCACTATTGTACAATTTTAGCCTTAGACCAATTTTAGGAACCCTGTTACTAGGTTTTTTGTGAAGAAATGCATCTTCAATGTGTAATTTGTTAGTTGGAGTTAAAAGCAGAGACTATGCAGAACATAAGTTGCGCTAGATGTAACAACTCACGGGATACATTTTTTAGTTTGATCAGGAAACGTCTACGATAAAAAAAAATTACAGAAAATTTGACGTAAGGTGTTCTTAAAAAGTATTTACGCTAATTATACATTGTATATTTACAAATATTTTATGTGGCTATCCAATAGCGTTTTCATAGGTCTAAGAGCACTGGATAACTTTGACTTGTTAACTATATCAGTAAGCAATCTACCAATCAGGATAAAACAATAAAATATAGTAATATTTTATATCTGCTTTCAACTTAAACCAAAAAAGGATGTACTGTAGAACTAACGCTGTTCCACAAAAAGCCTCTTAGCTGTTCACCATCAGATGGCTACACTGTTTTTAGGAAAGACGTAAGTGTAAATGCAGTACTTGTAAAAGAACCTTATAAAATCTAATGTTTTCAATACTAAATATAACACAGTTAGTACGCCGACCGGGGTGGCCAAGGGGTTAAAGGCGCTACATTCTGGAACCGCGCGACCGCTACGGTCGCAGGTTCGAATCCTGCCTCGGGCATGGATGTGTGTCATGTCTTTAGGTTAGTTAGGTTTAAGTAGTTCCAAGTTCTAGGGGACTGATGACCTTAGAAGTTAAGTCCCATAGTTCTCAGAGCCATTTGAACCATTTGAACAGTTAGTACGAAGTGCCATGTAAATGCAAACGTAACCCGTCAGTCCAAAAACTTTCAAGATTCGATTAATAAGAAATTAGTTCTTCATGTGCTCTGCATAGTACACACCCCTCATCCTCCCCCTCCTTCCTCCCAACTCCCACCTTAGTTCAACGACACACAAAATGTTCATACAGGCGTATAACTCACTCCTCTCTCGCTTTCCCGCCTGTACTCCGTAAGATGCAACAAGAGCCCTGGCATCTGGCAGCTCCGTTGCCAGTTTTTAATTTTACGAGGGTTAAACAGAAAATAAGCTACGATTGGTCGCAAAATGGAAACCACTGTGAACTTCCGAGATGTTTTATTTGCAACAGTTGTCTACGCTTTCCAGCTACTTCTCTGCATTGTCGCCGCATTTTTCGTAGGGTTGTACCAGCTTCCCAATAGTCTCGTAGCAGATGGCAGCCACCTGTGATTCGTGCCAATTCTCCGTGCTGGTCTGCAACTCGTTGTCCGTACCAAAAAGCTGTCTTCGTAGCCAGCGGTTCATGTGGGAAGAGACGAAACTCAAGTGGAGCCATATCCACGTTGTATTGTTGGTGACCAAACAAATGGTTCAAATGGCTCTGAGCACTATGCGACTTAACTTCTGAGGTCATCAGTCGCCTAGAACTTAGAACTAATAAAACCTAACTAACCTAAGGCCAACACACACATTAATGCCCGAGGCAGGATTCGAACCTGCGACCGTACCGGTCACGCGGTTCCAGACTGAAGCGCCTAGAACCGCACGGCCACACCGGCCGGCGATGACCAAACACTTCCCATAGAAAACGCTGCGGGAGCCCCTGCAGCGTACCGCTGGAAACTGTGAAGAAGAAGAAGAAGAAGAAGAAGGAGAAGAAGAAGACGTATGACAGTTATGTTACGTGGGGTTGCATGAAATGCAGGCATCCATATTTGGCGGGAGATACTATTGTTTGAGACGTGGTTACGTGGTCACTGTGCGGTCAGAACTGCAAAGTGCTACGTGACGCGATCGACGGGCATGCTACAGACACTGTGCAAGGCTTTAGTGCAAAGCTTCATGGGATTTTCACTGTAGTTTGCATTTCGCAACCGATCGGAAGTGACTTTGTGGACAACCCTTGTAAAATTTAAAACTGGCGACACAGCTGCCAGGTGTCTTGGCTCTTCTTGTACCTTGCGGAGCATACAAGGGAAAGCGAGAGAGGACATAGTTATATGGCTGTATGAACATTTTGTGTGTGTTACTCAAGTCGGCGTTGAATCGAGAGTTGGGGGTGGGAATGGGGGAGGTATTATGCAGAACACACGAAGAATCAAAACCACCATCCGAAGACAACAACACAGACAGTCAAACGATTTTTTTAAATTTTCGTCTTTTTTTATTAATCCAGTCTTGAAACTTTTGGGATTGGCGGGTTATGGGCGGTGTATGTACACAACACTTCCAATAACTGTCCTATATTTATTTACATGGTACTGAAAAGCCAGCCGTTGTGGCCGAGCGGTTCTAGGCGCTTCATTGCGGAACCGCAAGCCTGCTTCAGTCGCAGGTTCGAATCCTGCCTTGAGCATGGATGTGTGCGATGTCCTTAGGTTAGTTAGGTTTAAGTAGTTCTAGGGGACTGATGACCTCAGATGTAAAGTCCCATAGTGCTTAGAGCCATTTGAACCATTTTGGTACTGAAAACGTTAAATTTTGTAAGGCTCTTTCCCAAGTACTGTAGTTACATGTACGTACTTCTTAAATACAGTGCAGCCATATGATGTTGAAAAAAATATTCAAATTCAGTAACGAGAAGAAACAATAAAGTGTATTAAAAATGAATCCCGAATTAAGTGGTTGGTAGCTGTTACTAAAACCATTTTCAGATCCACCTGACAACCTTGTGGCGCTGTTATTTATTCAGAAAATTGCACAACATACCGAATATTGGGCACACTGCAGAAGTGTGAGGGGCTAGAGCAGCCGTATCGCAGTGCGGCATTTGTCTGCGCGGGCAGTGAGCGCCGGGAACGGCGCGAACGAACGACCGCGTCTGTGCCAGTATTTCGCGTGCTTTACGGGCGGGCGTGACGCGCCGCGATACGACGCGACTCGGCGGCGTTATTTCCGTGTCACACAGCAGCGCGAGCTACGCCACGCACGGAAAAATTAATGGCGGGCTTCCCAGCAGCGCACGCGGAACAAACAGCGAGGGGCGCGTCCGCGGACCCACACGCGCTACGGGAGAGCGCAAACATACCGAAGCGCCTGCATGGCGGCAACCCAACGCACGGGTGTGCATCACAGGTCGCGGCACCGCAAGCGGCATCCCCTGTTAGGTACTATCGTCAGGCCACGAGATTACACTGTAGGGGTATCCATGCCGTGAGTATTCAGATATGCAAAATGGAATGTTTTGTCAACAACATACATAAACGCAAAACTCACGTGAGTATGGTGCAGCATAAGCTCTACCCGTAAGCACTCTTGTAGATTTTCACTGTAATTACATCGATTACACAGACACACCCAGCTGAAAATCATCATTTATTTTATACACTCCCATCACAGCATTTTTAATAATTTGTATTCGGTATCTGTAATTAACTTTATCTTATGCTTTTAGGAGGAACTGTGACAAGTGCAGCAGTACAGATGTCGCATATTCCTTTGCTCTAGGAAAAGAAGGGGTAGCAATGCTCTTTTATAGGTTTTATGCTGCAATATATTGCACAGCCGAGATTCTATTTTAGTAAATAATTCTGCTGCGGCATTTCGAAATCCTATCCTAGTACGTGTTCTTCTTGTGGTGTTCAGTCCAAGAACTCGTTTTTATACAGCTCTCGATGCTATTCTATACTGTGCAAGCCTCTTCACCATTGCATAACTACCGCAATTGACATCATTAAAAACTGCATATTGTATTCAAGCCTACAAATTTTTCCCCTCATACTTCCTTTCATTACCAAATTGACAGTCCCTTGGTAACTTTGGACCCGTGCTATCAATCGATCCCTTATTTTACTCCAGTTGTGTGATAATCTTTTCCCCCAATTCGATTCAGTACATCTTCAAATGTTACAAACTTCAACATTTTTCTACAGCAGTACAGTTCAAAAGTTTATATTTTCTTCTTGTGTAAATTGTCTATTATCCACGTGTCATTGTCATACAACACTACATTCTCGACAAGAACCTCCAGAAAAGGTTTCCTAACGTTTAAATTTATGTGATATACACTAACAAATTTCTGTTTTTCAGAAACGCTTTTCTTTTTGTTTCTAGTCTCTATTTCATATCTTCCCAGATATGGTTAACATCGATTATTTTGCTACCCAAATAACAAAATTCCTCTGCTACTTTTAATGTGTTATTTCCGAATCTAATACCCTCAACACCATCTAATTTCGCTCGACTTTTACTTTGATTGGTCTTCATCTTATAGTCCTTTGTTTTTGTTTTTTTTCCGAGACACTATCCATTCCGTTCAACTTTTCAACTTCTCCAAGTTCTTGGCTGTTTCTGACGGTATTACATGTCATCGGCAAACCACGAAGTTTTTAATTCTTCTTCTTGAAGTTTAATTCCCTTTCCAAACGTCTCCTTGGTTTCCTTCACAGCTTGCTTAATGTTCGGATTGAATAACATCAGGGAATGGCTTCAAACCCGTCTCACTCCTTCCTCAACTACAGTGTACCTTTCACGTCCTTCGACTCTTATACCTGCATTCAGGTTTCTGTAAACGATGTATTTAATCTTCTTCTTTCTGTATCTTATTTCCGCAACCTTCAAAATTTAAAGGAATGTAGTCCATTCTACACTGTCACAAGCTTTCTCTGAATCTCTAGCTGGTATACGAAAGCGTCCAAAACAATCGACTTTGGAGTTAATAAATAAAAAAATTAGCCATTTTTCACCCATTCAAATAAATTTTGGACGAAATTCTTCTGTTTTTCCTTTTTGTTAAATCTTCGTCTATTTCTTGGGAACTACATGATTAATCGTACACATTCATTTTCCACCCCACAGGTGTCTGTACTGCTTTTTCTCTATTGTAGCTATGTTAATAATAAAATTAATGTCTTTGAGTCCTGTATAATCCGAAGACAACACAGACTGTTACATGTAAATTTTATCTTGAGGTATAAAGTGCTCGAATTGTGTAAACATTCCTTGTATTGACTGACAGTACACTCCAACGCTATGAATTTATGTAGCACTTTTTCTTATAAATACGTAGAGGCACATAAATTAGTCGTGAGGGAATAATTCTTTATTGCACTATACCTCAATATTTTCCATTCGTTATGTACCTCTTAATCGATAACCGTAAGTAGACTTTTCTGGTACTTATCTTTGAAAAGCAACTTTTATTCTGTTAACATATCAGTTTTAGAGACAGAGCGAGACAAAGCAGGTGACGATTATTATCATAATTCTGAAAGAGAGGAATATTAAAAACGCCATAATAATTAACGGGAAGAAAGGAAGGTTGAGTAATGATGATGATAATGATGAGGGTCAAGGAGAAGGAGAAGTCGGTGGAGAAGCCGCTACCAAACACACACACACACACACACACACACACACACACACACACACACACACTGAAATACACACAAAATAAACCATATTAGAAACGTAATATTTTATTTTAATCTCAAAAAGTTACGTTTAATTTGAATTTTCGTGGCAGCGTAAGACTGCATGTCGGACTGGAACTCGAACACGAGACTCAGTTGTAGTAAGGACACTTCGCATCAGTGTAGTGTAAACGTCCGCTGTGCACGTTTTTTTAACACCCAAAAACTCTTAGCAAATTTCTTGAAGGTCCTGTAACTGGTTTAATGGAGTCTGCTACGAGTCCTCTGCTGTGTCAACATGTTCATTTCAGAATAGCAGTTGCACGTGACTTCTTCCATAGCTGTCGAGTATGTTCCAGTCTGTGCCTTCCTGTCCAACTCTCTCTTGTACTATGCAAGCTATTCTTTTATGTCTTTATAGATATCCCGTCATCACGTCCACCCAATTTCCAATATCCTATGAGGCACTTTCAGAAAGTGAGTGTACTAGATTACACCGAGCGAGGTGGCACAGTGGTTAGCACACTGGACTCGCATTCGGGAGGAGGACGGATCAATCCCGTGTCCGGCCATCCTGATCCCTGAATCGCTCCAGGAAAATGCCGGGATTGTTCCTTTGATAGGGCACGGCCGACTTCCTTCCCCGTCCTTCCCTAATCCGATTAGATCGTTGATCCCGCTGTCTGGTCTCCTCCCCCAAAACAACCCCCCAACTAGATTACAGAACATCGTTGATACGCTTCTTGATTATTTTCCCACATAATTGGCGTCCCGTTCAAGGCATGAGGTGAGACGTGCCACAACGTTCTTTACGCCTCCTCGAAGAAATCTCCCACCAGCTCCTTCCTCATTTCAGAACATATTTCAGCCACGCTCGTCGATTGAAAATTTAATTCCACGCATATTTGCCTTCAGGAAGGTGGGAATATAGTAACGTGAAATCACTAAGTCAGCGTAACAAGCAAAACATCCCAACCACACGAGTTCAAGTGAGGCTCGGTGGCTAAGGCTGTGTGAGGACAGACATTGTCATGCAACAAGCACGCTCCTTTCGTCAGTATTCCTCTTATTTTGTTTTAAATGAATCTCTTGAATTCTTTGTATGGTTTTACAGTATAGGTACGCATTTATGTTTCCCCATGAAACATAAATTCGATCGAAATAATGCGGTTTCGGTGCCAAAACCCTGAGGTCACGATTTTTTCCCAAAAATGGCAGTTTTTGAATTATTTGTAGATGGGAATTGGTGTGACGCGAGTGCGATGGCTGTCTTTCTGTCTCAGGCGTGTATTGAGTCATCAACGTTTCCTTTCCAGTCACAATAGAGCTCAGAAAATCCTCACCTTCCATTTCAAGTCGCTCAAGAAACTCTCAGTCGCTTTTGGCTCTATTTTTCTTGTGCTGCTGTCAGCTGTTTTGGGACCCGTCTGGCGCACAGTTTCCAGTGTCCTTGCGCTTCTGTGAGTATCTCGAGTTTTCTGGAGAGTTATGGAAACATCGCAGAAGTGTCATCCACTGTCAGTCGGTGGCCCTCACGAACCGTTTCCTTGATTTCTTAGACCAACTCATCAGTCTAAATCGAAGGTATTCCACTCTTGTGTTCGTCATGAACATTTGTTCCCCCTCCACTGAACTCCCTACACAAGTTAGACATATTCGTTCTGCTTGTAACACCTTCGCCGCAAACCATTTTCAATCGCGAAAAAGTTTCGGTGGGTTTTATTCTTTCCGTGAGGACGACGTGGATCACAGTAGGTGGATAGCACTTGACGTTCTTACCGATATCTGTCACGTAACTATACACTCCGTGTACGTACTACCGTGTTCGTGCGATGCTCGCTGTGGTCAGGGAATCCCCCTCTGCCACTCAGTGTTGCCAACCCGCCAAAAACAAAAAAAACGAAACAGAGAAACCAAAGCCCGTTACGGTCACAGTACACTTCCATGCCTCACATAACATCTCAAATATCTCAGTTGTCTCGTTTTCCGATTTCCCGTAGTCCATGACTCACTTCCATCCAATCTCTTAGCGACAGAATAGTCAGAATTGCCACCACGGATAATGCTTGAGAGCTAACGACATTGACGTAAGCGCACCCGGCACTCGGCCGCCTCCCACCCAAACTAATCCTAGCGAGAGAGTCTGCAGCCCCTCAGCAGCACCGAACTGGATACGTGGAACGGCTGGGAGAGGATATCGGCAGCCCTGCCGATACAACAGGTTCTCGCGTGTCGTCGCTGCCAATCCCGCTGGGAGATTTGCGAGAATCGCCGCAGTGCTCGCGTCTAATTCCGGAGCGGGCTGCTGTAGCGAACGCGCACGCGCATAAGCGCATTAGCAGCGCGCGCGGAGGGTCTGTCGTGCCAGCCCGGGGCTCAGCTCAGGTCTACGGGAGCACGGCGGGGCGGGTGCACGATGGGCACGCATCTCGCACACCGTCCACGCCGGTCGCGCTCGGCTTCACCGCGTCGCGAATTACCGGATCGCTCTCCTCCTAGTGCGATAGCAGCCACGCTGAACACACCGTCGGCGCCTGAGTGTATGAACACTAACATGAAATTCTCGGTGGCAGCATCATGTCGTCCGTGTGATATGCCGCACGTGATGCTATGCCATACAGATCAGCACAGACAGCTTACGATAACTGTTCGAGTACTAAGCGGAAGATGATCCGGCAACCCCGGACACCTTATCTTTTTCGAAATTATATGTTCAGATAGTTTTTCTTTGAATAGCCTCAATTCTAAGCAATACTTAATACAATTACACTACTGGCCATTAAAATTGCTACACCAATATGAAATGCAGATGATAAACGGGTATTCATTGGACAAATATATTATACTAGAACTGACATCTGATTACATTTTCACGCAATTTGGGTGCATAGATCCTGAGAAATCAGTACCCAGAACAACCACCTCTGGCCGTAATAACGGCCTTGATACGCCTGGACATTGAGTCAATCAGAGCTTGGATGGCGTGTACAGGTACAGCTGCCCATTCAGCTTCACACGATACCACAGTTCTTTAAGAGTAGTGACTGGCGTATTGTGACGAGCCAGTTGATCGACCACCATTGACCAGACGTTTTCAATTGGTGAGAGATCTGAAGAATGTGCTGGCCAGGGCAGCAGTCGAACATTTTCTGTATCCAGAAAGGCCCGTACAGGACCTGCAACATGCGTTCGAGCATTATCCTTCTGAAATGTAGAGTTTAGCAGGGATCGAATGAAGGGTAGAGCCACGGGTCGTAACACATCTGAAATGTAACGTCCACTGTTCAAAGTGCCGTCAATGCGAACAAGAGGTGACAGAGACGTGTAACCAATGGCACCCCATACCATCACGCCGGGTGTTAAGCCAGTGTGGCGTTGACGAATACACCCTTCCAATGTGCGTTCACCGCGATGTCGCCAAACACGGATGCGGCAATCATGATGCTGTATACAGAACCTGGATTCATCCGAAAAAATGACGTTTTGCCATTCGTGCACCCAGGTTCGTCGTTGAGTACAGCATCGCAGGCGCTCCTGTCTGTGATGCAGCGTCAAGGGTAACCGCATCCATGGTCTCCGAGCTGATAGTCCATGCTGCTGCAAACATCGTCGAATTGTTCGTGCAAATGGTTGTCTTGCAAACGTCCCCATCTGTTGACTCAGGGATCGAGACGTGGCTGCACGATCCGTTACAGCCATGCGGATAAGATGCCTTTCATCTCGACTGATAGTGATAAGAGGCCGTTGGGACCCAGCACGGCGTTCCGTATTACCCTCCTGAACCCACCGATTCCATATTCTGCTAACAGTCATTGGATATCGACCAACGCGAGCAGCAATGTCGCGATACGATAAACCGCAATCGCGATAGGCTACAATCCGACCTTTATCAAAGTCGGAAACGTGATGGTACACATTTCTCCTCCTTACACGAGGCATCACAACAACGTTTCACCAGGCAACGCCGGTCAACTGCTGTTTGTGTATGAGAAATCGGTTGGAAACTTTCTTGATGTCAGCACGTTGTAGGTGTCGCAACAGGCACCAACCTTGTGTGAATGCTCTGAAAAGCTAATCACATGCGTATCACAGCATCTCCTTCGTGTCGGTTAAATTTCGCGTCTGTAGCACGTCATCTTCGTGGTGTAGTAATTTTAATGGCCAGTAGTGTATAAAGCTAAATGTCGGGATAATATGCTTCACTTATTTTTGTATTTTTTCACCATTACATTTTGTTCTTTTAAACGTTAGGGTGGCTTTAAGCGATATGAAACTGTAACGTGTAAAAAAAGTTGTTTCTGTTACAAAAAAGTTGTATTTTGCAAGTAATGTATGTTGTACTGTAATAAAAGTCTTACACTGAAGCGCCAAAGAAACTTATAGAGTAAATGTGGAAACCCAGTTTGTTTTTGCTGTATAAAAGAAATGTTTACTTCTCTTTCAGCTTCAAAAATTAGCCAAAGCTAACTCATAATGTTTTAGCAATGAATGTAATATTATGAAACACAAAAACTAAATATGTTAAAAATTTTAAAAAAACATTTTCTACTTGCACAACAACTCATTAATTTTTCAAGATGTGTGGGTAATGTGGAGACGCTTTAAGATTGAGGGAACTGACTACTTCAAACGAAAACTATTAAAAATGTTAGAAACTATTTTATTTTATATTAAATTTAAATTAAACAAAAATATTTTTAAACGCAACTGTAATAGAAAAATGCTTCATAAGCGAAGTTCACTTGCAAAAATCGCATATGTAAATATCTCCTTCATTTCCAGCATACAAAGAGTGACTCCTCACACACTACGCACTTAATCCACAATTCTCCCCGAACGTCTTTGGAAAATGCGCCTCCACAAAAATACAAATGGGATCTTCTTCAGTAGGTTTTTCTTCCCCAACTGGGAGATCCAAATCTAAACTCGCCTGAAGAGACAGTTGGTGCATTGGGCTCTTCATCTAAATCCTCAGCCGTTTTTTGCATGGTTTTCTAGGAGGAGCTGCCCTTTCTTTCTTGCTTTTGGCAGGTGCCTTAGGAAGCTTTTGTTTACCCTTCAGTAAGGCGTGCTTTATAAGGCGAGGGTGTCAAAACAGCTGATGAACCTGGCTTTCGACCTCTGTTGGAAACCGTCCTCTTTCGAGGAGGGATTGGCTTGATATCTTGTGGAGACACACTCGTGTTTGATGAGGTATTTGACAACGATGTTGACCTTCTGCTTTCTCTTTGGCCACCTTCACTTGGGCTGTCAGTTGTCACAGGTCTAAAAGCGTTCTGAGTGTCTTCTTGTTTGAGGTCATTACTTCCACCTGAAGATGCTGGATTCTCATAAGTTCCTCTCAAACTTCTGGCCTCATCAAAAGCCGACGTGGCACCTATAACGTCGATTTCTCCAAAAACAGTCCTATGACATGGGAAAATTTCAGTCTCCAAAAATCCTTTTCCAGCAATAGAGCCGGTCTGGCACTTTGGGTAGGCTTTCCCAAACAACTCAGATATGTCATATGGTCCTAAGGGCCAGCTGCTGTGCCGCAACCATTGGCGAACATACTCACCGTAATAGGTTTTTAGAGTACCCATACAGATCTTATCAAGTGGCTGAGTTCTATGAAAGGTGTGTGGCGGGATGCTCACAATTGTCACATGGTATAACACCCCACCCGTCACTAATCTGGTTTTGGTGTGTGTTCACCCCAGCTAATTGACTAACAGATCAACAGAGAGTGCAAAACTGCCACAATATCGGATAATGTAAAGAAAGTAATAAGGCCCTGTGACTCCTGATTGAACTGTGATGGCAGTGTTGACATTAATTGATTCAAACTTGATCACCTTCAATTAAAAAGGGCTGCACATTGAAGTTATATTCAGCTATTGAAAACCAGATGCAAATGTTGAACATAAAATTAATTAAGAAAGTGACTTGGGATTTCAACTACTTGATTGAAAACAGATGCAGTCGATTAGCACAAATTTATTTTAACTCCTGACCTTCAATCATCACATTACATGACTCTCCTAACAGGCAGTGATAATAAATTGCGTTTACGTGAAGTAAAGCACGATAAATCAAAATTAATTCCTATCAACTGACCCAGGCGTAATGCGAAGTGGGAGAAGAATTCCACAATACACGGCCCATGAAATCCTCATGGAAACTTTGCCAATGTGATCCAATAAATTAATCAGTGCCTAACTCAATCCAGACGGGTGCAATATCACCGAATTTAGTGTGGCGGGGCGGCGTTGTTGTGCAGACGTCGGCCGACCTCGTGGTGCTGCAAGGCACCACTCTTCTATTCACTCCTAACTATCTTGCTCAGTACATAGCTGAACCAAAACTTTCTATATACAAACTCAATCGTTCCGTTTGCTAAGTCCTAAACTGCAGAGATGCTCACTCTCTCTCAGGAAAGCTGAGTAAAGAACGCCACGTCCACACTCTAGGCAAGCTGGGAACGGAAGACCCATACGGCGACTTCTCACAGTCCACTCTTCACCTCGGTTTCCCCTCCAGAATAATCACTTACGCCAATTGCAGCGCAAGTCGCGTTAATTATGTGTCGCTTCTCAGCGCCGACCAATGCCTGCTCTGGGAAGTGAACAAATTCCCACAAAATTTTCCTTCCTCTCAACTTCTGCTGTTTAACTCCTCCCAGGCCACCCATCAAGGTTAGTGTCTGCACAAAACACCAATTTTTCCGGAATTCTGACTCCCAGGAGAGTACTTCAAATTCCTTGGTCCTACGTTCCCATCAGAGGCTGGCGGTGTTGCTCTTCACCTGATTTACTTCAGACTCTGTGGACCATGAATTTAGTGTGAAGTTGCTATAGTCACGAACACGCATATTTTGGCCTGTGCTAACCGCTCCACCGTAGCTTTGCACATCTTTCTCACATGTATCACTGAAAATGGGATGACGAACATTTATCAACAGGCGTACAAGATCTCCACCTGATTCCTGGTACACCAACATGGGGTCAATGGCCTGGAGGCCATGGCCTGTTACCGCTTTCTCAGAGCTTGAACCACCCTAAGCTGCCTATTGTTGCTTCCCTTCGCTGCTCCCCAGCCACGTTCAACTCTGAATACTTCCCTGGGATAAACTAGCCTCCAGTAAATGGACACGTTTCCACAAAGTTTTCATGTTGTGTGAACTGCTTTACATCACCCGACATTAATTATTCCAATACGTCCATACTATCCCCTCCATAAGATGCATTGTGCCTTGTCAGTCATTTTTGTTCAGCCCTTCTGTGATCTTTAATGACTTCATATAAGGGGCATAGTTCTTGCCATCTTACAATGGTTCTCCCTTGCACGTTCTATAACACAAAGGTTTCTGGCATGAGTGTTGTCCCCATCAAGAATTAACAACACGGGAGATTCTTTTGAGGGATGTACCTTAGAAATTAAGTGGCCAAACCACTCGGAGAAGAGCTCATTTTGAACCCAGCCTGAAGGATGGCATTTACCAATTGTTCCAGGTGGTGCTCCTTTCAGTAGAATATCAGTTCAGTTCTTCCTGGGGAAGATCATCATTGGTGGCATGAAAGTACCGCCAGCACTCATACAGGATACGACAGTCACAAGGGATCCTCCCTCTGTTGATGTGAGGGCACCTATTTGACGTTTACCTTTCAGTCCAGTTACAAGTGGAATTCTGCTCTGGACGACAGAGAGCCCAGTCTCGTCCACATTGTACACACGATCAGTACTATAGGAGTGTTTACAGTACTCAGCTTCCAAAATGTCAAAAAACTTGTCTACAGCTTCTTTGTTGAACCCGTTTGCTCTCGAGAATGAGGTTCCCATAGGTTTGAGGATTGTGAGTTTATTTCTGTGTTGTGTAAGAAAAAGGTCAAACGAAGCTCTACCTGCAGCATTCGAAGTAAAAGGATGATTAATATTATTTCTTTCCGCTAGCTGATATGCCATTCTCTTGACATCTAATCTGGTAAGGCCGTAGAAGCGGTTATCCATTTCAATGAGGCACTGTACCAACTGTTTCTCAATAGCTTCAGGTAGTACAGGCGTACGTCCAAGTATCAAAGAAACACATTCTTCAGCTGACATATCACTATGCACAAACCTTTGAAGTGTCGTCTGAGGTACACTGAAAGCTTTTACTGCTCTTCTTAACCCCATCTGCTTTTCCCTTAAGGCTATTATAGCCTTAATCATGTTTTCTGCATCCCACTTCTTCGCAATAGCTCTTGGTTTCCGATCAGTTAGTTTTCGTGGCATCTAGAAACAGACGCAAAACGTATTAGAAGAAATGTATTTGATGTTGGTATTGTGGAAGCGTTTCCACAATGTCATCGTATGTGTGCTTCCACATTACCTACACAATGGCCATTTTAAATTTCGGTAGATTACATTAAGCAACTATCCATTTAAAATTGACAAAGGACTGATGAAATCTTCTATGCACCTCCTTTTTATAAGCTATCAGACGTAAAGAAAGATAACTACAAAGTATGTGGATAAATATACTACCACAACTTCTCTCGAAAAAGGTTTAGAAAATGCGCGAACGTAAATTGCACCACTGTCACGGCGTCTGTTGCTCAACTGACTGCTAACCCTCTACCTTGACAAATGGGAACTACTGCAACAATTTCTGGCTGCCCCGCTAGAGTGGCAGGCCAGTTACTAAACGTTTCCACATTACCCACACGCTTCCACATTTACACCCCAACCTCTATATACATGCGTATTCAAATACAGAGATACGTAAACAGGCAGGATAAAGCGCTGCGGTCGGCAACTGCTATGTAAGAAAACAAGTGTCTGGCGCAGTAGTTAGATCGGTTACTGCTGCTACAATCGCAGGTTGTCAAGATTTAAATGAGTTTCAGCGTGGTGTTATAGTCAGCACACGAGCCTGGGGACACAGCATCTCCGAGGTAGCAATAAGTGGGGACTTTCCTGTACGACCATTTCACGAGGGTACCATTAATATCAGGGATCTGGCATAACATCAAATCTCCGACATCGCCACGGCCGGCAAGAGAATCGTTCAGCGTGGCAGAACCGCAACCCTTCCGCAGATTGCTGCAGATTTCAGTGCTGGGCCATCAACAAGTGTCAACGTGCGAACCATTCAACGAAACATTATCGATATGGGCTTTCGGAGCTTTACGGCTCGTATGAGCCCGTCAGTACCGACATTGGACTGTTGATGACTGGAAACATGTTTCCTGGTAGGACGAGTCTCGTTTCAAATTGTATCGAGCCTACGGACGTGTACGGGCATGGAAACAGCCTCATAAATCCATGGACTCTCCATGTCAGCAGGGCACTGTTCAAGCTGGTGGAAGATCTGTAATGGTGTGAGGAGTGTGCAGTTGGAGTGTGGAGTGATATGGTGTCCCTGATATGTCTAGATACGGCTCTGGCAGGTGACACGTACGTAGGCATCCTGTCTATCACCTGCATCCATTCCTATCCATTGTGCTTCCGACGGACTTGGGAAATTCCAGCAGGACAATACGACACCCCACACGTCCATAATTGCTACAGAGTGGCTCCAGAAACACTCTTCTGAGTTTAAACACTTCCGCTGTCCGCCAAACTCCCCAGACATGAACATTATTGAGCATATCTGGGATGCCTTGCAACGTGCTGTTCAGGAAAAGATGTCCACTCCCTCGTACTCTTATGGATTTATGGACAGCCCTACAGGATTCATGGTGCCAGTTCCTTCCAGCACTACTTCAGATATGAGTCGAGCCATCTGGAAAGAAATACTGTGACTGTAAGAACTATCAACTTGTATTCGGATAGTAGTGAAAATGTGGAGAGAGAAGAGAATAAGTGAAGACGGACAGAGAGAAATGGGAAGGAGGAGATGTACAAAGGTAATGGGGAGGGGGGATTAAGGAGATTAACAGAGAGAAGGGGAGGCAAAATGGACAGAAATGGAAGAGGAGACGATGGAGAGAGGAGAGGGGGAGGAGGATGGAGGAGGCAAGGGCACAGAGAGAAAGGAGGAGGAGAGGAGGAAATGTGCAGAGAGGGAAATGGAGGAGGTCAGAGACGGGGGACAGCCGGAGGTAGACAGAGAAACGGGGGAGGAGGGACGGACAGAGAGATGGGGAAGCGTAAGATGGACAGAAAAGGGGGAGGAGGACATTAATAGAGGGAAAATGAACAGATGGCCAGAGGGGGAAGATGGATGAAGAAAGGAAAGTGGAGGAGATAGAGGGACGAGAAGAAGATGGACAGAGAAAGCAAGAGAAGGAGACGGTCAGAGATAGGAAGGAGAAGGAGATGGACAGAGAGAGGGGACAGAAACAAATTGACATATGAAGGAGGAGGAGATGGATAGAGAGAGGTGGAATAGGAGATATATACAGTGAGGTGGAAGAGGCGATCGACAGAGGGAGAGGGGGGCATGGATGGATGGATGGATGGAGAGAGGAGGAGCAACGGGCAGTAAGAGGGGGAGAATGAGACGAACAGAGATGGAAGGAGAGTTGGATGATGGAGAATATGGACAAACAGAAGAGTGGAATAAACACGTACTCAGGCAATGCCGAGTACTCAGGCAGTGTCGTAACGAACAAGAAAAAATATTTTTCAGATACATTTTTAGTTGCTCTCGTGCAGAATGAGATGCTGGAAGCAGGTGCTCACTTCCGCGTAACTGGGACCAGCAGCGGGTTGCGCTTTGTGGAGTTGGCCGGGTTTGGGAGTTCCGTTGCGGCGACAGCAAACGGAGTCCGCAGGAACTGCGATTCCCGGACGCTGTGGTCGTGAGAGGGAGAGAGACAGGGTGGGGGGCTCACCAACTCGCAGACAGCCGCTCGGTTAATTTAATGCGGAAGTTATCGGCGGGAGTCGCGCCGTCGCCGCCGCCGCCGTCACCGTCTGTGGCGCCACTGTGCACCGCTTGCTGCAGACAGCAACTAAGACGTTAATGAAGAAACCTGCCGCGAGCGCTTCTAATGAGGCACCCGCCACCCGCCGACAAAGTTTGCCGGATTCTCCTCTCCTGCCCGCCCCGTAAAGAGCCGCATCGCGTGCCGCGTACTCGTTGCCGATCCGGGCGCGCCTCGCTTGCCTCTGTGTAACAGCGAGCGGATAGCAGCCAGCAGGTGGAGCTTTCTCTTTCTTCCTCGACGTCAGCCGTTCTGCGAGTCATCCAGGACTAGCACAAAGCACGCGATTTGCGTACGCTAGTTTCAAGACACTGTAAGACAACAGCTACAGATGTAAATTACAGGCTGAGCATTAAGCCTTTCCCTAATTACAAAAATTTATTTCTAAGGAACTATGTTAGGTACCACTACGCGATTTGTTCCAAATCGTAGCTTAACTCACACAGTTGCCCGTTGAACGCCTAGGCAACACTGACATCTGCCCTCTACAACATCTCGTATTCGTGCTGTATGAATTTGCACATCAGGAACAGCTAAACTGAACACTTTATCCTTAACAGAGCTCCACAAAAATGTCAAGAGCGGGTATTCCTGGTGAACATTCTAACAACTCTACCAAAACAAAGGTCAAAAATTAATTATGATTGTGGTGTTGCTCACGCTGCTAAATACTGCATTTTCGGGTAACAACAAAGTTATATTATGTGGCAGGTGTCATTAGAGCACAGTTAATAAAGTCATTTCATGAAATAATGGATAAACTAGGCACTCATCTTTTCGTGTTTCCCACGCTGGTCTCGTTGTGAACTCATGGCTCAATCGTCGAAAATCTAGGTGGTGATGATTCCAAGCTCGGATGCAAAGAGGTCTAGGTGTTATTCTGCGATATTCAAAAGTTTTATAGATGCGCTTCACAAACTATTCTTGAAGATTAAACTTTTGCAAGTTAGCACAATGGTGATGTAAAAAAGTAATCAGCACTCCGCATTTAAGTTACACCTCTTTTTTATTATTTTTGTTGCAGTATCACTTCACAATATAATACATACTTGAAAATATCTTCTTCACTGTTAAAGTTCACATTTCATAAACTGACTACAACTTGCGTCTTTTCAACGTGACGACCGACTTGACTCTCTAATAACCGCTTACGCAACAAAAAATCAGAGTTACAAGTACGTCGAAGATCATAGTGACAAAACAAATAATACACATAAGAATAATATCATTGCAATATAAACATATCGATGTATCAAAGTACCTCCACATTAATGAAATCAGAATGTTGTCACAGAAATATGTTAACTATTTTACAGAAACACAGTATGTAGAATATTGCTGGTATCGAGAGGTTGAGGTGAGGTGCCGTAATAGTTACGTAATTCAAGTACCATTACAACGTGTAGGTGCTGAAATGATATCACCAAATCTCTATGCTGCAGCCGACCTCGCCTCAATGAATCGGAACAAAGTGTGCCTTCAAGTCACTCGAAAGCAAGGCCAAACTAACCGCCAATTTCTCTTATTGGCTTTCTTTGTGCCGAACTCACCAGAGATATACACGGCACCACACCAGTGTCTCAAGAGACATTACTCAGAGAGCTTGTACTACCTGTCGCTATTGACTGCAGAATGTTTTAGCGAAAAGTGTGCATAAATTTTTTTGGTCTCGTGTACACGGTGAAATACTAGGCACCGTTCAGGAACATTCGACGAAATTTGACAGTGATCAGGGTTCTTATGCTTTTTCAGTGCTCCTCTTCGACGGCCTGTGTCCTAGAGGGGTGCAACATTGACAGATACGTGAATAAAATGGCAAATGGTCCCTCTAACACACTGTGATTTTGCAATATCGTTGATGGCACCTGTTCCCATTTATTGAAAATTTTAGAAATGTGCATTTACAGAGGGAACCATTGAAGTAGAGCTGGGACCCTGCAAGTAGGCAACCACTTGTTACCCGATCCTGTGTCAGTAGCATTCCAGCAGGCGCCAGCACTGCTTCGAAGGTTTTCTCTGTAAAGGCACATTTTAAAATTCCCTATAAATGTGGGGAGGGGGTACCACGGAGGCTAATGCCGAACTGGAGGGGGGGGGGGGGGGAGGGTGGTGTCTTCAGAGGCACCCTTCCCCGTTTTATTCACGCATGTACCAATGTCGGTCCCATCCACGATCACGCCAGATGAGGGCGCGAAACAGGATCACTGAGAAAGCGTAAGAACCCTGTGCTACTTTGTATCACGTTCAAATTTCGTTGAATTGTTTTGACTGGTTCCTAGTGGTTCCACTCTGCACACCAGAGCAAAAATTGTGACCAAACTGCATTCCGAATGGGTGAGATCACGTTCAATGAGTCTGCTAGACCGCGATGTCCATAGCGAAGGGCTGAAGCGTTAGGGACATGACAGCAGATCAAAGATCGTCAAGAATGTCTTACTGTAGCTCAACGCACTGCAAACTGTCGTTTTTGACTGCGAAATGTGTAGGGATCGAGGGAGGGGGTAGTTTTATTTACGCCCTTTATGCCACCTTCGATTCTGGGCGGCGTTGTGTCTGAAATGTTTTCCTCGGGCACTCATAAAAACACGATGTGATTTCAACGCTGGGCGTCACGGTTCTCACTTCTATCGCGAGGCGTAGAAAGAAGAGGGTGAAACGAGAAGAAGACGGGTGTAATGACCTTACCATCCTGTGACACGTCAACGGTGGCAATGGGCAGAATTGTGGTGAAATTTGGTGCCAGTGACACATCATTAATGTACTTTACATGTCACATCAACTTCCGACACCTTGTTGTTTGAAGCGTCGTCGAGACTGAGGGTGATGTCATAGGGCGCCAAGCTTTAGTACCACCGTAGAGGAAGGTCATGGGCAACTTTGAGCCAAATGTCAAACTTACGCGTCGCAATAGGAGACAATAACGAGGTTTCGAATAAACGATCCTTTAATTCTGTTGCGCAGTGTAATAATAAAAATCCATAAGTACAGCCGCCCACTGTTGTTGTGGTCTCCAATTCGAAGAATGGCTTAATGCAGCTATCCGTGATACTCTATCCTGTGCAAGCACTCTTCAGATCTGAAAAACTACTGTAACCTAAATACTTCTGAATGTGCTTAGTGTACCCATCGTTTGGTCTCCCTCTACGAATCCCTCCCCTCCTCCCCCCTCCCACCACTCACCCGCCACCACTGTTCCATCCAGTACCAATCTGGCGATCCCTTGATGTCTCAGAATGCTTCCTATCAACCGAATCCTTCTAGTCAGGTTGTGCCACACATTTCCTTTTTTCTCCTATTCTATTCCCGCTATTTATGTGACCTATCGATCTAATCTACAGAGTTATTCTGTAGCGTCACATTTAAAAAGCTTCTATTCATTTCTTTTCTAAACGATTTATTGTCCATGTTTCACTTCTATACATGGCTACAATCCACACAGATACTTTCAAAAAGACTTCCTGGCATTTAATTCTATACTCGAAGTTCTCTTTTCAGAAACGCTTTTCTTGCCCTTGTGAGTCTACAGTTTATATCCTCTCTACTTCTGCCATTATCAGTTATTTTGTTGCCCAAATAGCAAAACTCATCTACTACTCTAAGTGGCCCATTTCCCAGTCTAATTCCTCTATTTTGGTCTTGCTTTTGTTAGTGTTCATCTTATATCCTCCTTTCAAGACATTATCCATTCCGTTTAACAGCTCTTCCAAGTCGTTAGCTGTCTCTGAAAGAATTAAATCTACATAGATACTCCGCAATCCACCATACGGTGCGTGGCGGAGGGTACCTCGTACCACAACTAGCATCTTCTCTCCCTGTTTCACTCCCAAACAGAACGAGGGAGAAATGACTGCCTATATGCCTCTGTACGAGCCCTAATCTCTCTTATCTTATCTTTATGGCATTTCTGCGAAATGTAAGTTGGCGGCAGTAAAACTGTACTGCAGTCAGCCTCAAATGCTGGTTCTCTAAATTTCCTCATTAGCGATTCACGAAAAGAACGCCTCCTTTCTTCTAGAGACTCCATTTCCGTAACACTCGCGTGCTGATCAAACCTGTTGTTGTTGTTGTTGTTGTTGTGGTCTTCAGTCCTGAGACTGGTTTGATGCGGCTCTCCATGCTACTCTATCCTTTGCAAGCTTCTTCATCTACCAGTACCTACTGCAGCCTACATCCTTCTGTATCTGCTTAGTGTATTCATCTCTTGGTCTCCCTCTACGATTTTTATCCTCCACGCTGCCCTCCATTACTAAACTGGTGATCCCTCGATGTCTCAGAACATGTCCTACCAACCGATCCCTTCTTCTGGTCAAGTTGTGCCACAAGCTCCTCTTCTCCCCAATCCTATTCAATACTACATTAGTTATGTGATCTACCCATCTAATCTTCAGCATTCTTCTGTAGCACCACATTTCGAAAGCTTCTATTCTCTTCTTGTCGAAACTATTTATCGTCCACGTTTCACTTCCATACATTTCTACACTCCATACAAATACTTTCAGAAACGACTTCCTGACATTTAAATCTATACTCGATGTTAACAATTTTTTCTTCTTCAGAAACGCTTTCCTTGCCATTGCCAGTCTACATTTTATATCTTCTCTACTTCGACCATCATCAGTTATTTTGCTCCCCAAATAGCAAAACTCCTTTACTACCTACCAGTAACAAATCTAGCAGATCTCAAAGTGTTTATTTCTTCTCTCCCTGTACTTTAATTCCTACACCAAATTTTCCTTCGGTTTTCTTCACTGGTCCGTGCCGTGTGTCATCACCCTCCCCCGTTTCCACCCATCCCTCCCACCACCACCCCCCTTATCCTGTTGCGTACACGTGCTGCTGCATTCTTCTGAGCACTCACCGGGCAGCGCCTGCTACAGCTGGCGGCCTACGCTCTACTCTTACGTACGCTACCGGCTGGATGGCTGGCTGCGCCGATCGGCGAGCGCCGCCTACTCGCTTCTCCCGTGTCGCTGCGCTGCCAGTAAGGGAAATCGATGCGGCCAGGCAGCGCCGCCTGTCAAATATCTCCCTTCTCAGCAGTCGGAGACGCCTGTCAGCCAGATTTCCCAGCCGTGGTGTGGGCAACCACCCCGACATCCACTCCGAAGCGAGGCTGCTCGCGGGCAACACGTGGCGAACACGAGAGTGAGTTTCCTTTGGGAAAACTCCATCGCTCTACACCTGCGGCTCCCGGCGTACGTACCGCGACATCTTGGAGCTACGAAAAACTTTTCTTCGAGGGTCAAAGAAAGGCGACTTTAAACCTGCAACGTTATCGAACGCCATCTTTCGTGTTCAGTACAGCAAATAGCTCTCAGTATGTTGCGAATGAAGTTGTAAAAGCTTTCAACAAAGGAAAGAGGCTATTCAAATTTTTACAGAAAAAAACCTGCCAGTAGTCAGTGTACGGCATGTCTGCCAATTTGTAGAACTATATTTCTTTTTCAATGTTTCTCGAAGTTGGTTTCAGAACTTTCGAGAGCGAATACAAGTCACTTCACGTCAGGCATAGTTGCTGACACTCGACAATGGCCAACTGCAAAACCTGACAGTGTCAGCTGAAGTAGAGAGAGCGATCTGTACCATTTATGAAAAATTTTAGGGTCAATTGAATCTTCAGATACCAGTTGTCGGTTATGGTCCTATTGGCATAATGATGACGTGGCGCGTGAATTTATATATGCACAAACGGAAAAAGACCAGAATGACAGTATATTCCGCTTTCGTATTAATTTTTAGAATGTCGTTCCCGGTGGCAGTCCGATCTGCTGCATAGTGCAGGTTGAAAGGTGAAAGCTTGATTGTGAGTAGACGAAGCGATATCGAAGGACTCAGTTAACTTAACTTAAAGGAGTCTTCAGCGCAATACTTTCGAAATAGTATGGAGAGACCAATTTCGATTGGCCAACAACCAGTGTCTGAGGTCTGGGGTAGCCATTATAGAGAAAGTTTGATCTTATGATAGTTGTTGCCCAGTCGAAACCGGTTATGTAGTTAGTATTGTACTGAATTCCGATCAAAGCTACTGTTATTTTCAAAATGGTTCAAATGGCTCTGGGCACTATGGGACTTAACTTCTGAGGTCATCAGTCCCCTAGGACTGAAAACTACTTAAACCTAACTAACCTAAGGTCATCACATGGATGTGTGTGATGTCCTTAGGTTGATTAGGTTTAAGTAGTTCTGCGTTCTAGGGGACTGATGATCTAAGAAGTTAAGTTCCATAGTGCTCAGAGACATTTGAACCATTTGAACCAATTACATGAACATTAGTCTATTTTTCCCCCCCCATGAACCATAGACCTTGCCGTTGGTGGGGAGGCTTGCGTGCCTCAGCGATACAGATTGCCGTACCGTAGGTGCAACCACAACGGAGGGGTATCTGTTGAGAGGCCAGACAAACGTATGGTTCCTGAAGAGGGGCAGCAGCCTTTTCAGTAGTTGCAAGGGCAACAGTCTGGATGATTGACTGATCTGGCCTTGTAACAATAACCAAAACGGCCTTGCTGTGCTGGTACTGCGAACGGCTGAAAGCAAGGGGAAACTACAGCCGTAATTTTTCCCGATGGCATGCAGCTTTACTGTATGATTACATGATGATGGCGTCCTCTTGGGTAAAATATTCCGGAGGTAAAATAGTCCCCCATTCGGATCTCCGGGCGGGGACTACTCAAGAGGATGTCGTTATCAGGAGAGAGAAAACTGGCGTTCTACGGATCGGAGCGTGGAATGTCAGATCCCTTAATCGGGCAGGTAAGTTAGAAAATTTAAAAAGGGAAATGGATAGGTTGAAGTTAGATATAGTGGGAATCAGTGAAGTTCGGTGGCATGAGGAACAAGACTTCTGGTCAGGTGACTACAGGGTTATAAACACAAAATCAAATAGGGGTAATGCAGGAGTAGGTTTAATAATGAATAGGAAAATAGGAATGCGGGTAAGCTACTACAAACAGCATAGTGAACGCATTATTGTGGCCAAGATAGATACGAAGCCCACACCTACTACAGTAGTACAAGTTTATATGCCAACTAGCTCTGCAGATGACGAAGAAATTGAAGAAATGTATGATGAAATAAAAGAAATTATTCAGATTGTGAAGGGAGACGAAAATTTAATAGTCATGGGTGACTGGAATTCGAGTGTAGGAAAAGGGAGAGAAGGAAACATAGTAGGTGAATATGGATTGGGGGACAGAAATGAAAGAGGAAGCCACCTGGTAGAACTTTGCACAGAGCACAACATAATCATAGCTAACACTTGGTTTAAGAATCATGAAAGAAGGTTGTATACATGGAAGAACCCTGGAGATACTAAAAGGTATCAGACAGAGATTTAGGAACCAGGTTTTAAATTGTAAGACATTTCCAGGGGCAGATGTGGACTCTGACCACAATCTATTGGTTATGACCTGTAGATTAAAACTGAAGAAACTGCAAAAAGGTGGGAATTTAAGGAGATGGGACCTGGATAAACTAAAAGAACCAGAGGTTGTACAGAGATTCAGGGAGAGCATAAGGGAGCAATTGACAGGAATGGGGGAAATAAATACATTAGAAGAAGAATGGGTAGCTTTGAGGGATGAAGTAGTGACGGCAGCAGAGGATCAAGTAGGTAAAAAGACGAGGGCTAGTAGAAATCCTTGGGTAAGAGAAGAAATATTGAATTTAATTGATGCAAGGAGAAAATATAAAAATGCAGTAAGTGAAACAGGCAAAAAGGAATACAAACGTCTCAAAAATGAGATCGACAGGAAGTGCAAAATGGCTAAGCAGGGATGGCTAGAGGACAAATGTAAGGATGTAGAGGCCTATCTCACTAGGGGTAAGATAGATACCGCCTACAGGAAAATTAAAGAGACCATTGGAGAAAGGAGAAACACTTGTATGAATATCAAGAGCTCAGATGGAAACCCAGTTCTAAGCAAAGAAGGGAAAGCAGAAAGGTGGAAGGAGTATATAGAGGGTCTACACAAGGGCGATGTACTTGAGGACAATATTATGGAAATGGAAGAGGATGTAGATGAAGATGAAATGGGAGATACGATACTGCGTGAAGAGTTTGACAGAGCACTGAAAGACCTGAGTCGAAACAAGGCCCCCGGAGTAGACAATATTCCATTGGAACTACTGACGGCCGTGGGAGAGCCAGTCCTGACAAAACTCTACCATCTGGTGAGCAAGATGTATGAAACAGGCGAAATACCCTCAGACTTCAAGAAGAATATAATAATTACAATCCCAAAGAAAGCAGGTGTTGACAGATGTGAAAATTACCGAACTATCAGCTTAATAAGTCACAGCTGCAAAATACTAACACGAATTCTTTACAGACGAATGGAAAAACTAGTAGAAGCCAACCTCGGGGAAGATCAGTTTGGATTCCGTAGAAACACTGGAACACGTGAGGCAATACTGACCTTACGACTTATCTTAGAAGAAAGATTAAGGAAAGGCAAACCTACGTTTCTAGCATTTGTAGACTTAGAGAAAGCTTTTGACAATGTTGACTGGAATACTCTCTTTCAAATTGTAAAGGTGGCAGGGGTAAAATACAGGGAGCGAAAGGCTATTTACAATTTGTACAGAAACCAGATGGCAGTTATAAGAGTCGAGGGACATGAAAGGGAAGCAGTTGTTGGGAAGGGAGTAAGACAGGGTTGTAGCCTCTCCCCGATGTTGTTCAATCTGTATATTGAGCAAGCAGTAAAGGAAACAAAAGAAAAATTCGGAGTAGGTATTAAAATTTATGGAGAAGAAATAAAAACTTTGAGGTTCGCCGATGACATTGTAATTCTGTCAGCAAAGGACTTGGAAGAGCAGTTGAATGGAATGGACAGTGTCTTGAAAGGAGGATATAAGATGAACATCAACAAAAGCAAAACAAGGATAATGGAATGTAGTCTAATTAAGTCGGGTGATGCTGAGGGAATTAGATTAGGAAATGAGGCACTTAAAGTAGTAAAGGAGTTTTGCTATTTGGGGAGCAAAATAACTGATGATGGTCGAAGTAGAGAGGATATAAAATGTAGGCTGGCAATGGCAAGGAAAGCATTTCTGAAGAAGAGAAATTTGTTAACATCCAGTATTGATTTAAGTGTCAGGAAGTCATTTCTGAAAGTATTCGTATGGAGTGTAGCCATGTATGGAAGTGAAACATGGACGATAAATAGTTTGGACAAGAAGAGAATAGAAGCTTTCGAAATGTGGTGCTACAGAAGAATGCTGAAGATTAGATGGGTAGATCACATAACTAATGAGGAAGTATTGAATAGGATTGGGGAGAAGAGAAGTTTGTGGCGTAACTTGACCAGAAGAAGGGATCGGTTGGTAGGACATGTTCTGAGGCATCAAGGGATCACCAATTTAGTATTGGAGGGCAGCGTGGAGGGTAAAAATCGTAGAGGGAGACCAAGAGATGAATACACTAAGCAGATTCAGAAGGATGTAGGTTGCAGTAGGTACTGGGAGATGAAAAAGCTTGCACAGGATAGAGTAGCATGGAGAGCTGCATCAAACCAGTCTCAGGACTGAAGACCTTCAACAACAACAGTCTATTTTTATACATTATACGGTCAAAAGTGCCGGGAATTGATCACTAGCTGCCGCGATGTGCTGACCCGCCACGAGAGAAGGGGGAGTGGAGTGCTGCGTTGTTAGCAGATAAACAGCGAAACAGCAACTGCAAAACGAGTCGCTGTGGAGAGCTCGGTGACTTCAAGTGTGGACTAGTCATCTGATATTACCTGAGCAACAAATCCACCAGGTATATTTCAACTCTTATACAGCTACCCAAATCGATTGTTGGTGATGTGATTGTCAAGCGCAAACGGCAAACAACAACCGCAGCTAAACGATGACCAGCAGACTTGTTGTAATGACGGACAGGAATCGACGAGCACTGCGGAAGGTGATTGTAGAAAGTCACATGAAATTATGATGATGCGGTACGGGGGTGTTTTCCAGGGTTATGGTGTGGTTCCCTCCTTGCACTTAAGAAAACGCCAAATGTGGAAGAATAAGAGCACGTCTGCAGCACTGTGCACTCCGTACAGTAGAGGAACAGTTCGGAGACTATGGGCGTTTGTTACAGCATGGAAATGTACCCTGCCATGGAACAGCATCTCTGAGCAAATGGTTTGTGGGCAATAAAACTCCGGAAATGTACTGGACTGAACAGAGTTTCCGATCTGAACCGAGGGGGAATGAGCTACAAAGGCGACTTCGCTCCAGACCCCTGTGTTCAACAATCCTACCTTCTACGATTTCGGCTCTTGAGGATGAATGGACTGCCATTTCTCCAGACATTCAGACACCGCAATGATTTCAAGCCACAATAAAGGCGAATATTAATAATGTCCACTAACTGGAGACAGCATTTTTCTATCAGATACTGCATATTATACACGCATCAAAAAAGAGGTTTGCCTCACCCTGGTTCCCAGAACTGAAGATAGCCGTTGACTGTGGATGTTGTATAACAGACACAGTCCCTTTGACCCGCCCAAAGATATAAACAATCATGCATGAGCAGCGCCTATCAGACGTAGGGCGTCCGATAGCCGATCAGTCAGTTCCAGTCATTCCACCAGGAAGGAGGTACACCGATCGTGTTGTCTGTAGTTCAGCCGGTCAATACCGCGGTTCGATCACTTCC
The DNA here is from genome assembly GCF_021461385.2 of Schistocerca piceifrons. Lineage (NCBI taxonomy): Eukaryota > Metazoa > Arthropoda > Insecta > Orthoptera > Acrididae > Schistocerca > Schistocerca piceifrons. Next base: position 60,805,991 of record NC_060142.1, read on the forward strand.
AAATTGTTACTGCATGCCAGGAAGGGCTCTCAACAAGAGAAGTGTCCAGGCGTCTCGGAGCGAACCAAAGCGATGTTGTTCCGACATGGAGGAGATACAGAGAGACAGGAACTGTCGATGACATGCCTCGCTCAGCCCGCCCAAGGGCTATTACTGCAGTGGATGATCTCTACGTACGGATTATGGCTCGGAGGAACCCTGACAGCAACTCCATCATATTGAATAATGCTTCTCATGCAGCCACAGGACGTCGTGTTACGACAAACTGTGCGCAGTACACTGCATGATGCGCAACTTCACGTCCATGGCGAGGTCCATCTATGGACCATGCAGCGCGGTACAGATGGGCCCAACAACATGCCGAATGGACCGCTCAGGATTGGCATCAAGTTCTCTTCACTGATGAGTGTCGCATATGCCTTCAAAAAGACTGTCGTGGGAGATGTGTTTGGCGGCAACCTGGTCAGGCTGAACGCATTAGACACACTGTCCAGCAAGGTGGAGCTTCCTCGCTGTGTTTGGGTGGCATTATGCGGGGCCGGCGTACGCCGCTGGTGCTCATGGAAGGCGCCGTAACGGCTGTACGATACGTGAATGTCATCCCCCGATCGGTAGTGCAACCATATCGGCAGCATACTGCCGAGGAATTCGTCTTCATGGACGACAATTCGCACTCCCACTGTGCATATCTTGTGAATGACTTCCTTCTGAATTGCGATATTTCTCGACTAGAGTGGACAGCATGTTCTCCAGACGTGAACCCTATCGATCATGCCTGGTGCTGATTGAAAAGGGCTGTTTATGGACGACGTGACCACTCTACGCCGAATCGCCGTTGAGGAATGGGTCAGTTTGGACCAACAGTCCCTTAATGTTGTGGATAATATGCTACGACGAATACAGGCATGCATCAATGCAAGAGGATGTGCTAGTGGCAGTTAGAGGTACCGGCGTGTACAGCAGTCTGGACCACCACCTCCATGTTGGTACAACATGGAATGTGTGGTTCCCATGAGCATTAAAAAGTGCTGAAATGATGTTTATGTTGATCTGTATTCCAGTTTTCTGTACATGTTCCGGAACTCTCGGAACAAAAGTGATGCAAAACCACTTTTGATGTGTGTACAAGGCATCCATGTAGCACGTGAAAAGAGTTACTAAATACTTAAATATGATCATACAATACGAAAGGAGACATCGCGCTGCCGACGTTTCAGATACTGTACTAAAGTTTAGATTAAATTATATTCATAAAGCACATAGTGAAACTTCTCATGGAAATAAAATGAAGCTTTTTAAAAGCATTTGTGGTACCAAAAACGATTTTCATATGCAAGAAAAATATTTTTCAGATATTAATGGATTCTTCAGACACTTCTCCATCCATCAGTTCAGTGTTTAAGGTTGAAAAGCAAACAGTGGGTTTTGTTCCACTAATATATCCTTAGGTCATATATATATATATATATATATATATATATATATATATATATATATATATATAAGGTGGTCCATTCATAGTGACCGGGCCAAATATCTCACGAAATAAGCTTCAAACGAAAAAACTACAAATAACGAAACCCGTCTAGCTTGAAGGGGAAAACCAGATGGCGCTATGGTTGGCCCACTAGATTGCGCTGCCATAGGTCAAACGGATATCAACTGCGTTTTTTAAAATAGGAACACCATTTTTATTACATATTCGTGTAGTACGTAAAGAAATACGAATGTTTTAGTTGGACCACTTTTTCCGCGTTGTGGTAGATGGCGCTGTAATATGCACAAACGTGTAAGTACGTGGTATACCGTCACATTCCGCCAGTGCGGACGGTATTTGCTTCATGATAAATTACCCGTGTTAAAATGGATCATTTAACAATTGTGGAAAAGATCGATATCGTGTTGATGTATGGCTATTGTGATCAAAATGCCCAACGGGCGTGTGGTATGTATACTGTTCATGCAAGTGTCCGGACCGTTCGCCGGATAGTTACGTTATTTAAGAAAACAGGAAGTGTTCAGGCACGTGTGAAACGTCAACCACGACCTGCAACAAATGGTGATGCCCAAGTAGGTATTTTAGCTGCTGTCGCGGCTAATCCGCACATCAGTAGCTGATAAATCGGGCGAGAATCCGGAATCCCAAAACCGTCGGTGTTGAGAATGCTACATCAACATCGATTGCACCCGTACCATATTTCTATGCACCAGGAATTGCATGGCGATGACTTTGAACGCCGTGTACAGTTCTGCCACTGGGCACAAGAGAAATTACGGGACGATGATAGATTTTTTGCACGCGTTCTATTTAGCGACGAAGCGTCACTGACCAACAGCCATAACGTAAACCGGCATAATATGCACTATTGGACAACGGAAAATCCACGATAGCTGCGACAAGAGGAATATCAGCGACCTTGGCGGGTTAATGTATGGTGCGGCATTATGGGAGGAAGGATAATTAGCCCCCATTTTATAGATGGCAATCTAAATGGTGCAATGTATGCTGATTTCCTACGTAATGTTCTATCGATGTTAGTACAAGATGTTTCACTGCATGGCGGAATGGCGATGTACTTCCAACATGATGGATGTCCGGCACATATCTCGCGTGCGGTTGAAGAGGTATTGAAGAGCATATTTAATGACAGGTGGATTGGTCGTCGAAGCACCAAACCATGGCCCGCACGTTCACCGGATCTGACGTCCCCGGATTTCTTTCTGTGGGGAAGGTTGAAGGATATTCGCTATCGTGACCCACCGACAACGCCTGACAATATGCGTCAGCGCACTGTCAATGCATGTGCTAACATTACGGAAGGCGAACTACTCTCTGTTGAGGGGAATGTCGTTCCACGCATTGCCAAATGCATTGAGGTTGACGGACATTATTTTGAGTATTTATCGCATTAATGTGGCATTTACAGGTAATCACACTGTAACAGCATGCGTTCTCAGAAAAGATAAGTTGACAAAGCTACAAGTATCACATTGGAACAACCGAAATAAGATGTTCAAACGTACCTACGTTCTGTATTTTAATTTAAAAAACCTACCTGTCACCAACTGTTGGTCTAAAATTGTGAGCCATATGTTTGTGACTATTACAGCGCCATCTATCACAAAGCGAAAAAGTGGTCCAACTAAAACATTCATATTTCTTTACGTATTACACGAATATGTAATAAAAATGGGGGTTCCTATTTAAAAAAACGCAGTTGGTATTCGTTTGACCTATGGCAGAGCCAACCATAGCGCCATCTGGCTTCCCCCTTCAAGCTCGACAAGCTTCGTTCTTTGTAGTTTATCGTTTGACGCTTATTTCGTGAGATATTTGGCCCGGTCACGATCAATGGGCCACCCTGTATATACGCACACAACATTACGACTACTGCCCAATGCGCAGGTTTTAACTCCTAACGTTGACAGCGTGGTCACGTGACGTGTTAAAAGAATGTCTATAAGTGCATCAGAGACGATTCGGTCTTCAAATGGGACCATGCACTGACGTAGTCTACTTTAAGAAAGGGCGAATTGTTTTGGCTTGGCAAAGCTGATGGGCTGTTCATGTGCACTGTCGTTTCGGTGATTGGAAGTTAGTTGAAGGACAGAGAAACCAGCATCGAGGCGAATGGCTCCTCTACACATGCACGACGCCACAGAAACAGACAACTGGGAAAAGCATTACGTCGTGAGGGGCGTTCACCTGGGTATTCCACGGGGCCTGTGGCACGACAGCTGTGGACTACGTGAATGTTATTGCTGGCTACCTGCATCCCGCCGAGGGCTGTGTCTCCCACGACGCCGGCAGCATCTACCGGAAGAGCAACCGTCGGTGTCACAAGACCAGAATCATGCTACAGTGGTTGAAGGTGCGTGATACTGAACTCACGTTGATGTTTTGACCACCAAACTGGCCTGATCTGAGACTGTCGGGACGCTATCGGACATCAGCTCCGCGCTCACGAATCCCGTGCACGTAATTTATAGTAATTAGGTAACTTGTGGGAAGTTATCTCGCGCCACATACCTCGAGAAACCTGCCAAGGATGATCGCTGCTCCACTGCCTCCTGAAGGTGGAAGCTCTTGTGCAGGTGATAATTATTATGACCAGACGAAACCACAGTTGTCTGGCTGTAAATGTGGATTCTTTGATTGCTCTGGGAGATTGGTAATGAGAACTCCAGAATATGATTTCCTAATTCACATTATTACATGAATGATAAAAATATTTACTTAACTTGATATAATCCTTTGCCATACCAGTGATTGATGATTTGCAACTCTCACTGACTATCATAGCATCACTTGACGCACTAATTAACAAACTCTTCTCTTGAAGCATTATTGACAGAAGTGTGTTTCCATCTGAATCTTGAATAACACTTTAATCCGACAGGGTTATGTTGACTCCTTCAGGTGTGACGAACGGGGCAGAGCGCTTCAATATATTGGCCTCCGTGGAAGGGCTCTGGAGTGCTGAGAGAGAGGGCATGCCTTCTTCAGCGTCTCCCATTCGTCGTTGTGGATTGCAGCGAGACTGTCGCTAATTATCTGTGGTATCCAAGTGCTTTGTCGACTGTGGTGTAGCACTGCGATTTTTTACGATTCCACAGTAATAACGTTTTGGCTCATAAGTGTATGAGCAATAAAGAAGAGCAAGATAATTTCACAAACGAGTGCCTTTTTCCATTCCACAGACCACTCTTACAATGTGAAGAAAATTTAATAGGCGGGCGGCCCCCGCTCCCTTGCAATGTTGTGTGTTGTACTTACTGTGACTCTTGTTGGATCCTGTCGCGTCATATCCTGTGCGAATTTGGCCACAACCTTTAAATGTCTAGGCAGCATACTGTGTTCTGGTGACGGCCCGTATAGTGCATTAGCATCAGTGGCTCCCTATCACCGTACTAGACTATCAGGGTGACCATTATTTGTGTTTCGTATTAGAACGTGAAAGGGAGGCAGTAACTGGCACTGACTGAAGGATTGCAGCGTAATCTCCGATGTTATTCAGCCTGTACTTTGAGCTAGCAGTAAGAGAATCCAAGGGGAAGGGTACAAAAGGAACTAAAATTTGGCAATTTGTTTACAGATGACACTTTGGTTACCTCAGAGGCAGCAAAGAACTTGTAATATCAACGGAATGGTCAGTGTCTTTAAACGAGGTAACAAGATAAACGTTAACGAAAGTAGAACATGGGTGATATTGTGTAGTTGGAGTAAAGCAACCAATATCGAGAGAACTGGTTAAGAAAGTTAGACACTAGAGGTAGCAGAAGTGTTTTGCAGTTTGGACAGAAAATTAGCTGACGGTGGGCAAAGTAATCAGGACATAAAGTGCAGACTGACAGTGGTAACAAAAGATTTTTGGGAGAACTGAAATGTCTTAAAATCGAATGTAAGTTTATATGTTAGAAACTCCTTTCTGTAAGTATTTGTCTGGAGTAACGTATCCCAAACTTTTCTCTGACGAAAAGCTTCCAGAATCCTGGAACCTTGGTGGAACACCTTGTTTATTCTGAAGCTTAATAAAATTAAAAAAAGAGAGAAAAACTTATTTTTTTCAGTGATTACTTCAATTAATTCATATTAAAAACACAAAATGTTAATAGAATTTAAAAAAATAATTGTATCATCAAAGCGTCGAAAACGAAAATCAGTGTTGTTAAAAGTTTCTCGTGAGGCACTTACTCGCTTCGCGCATAACACCAGCTTTCCGTGGAGCACAGTCTGGGAAGCCCTGCTCTGGAGTGTAGCTTTATACCGAAATGAAACTGTACGGGAAATAGGACAGAGAATACGAGAATAGAAGCTATGAAAAGATTGTTGAAGATTAGATGAGCACATCGACTAACTAACCGAATAGGGGAGAAAAGAACTTTATGCTACCACTAGACAAAAGGGAACAATCGGTTGATAGAACACATCCTGAGACATCAAGAAATCGTCAGTTTGGTAATACAGGGAACTGTTTCAGGTGGAAACGGAAAAGTTGTAGAGAGAGAAGAGGGCTTGACCACAGTAAGGAGATTTAAATGGATATAGTTTATAGATGCTGTGCGCGGATAATGAGACTTGTAACGGTACAGTCTAGCACGGAGAGCTGAAAGAAATCACTCCTAAATATGGAAACCGCCACAAAAGAAAAGAAAAAAAACACCGTTACTTGTGCAAACGTCTGTTACCAAATATATGGACGTATCACAGGTGATGTTATCAGAAACTGTTGAACTCTTGATCGTGATTACATATGAAGTGAATTAATTTGTATGTAGTGTAACCTCCCCACCGAAATTTTAAAAGGACAATATTATATAGAAATGGAGCCAAGAAGCAATATCGTCCCCACAGAAATATTTAAATAAAAAATATAATAGTAAATGGGACCCAAGAATAACCTCCCTGCAATGAAATGTACTGACAAAGGCAACAAAAATGTGAAATTCGCAATCTGACTCTGGTGTAAGCTCCCACAAAAATAATGAAAAACAATTTATTGCTAATGAAACTTCAGTGACAATGAAAATTCAATTAAACCGAAATATCGGTCTTTGGCCCTGTGCAAATCAGAATTAAATTCTTACCTCATTGTAACTGCTAGTCAAATTTCTGCTCTTATTCTTGCGCACGGCTTGGAGGAACTGCATTGCAAATAATAATATTCTTTTTTTTTGTAATTTAACTGAAACTTTTCTTTAAGGGAAGTGGGACGAAATCGTTAGTTCAATTAAATAATTTTTTTTTTTTTTTTGTAAAATTGCTTTTGAAATCAAAATTATTATTGGGGCACTTGTTGGAAATTAATTACAATAAATAAACTTTACATTATCTGATGATTACCTTAATTAATAATATACCTCAGTCAGCCTCTTGACCAGAATGCCATGTCGACGCTCGCCGACTCCTCACACACACAACTCCACTCGACTGCTATTACCGACATACTGCACGCAACTGAACTGAGCTGCTGCTACCGACAGAGTGTACTGGCCTACTGCTACTCGCGTACTCCACGACGACTACTACTGTACTGCATTGCACGACTACTACTAGCGAACTGCTCGCAACACTCGCGCGGTCAAGCGCAGACTAACCACGATAAATGGCTCTCTGGTCAGAGACTCTGCAATGCCTCGCCATCGCTGCTACGTTACATACGTGTTTCAGTAGACAGTTTTGAATTTATTTGTGCAGTACGAGGGTTAGAAATATGAGACTCCTGCTGTAACCAGGTATATTGCAGTCAGTTGCCGTGGAGAGCAGATTAGGCGCAGAAGACAGAGAAAGCTCTTGACAGCAGACGGAAGAAGAGCAGAGCGGCTGGAACTGTAATCCCCTCCACCCTCCACCTGCCGCAGCCCCAACCTCCGCACCTCTCCACCCCCGCTAATTGAGGAGCAGCCGGTCTGACGGGAGACTGCTCATTTCGATCTGCGTGCTCATTTTAGGGGGCAGGGTGGGGGGGGGGGGGGGGGGGGGAGGGCGGCGGAAGGGCTCGTGAGATAGCGAGAAGCCGCGTAACTGCAACCCCTTGACCCCTCGCCGCCAGTTGGCAGGTGGCACTCTGACATTTCGCCCGAGAACCGCCTAATCTCTCTCCCTGTGTTCCCCTCACTCTCACTCACTCTCTGCCTCTGTTTCTCTCAATCTACCTACCCACCTGTCTACCAAATTATATCCAATTACCTTCCTCTCTCGCTAGTCATTTCACAATAAAGACAGCACGTGATGTGGCAAAGGCATTGTCACGCGCGTTCCAGGGAACTATGACAGGACCTCTCTTGTGGTCTACACACAAACATAATACGTACATTATATTGAATAAAGTCCATGTGTTGTGGTACAAGCTCATCAGTAATAGTCCTCTTGCAGACAATGTCGGTAATCTTGCTATTACAATCTTTAGTCTCACTGATAGTCCTGCCAAATCACCAATCTTATCGCTATGGAGTGTGGCAGCCTCTTACGTGATCTGAGCCCGCTCTGCAGACGCCAAAGTGGATTATTGAGTCAATGAGGCCTTCCGGTCAGTGGCTGTGGCCTAAATACATGCAGCTGGGAGGGCACTGGCGGCGTGTTGCTTGTCGGTGTGACTCTGGGCCTCTCTCGTGATAGCTGCACTTGGTCCAAAGCCCACTTATCGATCTTTGCTCCATCTTTGCCCACTGGAGTGCTGACGATAGATTACACCAGCACTGCTGTAGTGTATGAGATGGAGTTCAGGTGTAGCGTAGCAAAGTGAAATAAGACAGATCAAGCACGTAAGGATGGCGGTGGGGAAGGCAAATCGTCAACTTGCGAGAATTTTAGTAAAGCTGTAACTCATCTGTGAAAGAGACCTGCGTCCAAAACACTAGTGTGACATTTTCGAGTACTTCTCGAGTGTTCGGGATCTCCACCAGTTCGGATCAAAGGAAAACATCGAAGTGATGCAGAGGCATCTGCTTGACCTGTTACTGGCAGGTTCCATCAACACACGATTATTACGGAAATGCTCCCTGAACTCAAAACGAGAATCCCAGGAGGGATTTCTTTGCGAAACATTATTGAGAAAGTTTAGAGAATCGGTAATTGCGGCAGAGAGCAGAATGACCCTAGTGCATCCAACATACATCTCACGTAACGACAAGAGAATTCAGGATGCGTACGGAAGCGTATTTTTCCTCGCTCCATTTCCGAGTGGAACAGGAAAGCGGACAGCAGCAGTAATACAAGGTACACTTCGTCGTGCACCATATGGTGGCTTGCAGAAACGTTTGTAATTGTAGATGTACAAGAGAATCTATCGATCTTCGCCTGACACTTGCAGATGGTGAAACCGAACTCCACCAATAAATATTCAGAAGTTTTTAAGGCGTTTATTCTAAGTATTTAGGTGCAAGCATGTAAACGTGAATTCTTTGAGTTGTTCAGTTGTCAGATGTCCTTTTTCAGGATACCTGTTGCACTTGGTCGGTCAATACAAGGACGGTTAATGCTGGCTGTGAACACCGTTGGAGTTGTCGTCGACGATATCAAATAAGAGCTCGATTGGAGACTATCAGGTGATCGAGTAGGCCAACGGACATGTCGACACTCTGTAGTGCATGTTTGATTGCAACAGCGGTATGTGGGCGAGCGTTATTCTGTTGGTAAACACTCCCTGCAATGGTGTTCATAAATGACAGCACAACAGGTCGAATCACTATATTGATGTACAAATTTTGTAGTCAAAATACGTGATATAACGACGGCTTAAATCGCACCCCGGACCATAACTCCAAGTGTAGGTCAAATGTGTCTAGCAGGCGGAGAGGCTGGTTACAGGTCCTCAACTGGCCTCCTTCTAACGAACACACGGCAATCACTGGCAACGAGGCAGCACCAGGTTTCATCAGAAAACACAACAGACCTCCACCCTGCGCAGCAATGAGCTCTCCCATGACACCACTCAAGTCGCAGATGATTGTGGTGTGGGATCAGCGGAATACACGCTGCAGTGCGTCGGGTTCGTAGCTCCTTGAAGAAACCGGTTTGTGACAGTTCGTTGTGCCACAGTGATGATAACTGCTGTTCATATTCCTGCTGTAGACGCATTACCATGTTCCAGAGCCATACACCGAAGACGGGCCGGAGCACGGTCTTCTTGCGACCATACATTCTCGTCATCACCGCTGCGAACATTCATGTACAACGGCTACATTCCAGCCAAGTCTATCTGCAGTGTCGCTGAAGCAATAACCAGCTTCTCGTGGCCCTACCACAAGACCTCGTTTAAATTTTGTGAGGTGTTGATAATGGAGCCTTTTTCGCCTTAAAGCTGTTCTTGACTAATACCAGTTCACCGCGACCAATCTCAAAGGTAACTAACGCTCACAACCATTACATCGGGTGTTTAAAGCAAAGCTGATTATCACTCACAATAAGGCTACTAGCGCCACTCTTACGTGTCTAGCGCGAAATTTGAATAGACATCCTCTTTCAGATATAGAAACACGCCTACAAACTTTCATTTATGTTGCACAACTCCTTGTTGGTGTTGCGATTTCTTCCGTCAGTGCATGTTTTCTCATTGCAGGAAATGTACTGCTCTACGATGCGTGATTGACCGCCCCCCCTCCCCCCCCCCCCCCCCCACTCGTCACTCGTCTGCCGCTCATTCTTCGGATTCCCTCGGATCAAGCAGCATACGAAATTGGTAGGAGCCAAACTGTCCCTACACTCAGATGATGGTGCTTCCCCCCCACCTGTTGACTCCAGTCTGGCAGAGATGAGTAAGGTCTTAATATTGCATTCGGCGCCACATTGGGCGACCTGCGCGCCGTAGGGTGTTGAAATAATGATGAAGACAACACAACACCCAGTCCCTGTGCGGAGAAAATCTCCGACCCAGCCGGGAATCGAAAACGGGCCCGTAGGACGATAATCCGTCATGCTGACCACTCAGCTATCGGGGAGGACGATGAGTAAGGACCAGATTCGGTGTGTAGGAACTATATCGGTACCTGTACCCTTACACACTTGCCTCAAAGCTTTAAGTGAAATTCGTTCCAGACATAAAGTACACTTTGTTAAGAAGCGTATGCGTATACATAATCCGTGGTACTTTTCAACGGGACAAGTCTGTCCTACCGATTTAATGACATTCAAGCTCTGCATTGCGCTTACGGATAAACTTTACGGCGTATCATTCTTATCTGACTTTGTACCCAATGTACGTGGCTAAAAATTTCTGTTATACTCTTGTGAATTCTCGCTCCATAGATTTTGCTACTCGATGGTTCCGTCTGTTTCTGTTGCATCACGAATTACACATTTGGTTCGGTAGTTTAGTGGATTGCACGAGCTCTCTGAAGAAGTGAATGTGGTAATTGTATCAGCGGGGTTTGCCACCATCTGTCTCTGGAAGGCAAATGACCGCTTCCCAACCTCATTAGGCAAGGGGAGTGTGTGTGGGGTGGGGGGGGGGGGAGGGGATACTCGGGCGCGGCCACATTTTTCAGCTCAACTCTGCCCCCAGGGCTCACCTTGGTTGAGGGAGGAGTCCAGACAGCGAGGTCATCGGTCTCATCGGATTAGGGAAGGACTGCCATGCCCTTTCAAAGGAACCATACCGGCGTTTACCTGGAGTGATTTCGGGAAATCACGGGAAATCTAAATCAGGCTGGCCAGATGCGGGATTGAATCGTCTTCCTCCCGTATACGAAACCAGAGTGCTAGCCATGCGCCACTTCTCTGCGCATCAGTGTAATGTATTATTATTTAGGAGTAGTTTTGAGGTCTGTAAACTGTATATAGTGACACTAAGCACATTAGGATGAGTGTTTTGCATCAGCGTAATAAATAAATTAGGTCAAATGCGTAGCTAAATAAACTGTTCAGAAAACTAAATAAAGGACACTCCCTTCACTCTCCAGCAGCCCAGAACAGGCTGATTCCTTTTTCACACCAATTTTCCTCCCCTCCAGACCGCTGGCGTGGTGAGTGTTTTGTATCAGCGTAATAAACTAGGTGAGATGCGTAACTCGATGTATGTCGGAAATGTGGTTGGATTACCTTGAAAAGTAGTTGAAACAAGGTATTTGGAAGTGCAGCGAACACCTTTTCTTGCCTATATGAAGTAGCAGACTCCAGTGGGGGCGACACCATACTAACCTCGCTCAGAAAATTTTCATGCACATTTTCCAAGAGGATGGCAAACATATTTGATGACGTTAATGGGTCTAATTGTTTAAATGAAGACTTATGTCCATTGCATGTAATAAAGCTATCAAATCTCAGTGTCTTGTGGCGATAACTCAACATTAATGCTGTAGGGAGGTAATAAATTAAAAAAATTTAAACAAATTTAAATAAATTTGTAGAAATTATATTCGAATTGAATGGAAACACGATACTAACTCCCATCAGCTGTTAGAGCAAATTTCGTGAACAGAGTTAATGGTTGTAGTGGGTATAATTGTTTAAATAACGACTTACGTCCAGTGCGTGTAATACAGCTATCGTCATCTCAGCCACTTTTGTTGTGAAGTGTTATATGTTTGGAACTCTTTAGAGCTGGAGTACGCGTGTAATAGTCTTTCAATGCTTGGAAATGTTTTCTCGATGTTATTAGGCATGTCAATTGAAGGAACTGTTAAGAACATCTGAGTGGTCCCTGTTTTGGGGACGTTCGGTGTATGACGGCCCTGTCGGACTTCGGGTGATGCAGGCGTGTGCGGCTAGTGTGCGAGAGTGTTCTTAGAGAAAGTGAGAATGTTTGTGTCAGGCAGACGTCAGTGGGTGTGAAAGCAGGCTAATCGACTGTCATTCGTATTATCAGCGTGCGACACACACATACAGACGGACGTCAACGTGACATATCGCGAAGCTCTGTGGTAGCGGCGAACTAGGTCACTTGCCTCTTGTGCAAAGCATGACGATACTCTTCATATGTTCAAGCATTAATGAGTGTATGTAATAAAGCTATCGATATCTCAGCCCTTTCTGGTGGTAACATGACACTAATGATGCAGATAATAAATTTTATCCGAATTGAATGGAAAGACCATACTAATCCCCCTCAGCTGTAGGAGTAAGCTCTTAGAGTAAAGTTGGTGAACATTTTCTAAGATAATGGTAAGCATACTTGATGGTGGTACTGCGTATGATTGTTTAAAGAAAGACTTATTTCAGTTCATGTAATACAACTATTGATATCTCAGCCTCTTGTGGTGGTAACAAAAAAATTTATAGAAATTATATTGGAATTGAATGTAAGCTCTTAGAGCAAAAAATTCGAAATTCAAAGAGGATGGCGAACACACTTTTATGGTGTTACTGTTTCTAACTGTTTAAATAAAGACTTATGTCTAGAGCTGAATGGGTGCATGTAATAAAGTTATTAAAAGACTGAGAAACTGATATCTCAACCTCTTGTGGCGGTAACACAACACTAATGCTGTAGGTAGATAATAAATTAAAACAAATTTATATACATTTAAAGAAATTTATACAAATTTAAATAAATTTATAGAAATTATATTCGACTTAAATGAGCAGCCTCTAGTGGGGATGACACCATACCAACTCTGCTCAGCAAAATTTTCCAAGAGGATGGCTAACACAATTGACGGTGGTACTGCTTGTAACTGCTTAAATAAAGACTTATGTCCAGTTCCAGGAAGAGATAGGTTAGTGGAGGTAGCCCAACTGTCTTCTCTTTCCCACCATTTTCTTAGATTAGTATAGGTAGCTAAATTGACCTCTCTTCCCGCCAAAATTCAAATTTCCGGCCAGATTCTAGGACAATGTGACTTAGGTTACTGAGGTAGTCCAACTGCCCTAACTTCCCGCCACTTTTGGATAACGGTACTCGCGTCATCAGCTGACGTTCCGTACTTGCGTCACGGCCGCCATCTTGCATAACAGTACTTTGGGGTGACGCCGCCCTTTGGGCGACCTACTTTGGGGCGACATCCTGATTACCCTACTACTTATGTGTGCCGTTAGAAAGAAATGTGCAAGATTTGAAAATAAAATGGACATCTTTTCGCCATAGACGACAAAGAGAAACAAACAAAACTGGGAGTGACTCTCTGCTGCAGGTACAGCTCTTAAAAGAGGTGTCATCTTTGGAAATTTTAAGACCTACATATGTTATAACAATTCGACACCTGCCACTTTCATTGGCAAAAAGCATTACCAAATAGTCCATATTCCAGTCCAACTTTGAAGTAGTCATTAATTTTGTCCCACCACACCGTTCCCTTCTTCTTAAAAGAGAGGTCGACCACCAGCATCATTTCTTCTTCTTTTGCTGGGAATGAGCTTGTTGCAGTAAAATAATTGGTGAACATGCGATGACTGCTAAATGGTCTTCATCCCTCATAATATCAACCTGTGAAATTGTAATTAAAGCGCTACTTTATAGCAGTAACAAAACGAGAGCAACTTGGGCAAGGTATCAGAGAAAACTGAGATTCCACGTGACTGAATCCCTTGGCCCCAAGCCCTTCGTTTGCTGAGAATGAGAAACCGAATTCTAATGCATAAGCGACCAATGTTAGGCCGAATCCAGCGTCTGTCATTCGTTGGCGTTACTTGACCTAGTGTGTATGTGCCTTTGTACTCCGTGCATCGGAAACAACAGAGGACCCGAAACGAAACCTTGTGGGTCACTATGACTACTTCAATTCTCGAGTACATAATATGCTGTGCGAAGACTTGTGGAGTATGTATGCAGGTGCCGACGACGATGTAGTGGTTCCTTTGTTTCCGCAGCCCCTGCTACGCCACTCACGACAGATTCGGTTCGGCAGTTTGATGGGTCGCTGGCGCTCGCTGGAGAAGAGAGACCGGTAATGGTATCGGCAGACGGCCCATCAGCTGGGGTTGCCACCTCTCCACCTCTGCCAGGGAAATGAAGGCCCGTGCACCTCATTAGGCAGGGGAAGGGGGAAGGATTTCTGAGGGTGAGGCCGCATTTTCCACCTCAACCCTGCCCCTTTTTCTCTCAGCTCGCAGCGCCGGCAGTTGCATCCCATCCCAAGTCCACCCCCTCCCCGCCCCCCACCTCAGCCGCCTCTTTCCTACCGTTTACGTCCGCGGGCGCCCTCTGCGCGCCACATCCGCCCGAAGATATTTCCGTCTGCCGAGCCGGAACGTCTGCGGGAATAAAGTCGGCGCGGGCAGCAGAGTACAGCGGGCCACGACAATTTTCCGTTTCCCCCCACACCTACCGCACTACTCGGCCGCCGGCGGGAAGGAGGGGAGAAAGTTGCGAGGTCTGGAGGGCGCTAAATGTTTTACGAGCTGCGACCGTAACGACTTCTATTTGACGCAGTCCGCCAGAGAAAAACTCCGGCGAAACTTGAGTTGGGCCTATGTACGTGGCCAGCAAGGCGAGCTGTGTTACGGCGTCTACCTACCGACGATGATAGCCAAACTGTCTGGAAGGAAATCGATAAATTACAGCTTACTCCCCTTTTTCCGCAAACTCACTACGGATATAAATTTGGTGTTCTACCTCGCAATCTACCTGCAGTACTGCCATACACAACAGCTTACTTCGTCTTAAAAATCTGCAATGTCATAGCATACTTGTGATAAAACTGACGTTATAAGAGATGACCTTAGCAACAAGCTCGCTGAATATATCATTATTCACCCCCTTACATTGGACGCTTTGTAGCGCTCTGTATCGTGTAGCACTGTGGCCGTCTCATGCGACGGAAAGGTCGTCACAGGCCCTCTTAACAATGTTTCACGCCTTCTTTTGATGCCTCCGGAATAGAAGTCAGAACTGGGATGTCCGGCGATGAAATCACGCAGTTTTCGTATTAGTGGCAGGGGAAAACATTTCTGAAACACCACTGCTCAGAATCGGCACGAAAAGGGCTCACAGGATGGTATAAGGGACACCACTGAAACCACCCCTTCCCATGGGACGTTGATTCTCACACATTTAGCGGTCGAAAATAGCAGTTCACAGTGCGATGAGCACACAAATACGAGGCGTGTTTTTTTAAGGAACCACCGTTTTGAAATTAAAACAAGACGTGCTAATATATCTCAATAATTTTATTTTTACATGAAAGCCTGTACCTTAATTTACTTTTCAACATAAGTACCTTCAATATTGAGGCACTTGTCATAACGTTGTTCCAGTTTTTGGATACCCTCCTCATAGAAGTCTGCCGCCTGTCTTGTTAACCACTGCATCACCACTGTTTCGGCTTCGTCAAGTTCTTGAAGAAGCTGACCGCCCAGGTGTTTCTTCAAGTGCAGGAACAGATGGCAGTCACTGGAAGCAAGATCGGGGCTGTACGGAGGATGATCTAGAGTTTCCCATCGAAAAGATGTTATGAGATCTTTGGTCTGATTCGCCACATGCGGGCGGGCATTGTCTTGCAGCAAAACGATGGCCTTGCTCAACTTGCCACGTCTTTTGTTCTGAACTGAACTGCGCATATTGTGCAATGTCTTACAGTAATCTGCTGCATTGATTGTCTCATTATGAGGCACAAATTCCACAAGCAATACTCCTTTTCTGTCCCAAAAAACTGTGCACATGATTTTCCGGGCAGAAATTGTTTGCTTAGACTTCACTTTTCTGGATGAATCTGAATGCCGCCATTCAATGGACTGTTGTTTTGATTCTGGTGCGACGTAGGCCACCCACGTTTCATCGCCCGTAACAATTTGGCTTAAGAAATCTTCACCGTCGTTGCGGTACCGCTCAAGGAAAGTCAATGCACTGTCTAAACGTTTGGTTTTGTGCACATCCGCCAACATTTTCGGTACCCAACGTGCACACAATTTTCGGTAATTCAAGTGCTCGGTCACAGTGCCATACAAAACACTACGAGAAACATTAGGAAAGTCATCCCGCAAGGAGGAAATGGTAAAGCGTTTGTTTTCTCTCACCTTATTGTCCACTTCCTGCACCAAACTTTCATTAACGACCGAAGGACGCTCACTCAGTTGTTCATCATGCACATTTGTGCGGCCGTCTTTAAATGCTCTCACCCACTTTCTTACCACTCCATCACTCATAATATTTTCTCCGTAAACTGCACAGATCTCACGATGAATATCGATCGCTTTTAGGCATTTAGCACTAAGAAATCTTAGCCCGTACTTCACAGTCGGCGGGACTCACGGTTATCGGAGGCATCTTAAACACTCAGTACAAAACGTAAACAAAGAAGAATCAGGCTGTAATGGCGCCAGTGCGCAGAGAACAGATCTAAGTACCCAGTGCGCATGTGTAGAACGCCGACTGCAGAGCTGCGGCCGCGGTGTGGCAAAACGGTACTTACTTAAAAAAACATGCCTCGTACGTTTTTGACAGCCTTTGATACTTTTGTCACCTCCTGGGCGATTCAACCCTCGTTGATTGACATCAAGGGACTGCAACCATGTTGAACGTGATATCAGTCCTTTGTCATTCAGTGCGACCGCAATTTTTGCACTGGTCTACTGGGTGGAACCACGACAGACAGTTCAAAAGCATTCGACGAAATTTGAACGTGATCCGACGCAGCAAAGTGCCTTATCCTTTCGCAGTGCTCTTGTTTCACGCCCTCCTTGCATCGTAATCATGCAAGGGTGTGACATTGACACAGGCATAAATAAAAAGGAAAAAGGTCCGTCTAAGACTCCCCAGTTTGGGAAAAACCTCGGTTGCCCCCACCGGCATTCATCGAGAATTTTGAAAATGTTCCTTTACAGAGAAAAGTTGTGAAGTTGCCCAAAAAGCTTGCAACTAGGCAACCCCTTGATACACCTGCCCTGCAGGCAACCAGGAATATTTCGCTTCACTGTGAAGGCACATTTAAACGATGAGCGTGTGAGACTTTCACGGAGGCGGAGACACAATTCTGTCAGAAATTTGATTCCCGTGTGACGTATTAACCTACTGTACGAGTGACATGGGCTTCTCTGGTCTTTTTCCTGCCTGTGTCGGCACCTTGCTGTTTGAAGCTTCATCCAGGCCTCGGGAGGCGTCCCAGAGCGCAATACTTTTGGACTATCACAGAGAAAGGTTGTAGGCACATTCGAAATAAATTTAAAACTTATACATTGGGATGGGAGACAATTACGTGATTCTAAAAGTAATTGTTTATTTCTATTACACAGTGTACATTATTAAACAGCTATCCTGGAGCATCGAGGGTGACTTACGAAAATTGGTCGACAGAACTGAGGTTGAACGAAAATGTTGGTGCTCCGACATTTTATACATTACTGAAAATGCTCCTCTCCATATGTTGGTGTTCTCATACATCGATACACAGACACTTACCTGCTCCGCACCCCAGATAAATTTCTGCGGACGCCCACGTCCCCGTCATAAATAAATACATAAATAGAGAGACGCTGTTCTACCAAGTTAGTGCTGATCTATTACGCTACGATACCTTGCTACTAACAATTCTTTGGATGACTTAGAACTTCACGTTAAGTATTTGAGACGTATTTATAGAAACGGGTCATGCAATAATACGTGCACTAAAGGATTACATTAGCGTAAGTAGACACTAAGACAAATATCTATACACACTTTCATTTGTCGCTTTGTATTAATTAAATTTCTTAAAAACTGTTCCGTTGTAGCGACAAGCGCCGGAATGATGATCAAGAACGGAAGAGTGGAGAGGGATGTGGGACGACGTCAGCCAATAGTAAGATGACGAACCCCTCTCTAGGACATCACAGAGACAGGAGCGGCCTCTACACGAAGAGAATACAAGCTCCGCGCCGCCTAGCCGCGGCCGGAGTGGAAGAGGAGCCATCATACAAACGCTACAGCAGTGATTTGTGAACTGTATTGTTTGGCTTGCAATGAAATTATGTATACCGAAGGACGTTGATTATTTGCATGTCGCCATTTGCTTCCGACACATCTTGGCGAATACACAAAGCATTGTCAATTTAACTTACTGTGATAAACTCCATTCATATGATATGCTTCAATTGTTGTCTAGCGATCCGAGAAAACAGCTTTCTAGGAACCCTATATTAGACGAGTGGGCAGAGCACAATAAAAACATCTTCCTTTGTGGCCGCCAGCCGAAGTGGCCGTGCGGTTCTAGGCGCTGCAGTCTGGAACCGAGTGACCGCTGCGGTCGCAGGTTCGAATCCTGCCTCGGGCATGGATGTGTGTGATGTCCTTAGGGTCGTTAGGTTTCATTAGTTCTAAGTTCTAGGCGACTGATGACCTCAGAAGTTAAGTCCATTCTGAACCATTCTGAACCTTTGTGGCCGTTTCTCGTATTGTCTGAGCAGCAAATTATTCTACTCATCACTCTTAACACTACTATTTTTGTGCTCATCAACCCTAACATTCCACAATATCGTTATTGATTTAT
The DNA here is from genome assembly GCF_021461385.2 of Schistocerca piceifrons. Classification (NCBI taxonomy): domain Eukaryota; kingdom Metazoa; phylum Arthropoda; class Insecta; order Orthoptera; family Acrididae; genus Schistocerca; species Schistocerca piceifrons. Next base: position 60,824,828 of record NC_060142.1, read on the forward strand.
ATAGCTCAGCACACTGAATAAACAAGCTCGATCTCCTTGTCTTGTACTCTTGTTCCACTTACCACTGCAAACGCCGATGAGCAACAAACTGCGAGAGTTTGCTAAGGATATTTATTGTCAATACTACACGTGGAGCCGCGCGAGATTAGCTGAGCGGTCTCAGGCGCTGCAGTCATGGACTGTGCGGCTGATCCCGGCGGAGGTTCGAGTCCTCCCTCGGGCATGGGTGTGTGTGTTTGTCCTTAGGATAATTTAGGTTAAGTAGTGTGTAAGCTTAGGGTCTGATGACCTTAGCAGTTAAGTCCCATAAGATTTCACACACATCTGAGCACATTTGAACTACCCGTGGACGACAAAGTATTTCCGGGCAGCGCAATAATTCTCAAAAGTATTTGACGATCTCAGTATTACTGCGCAGCCTCTCAGTCTCATCCCTACACGTTTAATATTATTGCACATCAGCAAATATTGCACATTACTATTGACTGTTTAGGGGGCGCTTTAAGGGAATGTAATTCATCCACGAAAGAAGTGGTTTACAAAACACTTATTAATCGATTTTTGTGAATTGTTCATCAGTCCGGGTTTCTTACCAAGAGAAAGTTAACATAAGAGAGGAGAGAGAGAAGATCCAAATATCAGTACCGCATTTCGATACTAGATTGTTTACACCAACGAGAGATCGTCACGGATATGCTTACCGAACTCCAGTGGCAGCCGTTGCAAGTCCGCCGTTGTGCATCACGAAGGGGAGTACCGTTGAAATTTCGAGATCGTATGTTCCAAGAAGAGTCGGCCAACAAATCACTTCCCCTCAAATACGTCACCTCACGCGTAATTATCTGTGACACAGAGCTTTACCAACAATCGTTCTTCTCACGTGCCATTGACGAATGGAACATGAAAGGAATGGAAATACAGTAGTAACAGAAATGTCCTCCGCCACACACCTGAAGGTGGCTTGCAGAGTAAAGATGTAAATGTAGTGGCAGAACATGTAATCTATTCGTTTTATCTTCACAACAGGGCCGATAGTAGGAAGTGTTTTCCATAACTAGAAACGTACACAATAGGGTGAAAAGTACCTGGACACTCCTATATAAAGTGTAATTCCACGAGCTGCGACATAGTCACGAATTGAACAGTGACCGGAACATAGAATAAATTTCCTTTACTTCGCGTATATATTAGTTTGCTTTGAATAGTAGTGCTGCTGACAAGATGACTCTTGTATATACTATTATTTATATACATTTGACGTCTCTGGCGCTGATTATGTGTGTAGCAACTGACGACGCCACTATGGTTCCGGTATATTAGGACATGTCTTTTATAAAACACATCTGAAGATGGTCATTTTGGCAAAAAAATTTTGACCACAGACGTGAAGTAAAGGAAGATTTATAAAGTGTAACTGACCACTAGATGTGACGACGGGGGCCAGTCAGTAGAAAAGTCTTTACAGTAAAGAAGCAGTAAGAACAAAATGGGAGAGTTGGAAATTTCGTGGTAAGTTCCTACGGGACCAAACTACTGAGGCTTACACTACTAGGCTTACACACTACTTAAACTAATGCCAAGGACAACACACACACACACAAACACACACACACACACACACACACACACACACATGCCCAAGGGAGGAAGCGAACCTCCGACAGGAGGAGCCACGCGAACCGTGGCAAGGCGCCCGTAGACCGCACGGTTACCCTGTAGTGACGTAACAAGACAGTTACGCCACACGGTAGTAGCCAAAAGAAAGGCACGCTAGACTAATGCTGTGGCCGATAGTGCACGAACGGCAATAAGCAGACGGGCGTGAAGTCTGGAACATGAGAACTTATAAATGAATACGAAGAAAAGTATGTAGATGCTTTTTACTTAACTTTTATTTATTCCTTGGAATACATCTCTCTTGAATACTCGAAGCTATAGGCACTGATACAAATGGCTCCTTGTTAGTTCGTAGCCATTAACTTCTGATGGCTATTCTGTCTCTCGGCTAATGAGAGAGAAAGGCTTCGTACCACTGGGCGATAGCTAGGTTCTCGTACAACTGGGGTCGATTCCACTCTCGTATCACGAGACCTGCCTTGGTGGTGGCGCTAGGTCTGCGATCACAGTGGCGACACGCGGGTCCGACATGTACTACATGGACCGCGGCCGATTTAAACTACCACCTAGCAAGTGTGGTGTCTGGCGGTGACACCACAACCCCGCGCGGGAATGGGAGTGTTCAGTGACCTAGGACGTGGAGTCGACGTGGTATGTAACCGGAGAAACAACTGATGTGTGAATTTGCACTCTTATAAGCAGCCCAAGTCGACTGTTGGCGATGTGACTGTGAAGTGGAAGTGTGAAGGGACAACCACAGATAAACCAAGACAGGCTGACCTCGTTTACTGACCCACAGCGACTTTCGAGCATTGCGGAGAATGGTTGTAAAACATCGCATGAAATCAACGGAAGGAATCACTCCTGACTTCCATCGTGCTATCAACAGTCCTGCTAGCACAGTGATTGTGAATAGGGGGTAAAAAAGAATGTCGCAGATTCGTCAAGCAATTCCTCATAAGCCAGACATTTCTGTGGCCAGTGCTAAGAGTCGCTGGAGGTGGCGCCAGAACAGTGGGCTATGGGCTGCTGCAAACGAGTGACTAGGACTGACGAAATATGCTGTACCCTATGACAGTCAGATGAAGGGTTTGCTTTATATGAATGTGTGGTGTCTGTTCTTTCGGATATGTCCAAAAGCATAGACACCACGCATTCAACTTATGATTGGCCTAGCTGGTCATTGAATCCACCTGTGCAGATGCACAAAAACATCCAACCTCCTATGGGAATCTCAGAGACCGAACATGGAGGATATGGACCGGCACTGCAGATAGGTGCCACTAGACGGGAGTGTGGATAGGCCGTGAGGCCTGCCAAGAAAATCCGCGCAGTTGCCATAACGATGCGTCCCGGATGGCACAGTAATTAGCACACCTGCCTTGTAAGCAGGAGATCACAGTTTCGAATCCCGGTCCGGGACACATTTTCACTCTGAAACATCCTGCTAACAAACCGCAGGACAGAACAGGTAGTTGGAATTGTGGAAATGGGTCAAAAATGAGCGGCTCTCAGTTACACTCGAACACATATAACTTTATTTAGTTGCCCAAACATTACAGAGCAAATTTCCGAGCTTAGCTATCGACTGAATATGTCATACAATCTTATGGCTTAAAGGCACAGCCTCTTTAATTTTTAAAACGACTGAAGGCCCATGATTTAAAACAGAACTACAATAAATTTTCAAAGGCAGAAGGCCGAAAGCTTTATGTAAAACATTTTAAATGAGGCTCAAGGCCCAAACAATGCAAGACTTGACAAGTAGGGAACTTTCGATTTTAAAACGGCTCAAGGCCCATTATTTAAAACCCAACTAAAAGCTTACAAATTTAGATCATCAGCTATGACCCATTAAAATACAAACACCAATAAGAAAAGGCAATACAGCCAGCGGCGCTCAGAACTTTCCAGGGGTCGGTCTGAACTTGAAATATTAAAGTACGCTTAGGGGACACAGGTAGTCGCCCCAACTACACTCCTGGAAATGGAAAAAAGAACACATTGACACCGGTGTGTCAGACCCACCATACTTGCTCCGGACACTGCGAGAGGGCTGTACAAGCAATGATCACACGCACGGCACAGCGGACACACCAGGAACCGCGGTGTTGGCCGTCGAATGGCGCTAGCTGCGCAGCATTTGTGCACCGCCGCCGTCAGTGTCAGCCAGTTTGCCGTTGCATACGGAGCTCCATCGCAGTCTTTAACACTGGTAGCATGCCGCGACAGCGTGGACGTGAACCGTATGTGCAGTTGACGGACTTTGAGCGAGGGCGTATAGTGGGCATGCGGGAGGCCGGGTGGACGTACCGCCGAATTGCTCAACACGTGGGGCGTGAGGTCTCCACAGTACATCGATGTTGTCGCCAGTGGTCGACGGAAGGTGCACGTGCCCGTCGACCTGGGACCGGACCGCAGCGACGCACGGATGCACGCCAAGACCGTAGGATCCTACGCAGTGCCGTAGGGGACCGCACCGCCACTTCCCAGCAAATTAGGGACACTGTTGCTCCTGGGGTATCGGCGAGGACCATTCGCAACCGTCTCCATGAAGCTGGGCTACGGTCCCGCACACCGTTAGGCCGTCTTCCGCTCACGCCCCAACATCGTGCAGCCCGCCTCCAGTGGTGTCGCGACAAGCGTGAATGGAGGGACGAATGGAGACGTGTCGTCTTCAGCGATGAGAGTCGCTTCTGCCTTGGTGCCAATGATGGTCGTATGCGTGTTTGGCGCCGTGCAGGTGAGCGCCACAATCAGGACTGCATACGACCGAGGCACACAGGGCCAACACCCGGCATCATGGTGTGGGGAGCGATCTCCTACACTGGCCGTACACCACTGGTGATCGTCGAGGGGACACTGAATAGTGCACGGTACATCCAAACCGTCATCGAACCCATCGTTCTACCATTCCTAGACCGGCAAGGGAACTTGCTGTTCCAACAGGACAATGCACGTCCGCATGTATCCCGTGCCACCCAACGTGCTCTAGAAGGTGTAAGTCAACTACCCTGGCCAGCAAGATCTCCGGATCTGTTCCCCATTGAGCATGTTTGGGACTGGATGAAGCGTCGTCTCACGCGGTCTGCACGTCCAGCACGAACGCTGGTCCAACTGAGGCGCCAGGTGGAAATGGCATGGCAAGCCGTTCCACAGGACTACATCCAGCATCTCTACGATCGTCTCCATGGGAGAATAGCAGCCTGCATTGCTGCGAAAGGTGGATATACACTGTACTAGTGCCGACATTGTGCATGCTCTGTTGCCTGTGTCTATGTGCCTGTGGTTCTGTCAGTGTGATCATGTGATGTATCTGACCCCAGGAATGTGTCAATAAAGTTTCCCCTTCCTGGGACAATGAATTCACGGTGTTCTTATTTCAATTTCCAGGAGTGTATATCCGATCCGCTCGGCAACCCAACCGAGAGACAGTCAACGGACCCACCGACAAGACGACTTGCTTTCCACCCGACCAGTACACAAGGAACTCCAGAGCCAAAAAGTAAAAATTGTAGCTGCCCACAACCAAGTATGCATAAGCTGTCAAAACTGCACACACGTGTTGGACAGCGACAACACGGTGAGGAAAGGACACTGCCTGAATTATACGTCAGTGGCCAGGGCAGGTAACCGGAACTCTAACGGCCACAAGGCAGAAAATTCCGCTGGTGCACTTGGACTTCAAATAACCAAAATACAGTTAAACTCCACCGGATGGTGGCCAAACCTTCGCTAGCACGAACACTCGCTGTTGCTCACGGGAATACCCCAAACAGCCAACCATGAAAACCAATGGCGCAATGTGATCAGACTGGCTTCAGTAATTAAATCACCGCTCAACTTCGATGTCCAGGGACGGTGAGCAACGAACCTCGTAGCAATCGGTACAGCTCCCACACACTCTGACACTGCGAAGAGACCGCCAGCGTGTTCGGCCCACTGCGCCACGTGGAGATTTACTGGCTGATCCACACCAACCGACCGACTACCACACTTCAGCACGGAGACAGCACTAACATAACTGAGCAGTCGACCATCACAAGATACACACAGTTTCACGAACACTAGCACGAAGGACCAGACAATACTGACGGCAGCGACTGCGCAATAACAAGCACGAATCACTAGTCGGCACACCCCGATGTTGTTCAATCTGTATATTGAGCAAGCAGTAAAGGAAACAAAAGAAAAATTCGGAGTAGGTATTAAAATTCATGGAGAAGAAATAAAAACTTTGAGGTTCGCCGATGACATTGTAATTCTGTCAGAGACAGCAAAGGACTTGGAAGAGCAGTTGAATGGAATGGACAGTGTCTTGAAAGGAGCGTATAAGATGAACATCAACAAAAGCAAAACAAGGATAATGGAATGTAGTCTAATTAAGTCGGGTGATGCTGAGGGAATTAGATTAGGAAATGAGGCACTTAAAGTAGTAAAGGAGTTTTGCTATTTGGGGAGCAAAATAACTGATGATGGCCGAAGTAGAGAGGATATAAAATGTAGGCTGGCAATGGCAAGGAAAGCGTTTCTGAAGAAGAGAAATTTGTTAACATCCAGTATTGATTTAATTGTCAGGAAGTCATTTCTGAAAGTATTCGTATGGAGTGTAGCCATGTATGGAAGTGAAACATGGACGATAAATAGTTTGGACAAGAAGAGAATAGAAGCTTTCGAAATGTGGTGCTCCAGAAGATTAGATGGGTAGATCACATAACTAATGAGGAAGTATTGAATAGGATTGGGGAGAAGAGAAGTTTGTGGCACAACTTGACCAGAAGAAGGGATCGGTTGGTAGGACATGTTCTGAGGCATCAAGGGATCACCAATTTAGTATTGGAGGGCAGCGTGGAGGGTAAAAATCGTAGAGGGAGACCAAGAGATGAATACACTAAGCAGATTCAGAAGGATGTAGGTTGCAGTAGGTACTGGGAGATGAAAAAGCTTGCACAGTATAGAGTAGCATGGAGAGCTGCATCAAACCAGTCTCAGGACTGAAGACCACAACAACAACAACTCTTAATGAAGTTAACGATCACTTTATATAGACGAACGTCTTTAATGTACAAAAGAGAAGAAGCTGATTGAGGAAGATGGTAGCCCATACTCAGCAACATCTTCAAAAAGACCAACCGTTCACGGTCAAAGTTGGGGCACATAAATAAGATGTGGTTGACATCAGCTTCCGACTCAGGATCACACTCACATGCTGGTGAACTGTAAACGTTGATCCGATGTACATGTTGTGGGAAAGAGGCATGATTGAAGCGGAGTCTTATAATGGTAGAAATCGTGGATCGGCCCAGATGTGTCCTCATGAACCACGGCTGTGAAGGAATCCGAGGTTGTAGCACTGCGTAATAACTGCCTTTTGTCTGTTGAGAAACGTTCCACATTTCCTGCCATTGTTGTCTTGCGTGATCCTTGACTGCACGCAAGTAGTCTGTATAAGGAAGCTGCAGATCCAGGACGGTGCCTGACGTTGCCGCTTGTTCGGCTAATGCACCGACTTCATCATTATAGAAGATACCAGAGTGGGAAGGGATATGCGACTTGCCGTGCCTGATTGTCTTGGGCTCGGAAGGACTGGACCAAAGGGGTATTTAACGTCATTAGTAGTGCCAACAAGTTTTAAAATAAATTCATTGGAACATAGATCAATCAAATCAGTTAAAACTTTAGCCTTTTCTCCACAGTGATGATAAGGATTGACACAACACAAATGTCAAATTTAAAATAATGAAAGTCTGTTTCATGAAATCACAAGACCAATGCTTTGACTTACAACAAATATTAAAGGAGAATTATTCAAAAGGTTACACACGCGTCAGCAACTATAGTTGAATTGTTTTATCTTGGCGGCTCGCGCATGCCCGCCCAGACGCGGGAGATTGCTGCGTTGCCAGTTGCACACGACGCACGCGCCAAGAGAAACAGCGCCATAGTATAGTATAGTTCGCAAGCTTACGTTTAGGGAGGAGCGCGCAGTTTATGAAGTAAAGCCACCACGGCCGCATTAACCCTTTCGCTGCTACAGAGACGTGCTCCCCGCATTCCGCGCTGTGCGCGATTTTGTCACTGCACTGCTCGCCTGTGCTGACACATGGTGTTTCCGACTGCTTTGACACACTTATCATTCGATTCCACAAAAACTATTTGGCCCAAAAATTAGATTTTTACACGTCTTCTTGACTGATACCTTCCCCCCCACTTCCTTTGACTAACTGAAGTGCTTTAAAATAAAGCAAAACGCGCCCGGTGTAAATAAAACTTTTATTGCAGTCGCGAAAGACGGAATATTTCTCAATATTACATACGACACCTATGTGGTACTTAAATTAAATGAGATATTGTTATATAGTAAATTTTATATGAAATTTAGGTACCTTGTCCACATTTCATTCTCAACATTGTGGCAACTAAAATCGACCATACGGAAAGTATACCCTATGGATTTTTACCTCTCCAAACTCTTCAAAATTTCGTGCAATGGTTTACTACATTTAATGCTGCACAATAACTGGATTGAACATCGAAACAAAATTAAGTCATTTATGGGGGGAAGGTATCAGTCAAGAAGATGTGTAAAAATCTAATTTTTGGGCCAAATAGTTTTTGTGAAATCGAATGATAAGTGTGTCAAAGCAGTGGGAACACCATGTGTGTGCACAGGCGAGCAGTGCAGTGATGACAAAATCGCGCACAGCGCGGAATGCGAGGAGCACGTGACTGCAGCAGCGAAAGGGTTAATGAAGAGACAAAGCACTAGAAATTTCAAAAATTGCATTCAAACGGATAAAATTCATGAAGTTAGACACTTCGATATTGTTTTAAAATGAAACAAATATTTAGCATTGCACAAGGTTTGAAGTCGTCACCTTTCGGTTACTAACCCAACGCATTAACTGTTACTCTAGCGCAGCTCGTCCTGCAAAGTCCCTACATAAGGAGTCTAAGAGGTCACGCAAAATTCTGACAAACACTGTTGGTATGCCTATGAATTACTTCGTCGAAGTACAATAGGAAATAAACAATTACCGCTGTTCTTTATTGCGAAAAAGCGGTTCGTGAAATTGATACAAACACCTTTCCTTGCTATCGCCTGAATTAAGAGTCTTATTGCTTGTTTGGTTTAATTAATTAATAGAAAATGAAGGAATTGGTATAAAGAATGGTTTTTCCAAACTTTCAAAAAACAAAGTCTGCTATCAAGACATTGCTTTTGTTCTATTACTTTGTTTATGACTGAACGTTTGTAAAACTGAAGACACTCGTCCGTGCTCTGCTCTGCATTCGAGATCTGGCAACGTCGTTTCTGTTCATTGGCTGACTGTATTTTTTGACGTCAGATGCGCAGAACGAACCTAAACTCGGCCGCCAACATAAATGACACGCACTTTAGTGTTCTTGGCGTTTGTTTAAGGAAAGTCACTGAAACTGTTACAGGGCAAAACAGGTTATCAAACCTAGCAAAGCATATAGCAACAGCAGGAAAAATATGTGCATAAGTAAAGTCTGTTTGCGAGTAAGCCACTCATTGACTAATAACATGCCCTGACTTCGCCCAAACTTTCGGCACGTCTTACAGTCACTCCCATACCGATTCTCCGTCTCTCCGACATAATGCAGAAATTGTGTGTGTGTGTGTGGGGGGGGGGGGCAGGGGGGGGGGGGACGAAAAGGCTTGCACAGGTCAAACGCGCTCCCATTTGCTCGGGGTTCAACTGTTTTCCAAAACGATGTCCCACGGAAGTATTCCGCAGTAAATGGTTGAAATGGCTCTGAGCACTATGGGACTTGACATCTCAGGGCATCAGTCCCCTATAACTTAGAACAGCTTAAACCTAACTAACCTAAGGACATCACACACATCCAAGCCCGAGGCAGGATTCTAACCTGCGACCGCAGCGGTCGCGCGGTTCCAGACTGTAGCGCCAAGAACCGCTCGGCCACGACGGCCGGCGGTTCGTTCTTCTTTGTAGTCGGACCAAGACCAGGCAACGAACCCATTGGTCTATAGAAGAGACCTACACAGCCACAACACTGACCGACTCGACCGCCACCCTCTCCGTTAAGCCACTTCCTTTCTCTCTCTCTGCGCACCACGCCGATCACTGTCCAAGCCGCTCTCCCTCTCCCGACTCATTCCCGCCGCACCTCGCGCCTTCTTCTCTGGACAAAGATAACGAATGCGAGAGCGTGACACGAGATATCGAACGCAGCAGAGCCGGCCGGTGTCGCCGAGCGGTTCTACGCCCTTCAGTCTGGAAGCGGTCGCACGGTTCGAATCCTGCCTCGGGCATGGATGTGTGTGATGTTCTTAGGTTAGTTAGTACCAAAGCGCTCAGAGCCATTTGAACCTTTTTTTTTTAGTTCAGCGCACCACACTGTTGTTACGGTACGTGATTTTTGTACTTAGGCTGTCGTCCCCATTCTTGTGTATAAGAAAACTCTGAATGCGGAAGGGACACAGTTAATAGCGTTGTGTATTACGTAAACAGATCGGAGATGATGCTTACGTGTATCGGCATTATAATGCACATTGTCATAAAGCAGCACCTGTGAGACAATGGTTTGTGGACAATAACACTTCTGGAATAGACTGGCCTGTCCAAAGTACCGACCTGAACCCAATGGACCACCTTTGTAATGAGCTAGAACGTCGACTTCGCTCCAGCAGTTGACATGGCAACTAACCTTCTCGGGTTTCGGCTGTTGGGGAAGAATTGGTTGCCATCCCTAAGCAGACATTCAAACGCCTCAGTGAAAGTGTCTCCAGCAGAGTTCAGGTCGTCATAAGGCGGACGTGTCCCGTACCAACAATAATGTGTATCCCAATACTTTTGATCAGATAAAATATGGTGAAGTTGAAAGAGCGAGAGTGAAATGTAGTTAGTGAGAGAGATATACGTGAGTATGATAAACCCCTTCCTCGAAAATTTCATTCCTTCATACCTCCTCTGTGTTGCCACAGATGACGTGCCACTGTTCTCATTTGGACCAAGATTGCAGAACATGCGAAGTGACTATTTGTTGACTATTTGTTACCGCCGCTCTGAGTGGAAAGCTTAAGTACTAATTAACGTTCACCAACCTGCAGTCTTCTGCAGTTTTTGTCCCCTGCGCAGAAAAGTACACGTAGCTCCTGAATCCGTTATCTTGAGGCTGTAATAAACTCGTAGCGAGGAACTGATATTGTATAAATAATTAAATTTTCAATTTGTTTACTACACAGGACGCTACTCGCTTTTTATTAGCAGAATACGAGAAACTGCACTATTACATTCCACTTCATGAATCACAAATAATCTCCGCTCTTGACACTTTCACAGCAAGTAACCTAAATATGAACAGCGTATTTGCGTAATTACTATGTAGCTGATCTCGGTTACATGTCCAAACAACCAGAGATTGCTAATTAAGTTCTTTACCGATACCGACTGCGGCAGACAACATATGTGTCAACCGTGACTGTCGAACCAACTTGACTGCCATCCAAAATAGACGCTATCCGAAGATCTCCGAAGTGTTCCGTCTTCCTTTCCGTTTAGCAGTTGTTTATTGTTCTGGTGGTTATTAACACTTTTTAATTAATAGAATGGTAGTCTTCTGTTGAGAGATGCTTTTATAAAGAAGGTAAGGAAATTCACAACTTAATTTTTCTAGCATTAATAACAGAAGTTTATCATTTTGGCGCGCTACTTCCGAACGCAGCAGCCAATCGCGGAAAAAGGACCACAATTCGGTGGTCTTTCTCATTATACCCGTACCGAAAAACCGTCAGTGTACCTGACACCACATTACGTCATCTGCCCAAAGCTGTGTCCTCAACTGCTCTAAGAAGAGCTTCTAGTACCTGAATACGAGGACAGTAAAGCCAGAAATATTAAAAGTACATGCAACGAAGTGTACTTCTATGGCAGGGAAACAACATTGAACTGGTAACAGAAAGTGGTGCCTAAGAAAACTGCATGACATATTCAACCAACTACATGTATACCTCGAAGATGTCAACAAAGTTACTGGAAGGGGATGACGTTGTCGGCTCTCATTTGTCTGCACACACAGAAAACGAATAGCTGCGGGAACTCCTGTTCTGGATACATTCTCACGCTGCCACTTAAAGTGCAGTTCTGATTTTCATAGCATTGTGGTAATAGCCCTATCAATTCTCTTTACGCCGGCCGTTGTGGCCGAGCGGTTCTATGCTCCTCAGTCCGGAACCGAGCTGCTGCTATGGTGCAGCTTCGAATCATGCCTCGGGCATGCATGTGTGTGATCTCCTTAGATTAGTTAGGTTTAAGTAGTTCTAAGTCTAGGGGACTGATGACCTCAGATGTTAAGTCCCATAGTGCCTAGAGCCATTTCAACCATTTTTGAATTCTCTTTATACTTTCGAAACTAGACTAAGTCATTCCATTTCGTAAAATAAACACTGCAAGGAGAAACGATGCCAATAGTGGAAGTAAATAATAATATGTACAGGGTTATTACAAATGACTGAAGCGATTTCACAGCTCTACAATAACTTTATTATTTGAGATATTTTCACAATGCTTTGCACACACATACAAAAACTCAAAAAGTTTTTTTAGGCATTCACAAATGTTCGATATGTGCCCCTTTAGTGATTCGGCAGACATCAAGCCGATAATCAAGTTCCTCCCACACTCGGTGCAGTATGTCCCCATCAATGAGTTCGAAAGCATCGTTGATGCGAGCTGGCAGTTCTGGCACGTTTCTTGGTAGAGGAGGTTTACACACTGAATATTTCACATAACCCCACAGAAAGAAATCTCATGGGGTTAAGTCGGGAGAGCGTGGAGGCCATGACATGAATTGCTGATCACGATCTCCACCACGACCGATCCATCGGTTTTCCAATCTCCTGTTTAAGAAATGCCGAACATCATGATGGAAGTGGGGTGGAGCACCATCCTGTTGAAAGATGAAGTCGGCGCTGTCGGTCTCCAGTTGTGGCATGAGCCAATTTTCCAGCATGTCCAGATACACGTGTCCTGTAACGTTTTCTTTCGCAGAAGAAAAAGGGGCCGTAAACTTTAAACCGTGAGATTGCACAAAGCACGTTAACTTTTGGTGAAATGGGAATTTGGTGCACGAATGCGTGAGGATTCTCTACCGCCCAGATTCGCACATTGTGTCTGTTCACTTCACCATTAAGAAAAAAATGTTGCTTCATCACTGAAAACAAGTTTCGCACTGAACGCATCCTCTTCCATGAGCTGTTGCAACCGCGCCGAAAATTCAAAGCGTTTGACTTTGTCATCGGGTGTCAGGGCTTGTAGCAATTGTAAACGGTAAGGCTTCTGCTTTAGCCTTTTCCGTAAGATTTTCCAAAACGTCGGCTGTGGTACGTTTAGCTCCCTGCTTGCTTTATTCGTCGACTTCCGCGGGCTACGCGTGAAACTTGCCCGCACGCGTTCAACCGTTTCTTCGCTCACTGCAGGCCGACCCGTTGATTTCCCCTTACAGAGGCATCCAGAAGCTTTAAACTGCGCATACCATCGCCGAATGGAGTTAGCAGTTTGTGGATCTTTGTTGAACTTCGTCCTGAAGTGTCGTTGCACTGTTATGACTGACTGATGTGAGTGCATTTCAAGCACGACATACGCTTTCTCGGATCCTGTCGCCATTTTGTCTCACTGCGCTCTCGAGCGCTCTGGCGGCAGAAACCTGAAGTGCGGCTTCAGCCGAACAAAACTTTATGAGTTTTTCTACGTATCTGTAGTGTGTCGTGACCATATGTCAATGAATGGAGCTACAGTGAATTTATGAAATCGCTTCAATCATTTTTAATAGCCCTGTACGTAACGGCCCGCAAGATTCGTCTCCAGCAGACTGGAAACTGGCACTTGTGGTGGGAGAGAGACATGAGGGTGGTGAACAGAACGTAAGGTGTGACCTACCTCATTGCTATGGTAGTTGAACTGGAGGCAGATAGCTGTCAGTCACTTTGTTACCCTGGTCCAGTTATAGACAAGCCACTTGTAAGATCAAAGAAATAAACGTGTAACGGTACTGTGAATATTGTTTATGATTTAGAGCAAGAAACATTCATCTGAAAACATAGTAGTTAACTGTTACGTAGATTAAAACATATATTATTAATACAGAGAAATTGGACTGACTGAAGTCAATGAAGAAATAAATAAACTGCAGAGCCAAGGAAACTAATATTGTGTAGGTCCCAGCAAACACGCAGAAGTGCCGCAACACGACGTCGCATGGACTCGACTTTCTGAAGTAGTGCTGGAAGAAATTTACATTGTGAATCCTCCAGGACTGTCCATAAATCCGTAAGAGTACGAGGGGGTGGAATTCTCTTCTGAACTGCAAGTTGCAAGGCGTCCCAGTTATGCTCAATAATGCTCATGTCTGGGAAGTTTGCTGACCAGCGGAATTCTTTAAACTCAGAAAAGTGTTCTTGAAGCCACTCTGTAGCAATTCTGGACGTGTGGGGTGTCGCATTGTCCTGCTGGAACTACATAATTCCGCCGGAATGCACAATGGACATGAATGGATTCAGGTGATCAGACAGTATGCTTTCGTAATAGTCAACTTTCAGAGTAGTATTTAGCCGTATCCGGGGTTCCATATCACTCCATCTGCACACGCTCCACATCATTACAGTGCCTCCACCAGCTTGAACAGGCCCCTGTTGACATGCAGGGTCCATGGATTCATTAGGTTCTCTCCATACCCGTACACGTCCATTAACTCGATAAAATTTGAAACGACGCTCGTCCGACCAGGCAACAGGTTTCCAGTTATCAACAGTGCCGGTGTTGACAGACCCAAGCGAGGCTTAAAATTTTGTGTCGTGCCTTCATAAAGGGTACACGAATGAGCCTTTGGCTCCGAAAGCCCGTATCCATGATGTCTTTTTGAATGGTTCACACGCTGACACTTGTTGATGGCCCAGCACTAAATCTGCAGCAATTTGCGGAGGGTTGCATTTCTGTCAGGTTGACCGATTCACGTCGTCGTTGGTCCCGTTCTTGCAGGACCTTTTTCCGAGAGATTTGCGGACATTTGATATTTTACCTGTTTCCTGATATTCGCAGTACATTCGTGAAATGGTCGTACAGGAAAATCTCCACTTGACACTTGATCGCTACGTCGAAGATTCTGTGTCACATCGCTCGTGCGCTGGCTGTAACACTCTTCATAACATGCCACTGTAGCAGTGGCGCGAGACACTTGTCTTATATAGGCGTCGCCGACGGCAGCGCCGCATTCTGCCTGTTTACATATCTTGAATTTGAATACGCATGCCTATACCAGTTTCTTTTGCGCTTCCACGTAATAACTTTCTATTTGCCGAGTGTACAAGCTTACTTGTATTGTGTGTGTATAATTCACGCGCAGATACTCACTGCCGTCCAACGTGGACTGTAGTTATCGTATCACAGCGAAACATGGTACAGGGTGTTTCAAAAATGACCGGTAAATTTGAAACGGCAATAAAAACTAAACGAGCAGCGATAGAAATACACCGTTTGTTGCAATATGCTTGGGACAACAGTACATTTTCAGGCGGACAAACTTTCGAAATTACAGTAGTTACAATTTTCAACAACAGATGGCGCTGCAAGTGATGTGAAAGATATAGAAGACAACGCAGTCTGTGGGTGCGCCATTCTGTACGTCGTCTTTCTGCTGTAAGCGTGTGCTGTTCACAACGTGCAAGTGTGCTGTAGACAACATGGTTTATTCCTTAGAACAGAGAATTTTTCTGGTGTTGGAATTCCACCCCCTAGAACACAGTGGTGTTGCAGCAAGACGAAGTTTTCAACGGGGGTTTAATGTAACCAAAGGACCGATAAGCGATACAATAAAGGATCTATTTGAAAAATTGCAACGGACTGGGAACGTGACGGATGAACGTGCTGGAAAGGTAGGGCGACCGCGTACGTCAACCACAGAGGGCAACGCGCAGCTAGTGCAGCAGGTGGTCTAACAGCGGCCTCGGGTTTCCGTTCGCCGTGTTGCAGCTGCGGTCCAAATGACGCCAACGTCCACGTATCGTCTCATGCGCCAGAGTTTACACCTCTATCCATACAAAATTCAAACGCGGCAACCCCTCAGCGCCGCTACCATTGCTGCACGAGAGACATTCGCTAACGATATAGTGCACAGGATTGATGACGGCGATATGCATGTGGGCAGCATTTGGTTTGACGAAGCTTATTTTTACCTGGACGGCTTCGTCAATAAACAGAACTGGCGCATATGGGGAACCGAAAAGCCCCATGTTGCAGTCCCATCGTCCCTGCATACTCAAAAAGTACTGGTCTGGGCCGCCATTTCTTCCAAAGGAATCATTGGCCCATTTTTCAGATCCGAAACGATTACTGCATCACGCTATCTGGACATTCTTCGTGAATTTGTGGCGGTACAAACTGCCTTAGACGACACTGCGAACACCTCGTGGTTTATGCAAGATGGTGCCCGGCCACATCGCACGGCCGACGTCTTTAATTTCCTGAATGAATATTTCGATGATCGTGTGATTGCTTTGGGCTATCCGAAACATACAGGAGGCGGCGTGGATTGGCCTCCCTATTCGCCAGACATGAACCCCTGTGACTTCTTTCTGTGGGGACACTTGAAAGACAAGGTGTACCGCCAGAATCCAGAAACAATCGAACAGCTGAAGCAGCACATCTCATCTGCATGTGAAGCCATTTCGCCAGACACGTTGTCAAAGGTTTCGGGTAATTTCATTCAGAGACTACGCCATATTATTGCTGCGCATGGTGGCTATGTGGAAAATATCGTACTAGAGAGTTTCCCAGACCGCAGCGCCATCTGTTGTTGAAAATTGTAACTACTGTAATTTCGAAAGTTTGTCTGCCTGAAAATGTACTGTTGTCCCAAGCATATTGCAACAAACGGTGTATTTCTATCGCTGCTCGTTTAGTTTTTATTGCCGTTTCAAATATACCGGTCATTTTTGAAACAACCTGTAGATATTCTAATGTGTTAATGGGGAACCAGTTTGCGCTGGAAAATACAGTTCCAGTCTTGGCTACCAGGTTTAAATCTGGTGGTGTACACTGTTTGTATGACGCTATGACATCCATAGTGTTGTCCGTCAAATTGTAACGTGAGTGAACAGTTTGGCTATCGAGAAGAGAGAGCATGTGCTGTTCGTGAAACCGTTTTATGTGAACAGCAGCAGTGCTGCATTGAGAAAGTATCGCGGACTGAATTTCTGAGGAGAGGCCCGATGTAATTAATTGTTTAATGAAGATGAAACTTCCTGGCAGATTAAAACTGTGTGCCCGACCGAGACTCGAACTTGGGACCTTTGCCTTTCGCGGGCTCTACCATCTGAGCTACAGAAGCACGACTCACGCCCGGTCTCACAGCTTTACTCCTACCTTCCAAACTTTACAGAAGCCCTCCTGCGAACCTTGCAGAACTAGCACTCCTGAAAGAAAGGATACTGCGGAGACATGGCTTAGCCACAGCCTGGGGGATGTTTCCAGAATGAGATTTTCACTCTGCAGCGGAGTGTGCGCTGACATGAAACTTCCTGGCAGATTAAAACTGTGTGCCCGACCGAGACTCGAACTCGGGACCTTTGCCTTTCGCGGGCTCTACCATCTGAGCTACCGAAGCACGACTCACGCCCGGTCTCACAGCTTTACTTCTGCCAGTATCTCGTCTCTTACCTTCCAAACTTTACAGAAGCTCTCCTGCTAAAGTAAAGCTGTGAGACCGGGCGTGAGTCGTGCTTCGGTAGCTCAGATGGTAGAGCCCGCGAAAGGCAAAGGTCCCGAGTTCGAGTCTCGGTCGGGCACACAGTTTTAATCTGCCAGGAAGTTTCATGTCAGCGCACACTCCGCTGCAGAGTGAAAATCTCATTCTGGTTTAATGAAGATGATAAATAAATTCTAAATCTGTGGTGAGTTTGGTGTGAGGCCCGCGAGAGGGAGGCGCTCTGCGCTAGTGGAAGTTATTCACTAGTTTGCTGTTGCTGTAACTGACCATGCAGCAAGTGTCATGTGTAATGCTAGTGCTCGAGCAGTGTCACGAAAGTGACCATCCTATGCTCAACATACAGAAAGATTTATGATCTGTATTACACTGGTACCCATACAAGATACAGCCGGTGCAGTAACTGAAACCTCATGTCCCGCAGCAACATTCTTAATTTGCTCGTCGGTTTCTGGCACGTATCTAAATTGATGACACGTGGCCGGACAATATTCTATGGAGTGGCGTGACATATTTTGTATTACAGGATACGGTGAATACAGAGAAATGCCGAATTCTGGGCACTGTTAAGCCCGTGTTGCGCACGAAGAGCCACTGCACTCCCCGTATGTGACTGTGTGGTATTTATTCACAAGCACCTTTATTTTTGGTCTTTCCTTCAAATGGTTCAAATGGCTCTGAGGGCAATGGGGCATAACTTCTGAGGTCATCAGTCCCCTAGAAATTAGAACTATTTAAACCTAACTAACCTAAGGACATCACACACATCCATGCCCGAGGCAGGATTCGAACCTGCGACCGCAGCGGTCGCGCGGTTCCAGACAGTAGTGCCAAGAACCGCTCGGCCACGACGGCAGGCGGTTCTTTCTTCTTTGAAGACAATACCCGCAGAGGGCCTGTCAGGTATTGAGTAACCTGTGCACGTTATCGAGACTTCCTTGTACAGCACGTGATTCCCGTTTTGGAAGAGCGCAGCTGTGTGGAAACCGCTGTTTTCATGGAAGACGGGGCAGCAGCTCATGTCGCTCTTCCGCGAACGTCTTATCTCGAGAGATGTACCAGCTCATGGCCTACAAGATCTGACTTTCGGCTCTATGGGCATCTAAAAGAAGGCGTTTATCAGGGACACTTACGGTCGCTACCTCATCTGATGGCCAGTATACAGGAACACGTTGCCCAGATTCTACCACAACTGCTGCGAGCAACTGTCAGTCACATTGTTTTACGGATGCAGTATCTTGTCGACTTCTCCAGAGCTCATATTGAACGACTTTTGTAAGCGGCGGTTAATAATAAAATCAATATTATTCCTTTCTCACTTATTTGATCTTTTGTATGTCCATTCATAATCTATTACATATGGAAATATTTATATACGTCTTTATTGAATTCACATCGCCAGATTTGCACCTGGTGGACAAAATTGAAACTAATTTTTTCCAGCGTAAATCGTTTCCACACTAACGCATTGGAATATCTAACAATAATTACAGCTCACTTTAGTTATAGTCACCTGGTATATGCAGCTGTTAGAATATCACGTAGGCATAGCGGAAGAACATTAGTTCCAGGTTGGTGATCATGTCAGAATACGTAAAAAGGTGTAAACACAGGGAAGCCTAAGCGTCTCGTTCTTCCGCCACAAGACGTACGGCGAAAAACCGACTCGGCATTAAGTACAGCGTCGTGTGTCGGCGACGCGGAGTGCAGTTTAAACAAGGTCGCAACCGGCGGGGGGCGGCGGGGGGCGGCGGGGGCGGTAGCTAAACGGTCGTGTAGCGGCCGCCATGAAATATTCATGCTCCGCTCCGCGGGGCCCTAGCGGCCCGGCCTGCGTAATTTCTATTGTTTCAGTACGAATTAGATGTGTGCTCGCTTAAACCTCCTTTCACTTAAATGCCTGATTATACGGAAGGAAACGGGCGAAAAAGGAAGAAAGGGTCCGTCGTGAAGGCAGAAATTGCAGGATCATCGAGGGAATTCTAATGGGCTAGACAAGACCGCCCGCGTGCCGTACTTCGCTGCTGTACGGCGATCGAACGGCCGCACAACTGCCGTTCCACGTCGTCAAGTCGGTGGAGTGAGCGAAGCAGCTGACGTCATCCGGCGCTGACAGGTTGCTTGCTGCTTTGACCCTCTACCAGAGTCAACGCGGATCGCCATACATAACTTCTTTCTTCCAATTTTTTACGCTTTTATCTTCTTACTTCATAACCTATTGCCACATGGGTAAGCATGTGGGGCCGCGAACATAGTGCGAGAGTATTAAAATTAGAGGTCAAAAGGCACAGGACTGTTTGGCCCATTTGAAGATGTATCGTGTGTGACGCCCGAATATATCGAGCACAAGAAAAGGTTGCGTGCGATTGTAGATATGGCATCGAAGCAGTCCGCCAAGGTCCCCGTAAACGAGCAAACTTATGTGTCAATATCGCCGTTGTCTACCCTTGGATTTGTCAAATACACGTGCAAACAGTTTTCCAGCTTAACTTCACTTTCAAGCAGGTGCTATACCGGTTCGTATTTTGACAGTAGTGAGAATGACTACAAATGCAGACAAAGCCGGTCTGGCATTGACTTCGGAACTGTGCTTAAAAAGGAAGAAGGAAACAAAACGCTGGTTGAGGGGATGGCTTAAAACGAGAGAGAGAGATTTACCCATGAAACTCTGCTAAAGGAAATATTACTCTCATAGCCTGATGGTTATACCAGGTTTCTTCCACTGGACAATGAAACCCTTAATAACTTGCTGATACCCTCGTAAAAGAGCAAACTTGTTTGTCAAAGTCGCTCTTTTATAGCAAAGGGCAAGTCAGATAAGCCCTTATACGTGACAGTAAAGAGTGTCGCTTTAAATTTACTTTTGAACCAGACGTTTTTCGTGTATGCTGCATATTGATACTAGTATGTATGGCTACGGATGAGGATAAAATGTTTGTAACAATGAGTCTGGCACTGTGTTTAATGAAGAAGAAGTAAACACGACGCAGGTCCGGGCACTAATTAAAAATGAGATATATACACATGAAAACCTGTTAAAGGAAATGTTACACACAGAGCCTTTTCGGATATACGAGAACCATGATTACAGTTGCCAACTGTTTTAGAGACAATTAGCGTATTTTGTATCAAATACATTTCTAAATACGAAGTATTTTCAGAATTTATATGCTTATTAACTTAAATACGAATTTTTCGTACTTGTAGTATTAAATATGGCGTTTTTGATGTTCTTAATAGGTTAATAACCGGTATTCAAAATGGTTCAAATGGCTCTGAGCACTATGGGACTTAACATCTATGGTCATCAGTCCCCTAAAACTTAGAACTACTTAAACCTAATTAACCTAAGGACAGCACACAACACCCAGCCATCACGAGGCAGAGAAAATCCCTGACCCCGCCGGGAATCGAACCCGGGAATCCGGGCGTGGGAAGCGAGAACGATACCGCACGACCACGAGATGCGGGCTAACCGGTATTGCATTGTAAATTTATGTTTATGCAAATGAATAATTACTTTTCTGTTTTAATGTAGTCAAACTTGGTTTGCACCCATCATTGATGATTGTATTTTGGTACATTCCGAGGTGATGTGAACACAAAGCATTTTGATGTTCTGGTTTGCCGGTAGAAGAAACTCAATGACGGCTCTCTGATTGGGACGCAGCTCTGTTACGGAAGACACGGATGGGCGAGTACAGGTTGTCGATACATGCGGACGACATATGGGAGTTTAAGTCTGCCCGTGAGTCGTGCACGGATAGCCGCTTGGTAAGGCGACCGCTCGTGCTAAGCGGAAAATCTGCCTTGGAGTCCCTGTGTGACACAAACTTTCATTCTCATCATTCCATTTCACAGCTGATGGTTGTTTGTATTCGCAGCTGCGAAACCATTTCAAGAGTTCAACTTATTTTATCAGTTACTTTTGCTCGTCGTATTTTATCGTCCTTACTTCCAGTTCATATAATTTTTGTATTGTGTTTACAAATACAGATCGTGAGCGCTAGGCACGATCTGGATAGTTTTCAGCATACAGCCGCACTGCTGCGCTGATGGTTGGGCGACATTCGTCACAGTCTTTCTCGACTGTCGTATACATTTGGAATGTATTAATGTCTTTACGAGGAAATTATATAACTGCTACAACAGCAGGACACAAACTGATGGCCTTCAAGCGTGCAGGTAAATACAGGTACTATATCTGAGTTACACGTAGCTTACATTTGGTATACATTAATAGGGAAGACGTTTGTGGAATCAGTTTTTACAGCGGGACAGTGATTTGCGGCGTTGTTATCTTGATATTATTTGATCAAGCCCCATGCATGTTATGCCGTTGAAGTTCTCTTAGAAGCTTCTTTGAAAAGCCACAGAAATACGTACACAGTTTCATTAGGGAAAAACAAAGTCGCTGTCGTAATACGGCTATTATGTACGATAAAAATTATTGACAAAGTTCAGGAAATTCACCATATCGTCGGCTACAACTTTGCAAAAACCACACCTCGATATAAAGGGTGAGTCACTAACTATTGTCACCTAGAATAACTCCGAAAGTATGGTAGTAACTGAAAAGTTTGTGGGATAAATGTTGCATGCGACAACGGGGGGCCACAATATGACGTTGGTTTTTTGTTGCTAGCTGGGGTCGCGTCAGAGATATGAACGTTGTTATTTTTTTAAAAAAAAATGGCATGCTATAGTTTGGTGCTTATTTTCTGATAGCGGCGAGACGAATCCAATGAAGTGTAGCAGTAAGGTCTTTGAAGGTCAAAGAGGGCCACTAAGGTGGCACGAACGTCCATTTACAGCAGGTGTTCGAAGTGATGACCATTGGTATCAATGCAGTGTTCGATTCTTCTTATCAGGGACTGAGTGGCTTTCCTTATCACTTCGGCACTTGTCGAAGCACATGCTCTCACAATTGTCTCTTCAGGTGTAGTTGGAACATCTTTATAAACAATATCTTTTACGAATCCGCACAAGAAAAAATGCAGAGGCGTCAAGTCTAGCGAACGAGCCGGCCACGACACATCTCCACCGCGTCCAATTCAACGATTTGGGAATTGTCTTTGCAATTCGTTTCTAGCCAGCAGCGAAAAATGTGCCGGACACCCATTGTGTTGATACCACATTCTGTTCCTTGTTCCTAAAGGTATTTCTTCCAATAGCAGACCTAATGTTTCTTGAAGAAATGTGGTGTACTTCCTACCATTAAGATTTCCTTCGATGAAATAGGTGCCTATAATTTTGTCCTCCAGAATCCCACACCATACATTCAACGACCACGGTTTTTGGCGTGCAACTTGCAGCAGCCAAGATGGATTTTCAGTTACCCAATAATGCATGTTATGCAAATTAACATTTCCATGGTTCGTGAATGTAGCCTCGTCAGTAAATAAAATCAAATTAATAAATGTGTCAGCCCTCTGAATCTGAAGTTGAGCCCATCGGCAGAATTCAATGCGACACATACACTCCATACCAGTTAATTCTTGGTGGAGACTTGTATGGTAAGGGTGATATTTATGGCAATGCAGAACAGGAAGTAACGCTGCTCTGGGTCATGCGACATTCCCCTGCGATTTGACGCGAACTGACAGAAGAACCTCGAACCACAGAGGCAAGAGTACCACTTTCCGTTTCCTCGTTAGTAACTTTCTTTTGCCGGATACGTTTCCGATGCGTTAAAGATCCAGTTGTCCTCAATTTAGCACACACATATTTAAATCTACGACGTGCGGGGTGACTACGTTGAGGATATCTTTCAGCGTATAAGTCTCTAGCTCTCACTGAATTTCGTTGTCATTCTCCGTAAATGAGAAGCATATCGACGTTTTCTTCGAAGGAATGCATCATCCACGTGCTTCTGTAGTTGACTTACATCAATATTTCGAACATCTTACTCCAGAAGAAATATTGAATTTAATTGATGAAAGGAGAAAATATAAAAATGCAGTAACTGAAGCAGGCAAAAAGGAATACAAACGTCTCAAAAATGAGATCGACAGGAATTGCAAAATGGCTAAGCAGGGATGGCTAGAGGACAAATGCAAAGATGTAAAAGCTTATCTTACTAGCGGTAAGATAGATACCGCCTACAGGAAAATTAAAGAGACCTTTGGAGATAAGAGAACGACTTGTATGAATATCAAGAGCTCAGATGGAAACCCAGTTCTAAGCAAAGAAGGGAAAGCAGAAAGGTGGAAGGAGTATATAGAGGGTCTATACAAGGGTGATGTACTTGAGGACAATATTATGGAAATGGAAGAGGATGTAGATGAAGATGAAATGGGAGATATGATACTGCGTGAAGAGTTTGACAGAGCACTGAAAGACCTGAGTCGAACAAGGCCCCCGGAGTAGACAATATTCCATTGGAACTACTGACGGCCGTGGGAGAGCCAGTCCTGACAAAACTCTACCATCTGGTGAGCAAGATGTATGAAACAGGCGAAATACCCTCAGACTTCAAGAAGAATATAATAATTCCAATTCCAAAGAAAGCAGGAGTTGACAGATGTGAAAATTACCGAACTATCAGTTTAATAAGTCACAGCTGCAAAATACTAACACGAATTCTTTACAGACTAATGGAAAAACTAGTAGAAGCCAACCTCGGGGAAGATCAGTTTGGATTCCGTAGAAACACTGGAACACGTGAGGCAATACTGACCTTACGACTTATCTTAGAAGAAAGATTAAGGAAAGGCAAACCTACGTTTCTAGCATTTGTAGACTTAGAGAAGGCTTTTGACAATGTTGATTGGAATACTCTCTTTCAAATTCTAAAGGTGGCAGGGGTAAAATACAGGGAGCGAAAGGCTATTTACAATTTGTACAGAAACCAGATGGCAGTTATAAGAGTCGAGGGACATGAAAGGGAAGCAGTGGTTGGGAAGGGAGTAAGACAGGGTTGTAGCCTCTCCCCGATGTTGTTCAATCTGTATATTGAGCAAGCAGTAAAGTAAACAAAAGAAAAATTCGGAGTAGGTATTAAAATTCATGGAGAAGAAATAAAAACTTTGAGGTTCGCCGATGACATTGTAATTCTGTCAGAGAGAGCAAAGGACTTGGAAGAGCAGTTGAATGGAATGGACAGTGTCTTGAAAGGAGTATATAAGATGAACATCAACAAAAGCAAAACAAGGATAATGGAATGTAGTCTAATTAAGTCGGGTGATGCTGAGGGAATTAGATTAGGAAATGAGTCACTTAAAGTAGTAAAGGAGTTTTGCTATTTGGGGAGCAAAATAACTGATGACGGTCGAAGTAGAGAGGATATAAAACGTAGGCTGGCAATGGTAAGGAAAGCGTTTCTGAAGAAGAGAAATTTATTAACATCCAGTATTGATTTAAGTGTCAGGAAATCATTTCTGAAAGTATTCGTATGGAGTGTAGCCATGTATGGAAGTGAAACATGGACGATAAATAGTTTGAACAAGAAGAGACTAGAAGCTTTCGAAATGTGGTGCTACAGAAGAATGCTGAAGATTAGATGGGTAGTTCACATAACTAATGAGGAAGTATTGAATAGGATTGGGGAGAAGAGAAGTTTGTGGCACAACTTGACCAGAAGAAGGGATCGGTTGGTAGGACATGTTCTGAGGCATCGAGGGATCACCAAGTTAGTATTGGAGGGCAGCGTGGAGGGTAAAAATCGTAGAGGGAGACCAAGAGATGAATACACTAAGCAGATTCAGAAGGATGTAGGTTGCAGTAGGTACTGGGAGGTGAAAAAGCTTGCACAGGATAGAGTAGCATGGAGAGCTGCATCAAACCAGTCTCAGAACTGAAGACCACAACAACAACAACAACAACAACTCCAGCTTACATATGGAACGACTCTCTGAAATCCCAGCAATGTTTTGAAGGGATTCTTGTTTTTTTTTTTTTTTTCTCCATTGCATAACTATGCGCAAGATTAGATTAGCTTTTCTACAGTCCGGTTAAAATTAGTTGATAGTTGAGTCAACAGTGTTACCACCTCAGCTGCCGGCTACCGCTCCATTATATCCGACACACAAACACAGCGGGTCACTTCACAAATGTTGTTAATGTGTAACACGGAGAAATGAAATCGGCCGCCGTGGGAAATGGCTAAAATGCGAGATGCTCTGTCGACAGCCGATTTTAAGGGACCAATGATTGAACTGCAGCTGACTGCGCGTTTTGTAAACCCGAATTTGATCTCATGTCGTAATCTACGCACGACCGCGTGATATGCTATACATCCGAGAAAACGGCGATCAACAGTCTGTGGCAGAACTAAAATTACAATCGCTTTGTTCACGGCGTTTAAGGGTAACCTATACAAGCAAATTCAAGGCACAAAAATTTCAGTTTCAGAGGTAAAAGCAAATTGTAATTTCTCGCTGTCATTGGTTACCTGGAACTATCTCACACTCGCTACACGAACTGCCGTGTTTTGCCAACCCAAGAGCAGTCCTCGTAGGCACTTTTGGCTGCAGGTTATAGGCTACACAAGCAGATTCCAAACGAAACAGGAATGATACGAAGAAAAATGAGCATTTAAAAAAGTCAAAACGGTGATGAAAGTGACGTGGCAAAGTATTAGAAATAAAGAAGCATATTTAAACCAGTTTACTGAAAAAAAAACAATAATCAAAGGAATTTGATTAGCTTAAGAAAAGAGAAAATTTATTACTACCCATGGAAATTAGAACCTTTATTCTTTCGCCCAGAAAGCTTACACGCTATCCTATGCGCTATAGCACTATACTGCAGAGAGCAGTTGCATATATATGACTCTAGCGACGCAGTCGGACGGATAATTGTAGCCTTCAACAATCCGGCTTCACGCAATGTCGTGTGAAGGTTATCTGATGTAAGACGATCTCTGTGATTACAGCAACGGTATACGTGAGGGTGAATTGCTTTTTGCGCGGACAGATCCAGTAACGTTCGGTTAGTGCTGCGTATGAAACGTGCGTATTTCGTTAACATCGTTGTGATCGTTGTGTGTGTGTGTGTGTGTGTGTGTGTGTGTGTGTGGTGTTTTGTGTGGTAAAATGCGAAATAAGAAGGGCAGACCCAGAAATGGTGGTCCAAACACACAAAAACATACACACACACACACACACACACACACACACACACACACACACACACACAGAAACCGGACACGGAATTGAAAGTGAACTAATTGTTGCGGCTCTTTGGCAAAGGTAGACGGTTCAGGAATGAGGCTCAGTACTGTCGTTGGAGGCAACCAACTTCAGCGCGTGGAGTGTCAACTACCAAGTAATTTTAACCGGACTACAGTTAACAGTTACTTTCTGTCAAAGGAGTTTCTAAATAAACACTGTGGATTCTCCGTTAGATCTGTGTCGTGTGTGTGTGTGTGTGTGTGTGTGTGTGTGTGTGTGTGTGTGTGTATGTGTGTGTTGGCTCACAAATTCGTGAATAATAATCCAGAACGTCAGAGCATGTAAAGCCGCTAACGGAAACACTATTAATATAAATTAGCATTTGCGCCCCCTTTGGCATATACAGGAGCCTTTATTACATTCTTAGCATTCATTCGGCCCTTACATAATATTTAATAAGACGAATGAATACTCTTCTGCCAAGAGAAAAATGTTGCTTCAAGGGGGTAGACGTCTCCCGCAGGCTTCTATTGATCCGGAAGCAATAATAAATTCCTTTATTGCCGTTCCCTTGCCTCACCGTATTTTCACTTTCCGCTTGCAGAACGCGGCGTATCCTTCGTGTTGCGATGTTCCCTACCATGTATTTTCCTCTATATATACTTTTATTGGGTTCTGCTCTGATTGCGTGGAAGCGTTCGGCAGCGTCGTTATGCAACTAATAAACGTACCGATAAAAAAAAAGGGTAAGGAGAAAAAGATGAACCGCGGACAGATCAAAAGGACGCATATTAAAAGGGAGATATTACGCTTTTGAGCTTAACAAAACGAGCCCCACAAAGTAATGAGCCGCAGGCGGCAGAAATGTACACACAAAAGGGGGAAGCGGGCGGTGTTCGCCTGAGAGCTACCATGGTAATGTGGCCAGTTACCACTCACTGGCTGCTCTCTCTCCCGCTGAGGTAGTGGTTGTGGTTTGTGGTGGTGGTTGTGCTGTGGTTCAGGATCTCGCGATCTTCGGGCGCAGATGGCCACTGTAGCGTCGCTCCTTCGGGAACGCCTGATGTTCTTTGCGTGTGCGCGCGTGTGGCAACTGTTACAAGCCGAAGCTTTTCATTAAATGTGCGGGACTATGTAGTAGTGTGTGGGAATAGTGCACTGCTGGCCAATAACCCGTTCACGACCAATTTTTTTATTGACTAGAATGTTAATGTACGGTTATTTTACTTAATGTCGTAATCACAAGTAACAGCACGATATATATATATATATATATATATATATATATATATATATATATATATATATATATATAGGTAAAGATGGATAAATGGGCCCCCACTTTGTTTTTTTTATATAACACCTTTTATTTTTAGTATAATCGCCTGAAATTAACATAAAGCATTTCTCTAGTATGTCCTGCAAATAGTTACGACATGTTTTGGTTCAACTTTTTAATAGTTAAAACAAAATTTTATTTTTCCTGATAGTCTGCGTTTTGTTGGGTCAAGAATTTGTGCTGGTAATATGGGCCCCAAGGTAGTTTGAAATTAAAAGAAACAAAAATTTCAAAAATAATTTTATTTAATTTTTGTGTATAATGAAAGAAAGATTCACTCTGAACATTGTTAATTAGTCTACTGGTGGGATGATTTTCACAGCCTATGCCTAGTCTACTCACAAGCATTTTTCTACACGTTACAAGTGATCCTCTTTCAGCTGCAGACAATGCACCAACTTGCCTTTTTCCCCCTCAGGCCGATGACACGAGAAATTTTTCTTTGAACGACACTAAGACCTGACTCGTCTGCCGGCTGGGTTGGTCGAGGGGTTCTAGGCGCTACAGTCTGGAACCGCGCGACCGCTACGGTCGCAGGTTCGAATCCTGCCTCGGGCATGGATGTGTGTGATGTCCTTAGGTTAGTTAGGTTTAAGTAGTTCTAAGTTCTAGGGGACTGATGACCTCAGCAGTTAAGTCCCATAGTGCTCAGAGCCATATTTTGACTCGTCTACATTAAAAACTCTGTCTGCTGGATATTTGTAGTTACTGAACGCAGCTCCAAGTAAACTGAAGAAATTGTCGACAGCTTGTTTATTATACTCATTAGCACGTGAAATCGAAGTTGCGGATGGCTTCAAAATAGACAGAATATTTTTGTGCCGTGACATAAAATGGTCAAACCAAGTTCGACCAGAAACTTCGCCCTTTACGAATGGATGAGGGATTTTATTTCTTGTGCAAAGCTGGTAGGCCATGCGCCTGGCGTCATTTCTGGTAAGGCTGTAGAATTTGGATTCCATAATGAGAAGATATTTAACCAGTTCGTCCTTAAGTCCCTGTGGTAAAACCGGTGGACGACCCAGTTTAATATTAACTATTTCTTCGACCGGTTTATCGATTCGTGAAAGCCCTTGGAGCGTAGAACGAGGGCAGAGTACACTTTAACCGGTTTTTTCAACCCCATTTTCTTCTCTTTAATAGCTACAATAGCATTTGACATATTTGCTTTGTCCCACGATTGCCGTTTCGATTTTTGTGATGGTACAAGATGTCCTCGAGGCATCTGAAACATAAAGAGTAGCAATATTTGTAAATGGTCCCATAAAATCTGATTGATTTTAGGGGGCCCATAATACCAGCAGCAAAAGGGGCCCATATATCCACCCTCGACATCTTGGGAAAAACGATTTTGCCTACGGTTAGTTTGGTTCGCAACCGACGTTAATTAATGTAAAACGGCATCCCAACAATAAACCAAATACGTACCTTACCTTAGTTTCAGTGATAACATGTTAGAAATTTGAGTTTTATTCAAATAAACACTAACCTTTCAAACTTTTGATGACAGCGAAAAAATTCACAGCACAACTACTCACAAACCATGACAGCTACTACGTCTGCACATTCTACAGTGAAGTTTGGCAACTAGTTCTAGTAGTTCATGTGCTCTCCGCTACAACTCGTGGCCTGTACTACCAAATATGTAGGGGGCCCATAATACCAGCAGGGGCCCATTTTTCCACCTTTATATATATATATATATATATATATATATATATATATATATATATATATATATATATATATAGGGTGAGTCACCTAACATTACCGCTGGATATATTTTGTAAACCACATCAAATACTGACGAACCGATTCCACAGACCGAACATGAGGAGAGGGGCTAGTGTAATTGGTTAATACAAACCATAAAAAAATGCACGGAAGTATGTTTTTTAACACAAACCTACGTTTTTTTAAGTGGAACCCCGTTAGTTTTGTTAGCACATCTGAACATATAAACAAATACGTAATCAGTGCCGTTTGTTGCATTGTAAAATGTTAATTACATCCGGAGATATTGCAACCTAAAGTTGACGCTTGAGTACCAGTCTTCCGCTGTTCGATCGTGTGTATCGGAGAGCACCGAATTACGTAGTGATCCAAAGGGAACGGTGATGGACCTTAGGTACAGAAGAGACTGGAACAGCACATTACATCCACATGCTAACACCTTTTTATTGGTCTTTTTCACTGACGCACATGTACATTACCATGAGGGGTGAGGTACACGTACACACGTGGTTTCCGTTTTCAATTACGGAGTGGAATAGAGTGTGTCCCGACATGTCAGGCCAATAGATGTTCAATGTGGTGGCCATCATTTGCTGCACACAATTGCAATCTCTGGCGTAATGAATGTCGTACACGCCGCAGTACATCTGGTGTAATGTAGCCGCAGGCTGCCGCAGTACGTTGTTTTATATCCTTTGGGGTTGTAGGCATATCACGGTACACATTCTCCTTTAACTTACCCCACAGAAAGAAGTCCAGAGGTACACCCCTCATGGTAATGTACATGTGCGTCAGTGAAAAAGACCAATAAAAAGGTGTTAGCATGTGGATGTAATGTGCTGTTCCAGTCTCTTCTGTACCTAAGGTCCATCACCGTTCCCTTTGGATCACTACGTAATTCGGTGCTCTCCGATACACACGATCGAACAGCGCAGGAGTGGTACTCAAGCGTCAACTTTAGGTTACAATATCTCCGGATGTAATTAACATTTTACAATGCAACAAACGGCACTGATTACGTATTTGTTTATATGTTCAGATGTGCTAACAAAACTAACGGGTTTCCATTTAAAAAAACGTAGGTTTGTGTTAAAAAATATACTTCCGTGCATTTTTTTATGGTTTGTACTAACCAATTACACTAGCCCCTCTCCTCACGTTCGGTCTGTGGAATCGATTCGTCAGTATTTGATGTGGCTTACGAAATATATCCAGCGGTAATGTTAGGTGACTCACCCTGTGTATATCCTGACGTGTTATTTATCCAAAAAAAAAAAAAATGGTTCTAATGGCTCTGAGCACTATGGGACTTAACATCTGTGGCCATCAGTCCCCTAGAACTTAGAACTACTTAAACCTAACTAACCTAAGGACATCACACACATCCATGCCCGAGGCAGGATTCGAACCTGCGACCGTAGCACTCGCGCGGTTTCGAACCTGCGACCGCAGCAGTCGCGCGGTTCCGGACTGCGCGCCTAGAACCGCTAGACCACCGCGGCCGGCATTTATCCAACGCGAGAGCGGTTAGGACAAACGAGCCCCAGTGTTAATGAAATCTGTGATCTGACTTGTAGTGATTCCATGAAAACATTCTCAAAAACGTTATTTATGACGCGTTTCTAGCTGTCATCATCAGATAACTGTGGCAAAATTTACGCAAAATACAAATTAGAAAAGCTCGTATATAAATATGAAAGGCCAATGTAACATCAATAATGGAAGTACATGCTGCGTAAAAGTACTTACAATGCTTAGGAAAGTTTATTCAAGCGACCAGCACAAGAAAAAAATACAATCTCATGTTCAGCTGCCGTTAGGCGCATTTGCAAAAGAAGTTGTTTTGAGACGTCCCATGCCGGATTGTAGGTCAGCACTCGACTAACGTAATATTTCAGATGGCATTGGCCTCATAGATCGAAACAAACAAGGATATGTCTTTTCTAATATACAAAACAACGTAAATATTCTTTAGCGCTTTACATCTGGCTGTTTTTACAATAAGCACCAAATCGTCAATGAAAATTAAAACATGGAATAAGTTATGAGTCAAAACCTGTCGTGGGACCTACACAAAGGTCGTACAGCACACCAGGCACAATGATCAAATATTCCATCGAGAGAGAGAGAGAGAGAGAGAGAGAGAAATGTGAAGGCCATCATTGCAAAGGAATACATTATAGTTTCCATTTACTATTTGCAATGCTTAATTACTGTACTGTTTACAATGATAGCGTTTACATTGCGCGCTCTCTCTCTCTCTCTTGAAGGAATATTTGGACATTGTGCGTAGTGTGATGCACGAACTTTCTATACGTCCCATGACAGGTTTTAACCCATTCTATGTTTTATTTTTTCATTAACGATACGACGCTTACTGTTTAAAAAAGATGTAATGTGGTACATATAATTTCGTTGTTTTGTGTATTATAAAAGCTATGTGCTGGTTTGTCACGATCTTTGAGATCAAAGCCATTTGTCGCCAAGTAATACAGTGCTCGAGTCTGTTGCCTTCAGTCTGGCATGCGACGTCTGGAAATAACATTTTTTTTTTTTTTTTTTTTTTTTTTTTTTTTTTTTTTTTTTTTGCAAAATCCACCTAACGACAATTTCACATGAGCTTGTACATCTTTCTTGTATTCCTCACTGGTACGAGCTTTCTTAAGCGTATTGTAAGTATATGCACTCAACATGCACTTCTGTTCCTGATGTCACAGTCACCTTGTAGTTACTACACATTAGTTTTTCTAATTTGGCGCTTGTCTGATCTACAAACGACGGCACACCGTTGGACCATCCGAACCCCGTCCTCCATCCCACCGCTGCCAAAGACTCCTGACATATAATGACTGCAAAATCCCACCCACCTGCCCCCATTGTAAATCACAACATTTCCTCAAGCAGTGTCCGAATCTCACTTCCCCTCCCTCATGTACTACCTGCAACCTGCCCTACCCATCGTGTTGCCAGTTACCATGAGACCTACTGACAATCCCATCCACCCCAATAACTCTTTCTGCCCACCACCCACTGCTGAAGAACATCATCTACTTTCTGACAAGCCACCCATCTCCAGAACCTCTTCTACCCCTAAATCCCCCAAATCATGGCGTGACAGCAGTATAATGTCCTATTCCGCAATATCCGTTCCTTTTCAACCAACAAACCCCTCTTCATGTGCGTCCTCTCCCAACACCGCATTGATGCTTTCATTCTGAATGAATCTTCCTCCAACCCCGTCATAGTATTCGTACTTTTCGATACATCTTACACAGAAAAGATAATCCACTCCCCATGGCCCGAGGCAGAGTTTCTATTGGCCGTCACAAGAAACTCCTCATTCAGCCATAGCAACTCTACAACACTCCTAACGAACACCTTATTCTCACTCTCTTCCTCAAAACAATAACTATAACCTGTGCCGCTGTCTGTATCCAACCACATTATCCCGTTCCATACCGCTTCCTCACCCATACAGACCACACCATTTCAACCTATATTATTGCCACTTAGGAATGAAATAAAAAAAGAGTACCGCAAGCGAGATTTGATCCACAGACCTCGCGCTTATGGAACTAAGCACTTTGGCTGCTGAATCCTCGCATGCTAACGGCCATACGAAGTACTTAAGCATGCATAAAATGCTCGAACTCGATTTTCTTGAAAACGATTGAGAGTTATGTCTTTCTGTTTACGTATGTTAATGTCCTAGTAGTACCCTACACAGCCTATCAATTTGTATCGTATCGGTGAGGGGAAGTTCTTGCGCACCTCATTCTTGTTTCACCTTCAGCTGGTAGAAGGGCCGCAAGAGTCACCACAGATCTGTAAACCATCCAGCAGCTCTTCTTCTTTTGCTTATTGCGTCTTTCCTTCCCAATGGAACCATTTGCTCTGCAAGTCGGATAAGAAAATCAATCAACAGTGTTCATTTATGGCGGGACATTTAGTGAGCAGAGGGTTACTAGCGTAACTTGAAGACAGGACAGTCTACAGGTGCCATCTGTCATTATAAGCCTCCTGCAAACCAGTAACAGCCTTCCCTTTACAAGTGGGACATTGGTACATAGCAATAACTTACAGCAAATTTCCAGTTGATGACTGATAACCTATCGTGGGCCACATACGTCGCAATGGTAGCGTAAAATGTCGTGAAAAAAAACATTTTTCTGCTATAAAAGGAAAAATTGATGATTTTAAGAAGAAAAATGGAAATCAAAATTACATTAGGTTATAAGTCATGCTGCCACATTAAAACTTATCATTAGTTTTAGGACGTAGTTCACGACCGTTTAACATAAAAAAATAATATTCACCCCACAGAGAGGGGTGAATAGAAATGGCGGTGTTAATCTTTTTATTGTTTCTCTGCATTGGTCCTTTGGGTGAATAGGGTCACGTCAAAATCTGTTACGGTTCTAGAAGAATTATAAACAAAATGTATCTGGAAAGATCCCCCAGGCTGCGGCTTAGCCGTGTCTCCGCAATATCCATTCTTCCAGGAGTGCTAGTTCTGCAAGGTTCGCAGGAGAGTTTCTGTGAAGTTTGAAAGGTAGGAGACGAGGTACTGGCGGAACTGAAGCTTTGAGGCTGGACGTGAGTCGTGTTTGGGTAGCTCAGTGGTAGAGCACTTGCCCGCGAAAGGCAAAGATCCTGTGTTCGAGTCTCGGTCCGACACACAGCTTTAATCTGCGAGGAAGTTTCAAAATTTATCTGGTTCAAAATCTGTGTTCAGTACTGAACTAAGAATCAATTTTGATTTTTTAATTATTTTTCAAATAAACGTTGTTATATATCTAATTACGGTACTGTAACATTTAAGTGATAATCATGGATTGTTTTTTAATACATTAAGTCACTGTCACCACATTTAAAAATGATCAAGTCTTCGAATCTACATGTCGTAGGTAACCCCAGAAGTAACGGAGGTCTTTCAATCAACGTCTCCTTGACTAAAAAATAAATGTGTTTACATTGGTACATAGCAATAACTTACAGCAAATTTCCAGTTGATGACTGATAACCTATCGTGGGCCACATACGTCGCAATGGTAGCGTAAAATGTGGTGAAGAGAAACTTTTTTCTACTATAAAAGGAAAAATTGATGACTTTAAGAAGAAAAATGGAAATCAAATTTACATTAGGTTAGAAGTCATGCTGCCACATTAAAACTTATCATTAGTTTTAGGACGTAGTTCACGACCGTTTAACATAAAAAAATAATATTCACCCCACAAGAGGGGTCTTGATTTTTTTCAAAAATATAACCTTTGCCTTCAAAATACCAAATTTTACATGCATAAATTCTAAATGACTGCTTACTTTTACCACATACTTTAATCATAGCATAACCTCTTGAGTTGAGAACACTGCCAAGTAGCTCTTCATCACCGTCAGGTTCTTCATCTTTTTCTGAAGAAACACTGATGACTACTCTTTCTATTCACCCCAAGAATTTCGAAAACACAACCCTATGTTTTCAATTAGCCAACACAAGTAAGATTAACATATACATTGAAACTGAACTTCTGGTTAATTAAATAGAATTACGAATTCGCTTTCCAAGCATTTAAATTAAAATAACATAATTTGGATTAGTATTTACAGAAAAAGTTTTTCAGCAAGCAAATTCAACAAGACCCGACGTTTGTCCTCGAGTAAACAAAACATCAAATGATAGTGCCGTCAACTTTGAAATTCATGATTTCCGTGCTAGATTGGTTAAATAATAGCCTAGACAAAGAAATATTTGAATGGTATTCCCATTTGTCTCCAAACATGTTAGCACAGAACTTTCAGGTGCCTCTTGCTACAGCAGGGGCCAGGGACGCGGGAAAACTCTAGGCTGCCCAGCCATCCCCGTTCGCATCTGCGAACATCAATGGTGGCCATAAAAATTCGTGAGTTTCCATGTTCACTGTGGACAGGAAGCTATCGAGGGAGCCATCGGGTGGTACAATCCCTCGACCTGCGAGATTTTTTGGAAATCCTCAGGTCTTCAAAACAAATTTAGAACGAACGCAACATTTACGGCGGCTGTGAAACGATCTACACTCCTGGAAATTGAAATAAGAACACCGTGAATTCATTGTCCCAGGAAGGGGAAACTTTATTGACACATTCCTGGGGTCAGATACATCACATGATCACACTGACAGAACCACAGGCACATAGACACAGGCAACAGAGCATGCACAATGTCGGCACTAGTACAGTGTATATCCACCTTTCGCAGCAATGCAGGCTGCTATTCTCCCATGGAGACGATCGTAGAGATGCTGGATGTAGTCCTGTGGAACGGCTTGCCATGCCATTTCCACCTGGCGCCTCAGTTGGACCAGCGTTCGTGCTGGACGTGCAGACCGCGTGAGACGACGCTTCATCCAGTCCCAAACATGCTCAATGGGGGACAGATCCGGAGATCTTGCTGGCTGGGGTAGTTGACTTACACCTTCTAGAGCATGTTGGGTGGCACGGGATACATGCGGACGTGCATTGTCCTGTTGGAACAGCAAGTTCCCTTGCCGGTCTAGGAATGGTAGAACGATGGGTTCGATGACGGTTTGGATGTACCGTGCACTATTCAGTGTCCCCTCGACGATCACCCGTGGTGTACGGCCAGTGTAGGAGATCGCTCCCCACACCATGATGCCGGGTGTTGGCCCTGTGTGCCTCGGTCGTATGCAGTCCTGATTGTGGCGCTCACCTGCACGGCGCCAAACACGCATACGACCATCATTGGCACCAAGGCAGAAGCGACTCTCATCGCTGAAGACGACACGTCTCCATTCGTCCCTCCATTCACGCCTGTCGCGACACCACTGGAGGCGGGCTGCACGATGTTGGGGCGTGAGCGGAAGACGGCCTAACGGTGTGCGGGACCGTAGCCCAGCTTCATGGAGACGGTTGCGAATGGTCCTCGCCGATACCCCAGGAGCAATAGTGTCCCTAATTTGCTGGGAAGTGGCGGTGCGGTCCCCTACGGCACTGCGTAGGATCCTACGGTCTTGGCGTGCATCCGTGCGTCGCTGCGGTCCGGTCCCAGGTCGACGGGCACGTGCACCTTCCGCCGACCATTGGCGACAACATCGATGTACTGTGGAGACCTCACGCCCCACGTGTTGAGCAATTCGGCGGTACGTCCACCCGGCCTCCCGCATGCCCACTATACGCCCTCGCTCAAAGTCCGTCAACTGCACATACGGTTCACGTCCACGCTGTCGCGGCATGCTACCAGTGTTAAAGACTGCGATGGAGCTCCGTATGCCACGGCAAACTGGCTGACACTGACGGCGGCGGTGCACAAATGCTGCGCAGCTAGCGCCATTCGACGGCCAACACCGCGGTTCCTGGTGTGTCCGCTGTGCCGTGCGTGTGATCATTGCTTGTACAGCCCTCTCGCACTGTCCGCAGCAAGTATGGTGGGTCTGACACACCGGTGTCAATGTGTTCATTTTTCCATTTCCAGGAGTGTATGTTGGGACACAAAAGCACTTCTCTTGGTTTAGCCGGCGACTCTGGTCTGACTCGCTGTAGTGTTCAGGATGTACAGCTAATGATCTCCATGATAATTGTGTTGTTCACTTTAGATCTTTACAGAAACTCTAACACGTTGTCTCGAATGGTCGTGAAGAAAACAAGCCAAAAGCACAATGTCTTCCTCTCTCTGTGTGGGAATTTGCGAGTCAGTGATTGGCAGATTCTCCTGAAAAGACAAGAATATTGTTAATATTGATCAGGATTGGCTGATGAGTAGAGCAGACTAGTTGGAGGGGAGACAATGAGCTCGTGGTTTCTTGTGGTTGACGCAAAACACTTTTCTGGAAGGTTGTGGGATTGCTTTTAGGAGGTTACTGATGTTTGATAGAAAGTGGGGAGAGGTCTTCCGATTCATATGGATGTCTGGAGTGGATCTTCGGATTCACACTCCTGTCTGGGGAGGAAACAAGTCTTGACTTTTGTCATGAGTGGGACACACCTGGGTGGGATACTTGTGCCGGTCGGAGTGGCCGAGCGGTTCTAGGCGATTCAGTCTGGAACCGCGTGACCGCTACGGTTGCAGGTTCGAATCCTGCCTCGGGCATGGATGTGTTTGATGTCTTTAGGTTAGGTTTAAGTAGTTCTAAGTTCTAGGGGACTGATGACCTCAGAAGTCAAGTCCCATAGTGCTGATAGCCATTTTGGGATACTTGTCCTGAGTGTGAGTGTGACTGGTATTAACTGGGGAGCCGGTGGTGAGGGCTGAGCTTTACTGACAGTTTAGACCTCAGTCATCTCGGTCACCTCGCTAGCTGAGGGCAATCTTATTCCTGACGCGTCTTCCACTCTTACATTTTATCCCCTTGTGGCACTGCCCTATGACAGTCAAATTGGTATGACCAGCGAACGGGAGGGTCACATTCCGGAATTGCCGAGATTTCAGGTCTCCGTTAGAGAGTAATTGCGACAATTACAGATTTTGTGACGGCTTCTAAACCCAAGGTCCTTGTGGTATGCACCACTTCTAACAAACACCGAACAACGCGCTCCAGTACGCGGCCGCCAAATACATCGTTGGCCGCACTTCTCCGGGCGGCTCGCGGCTACCATCGCTGGCCGCCTTCGCGCGCGCGCGTTTGTCAGCACACAGCAATTGGCTACGCCAGGAAACATTGCGATTGGTTTTCCCTGGAAAACAGCGACCCCAGCCGACAGATCCATTAACTAGCAAGCCTTATATAAACCCGGCCGCCGCCGCAAACGACAGTTCTCATCGGGAAGTGCAGTACGCCGTGTTCCAGCTGCTTGTGGATGACTCGCCGCACCACTGGAGGTTACCTGGCTGCTCGGCGGAAAATCTTGCGAGTTCACTTGGAGACACTGGACTTCACTGGACTTGGGAATAATTACGGGACGTGCACCCCACCATGCACATTCGGACATTGGTATAACCAAACTTTAATTCTGCATTACTTCTGAGTGTGAGCCTGGGTAGACGCTTGGCCAACATAATTGTTAAAAAGTAATTTGTGATTTAATAAACCAGACTGAAGAAGTTATTGTGTTATTCCTGGTTATAACATAATAAAATGACGACGAGCACGCGCCAGGAGACGTTGGAAGATTTCCTCAAGAAACTTCTCCAGCAGCAGGGCGAGAACATCAGGCTGCTACTCAACACCCTCCAGCCACTTATACGAGGGTTCATGCAGACACAGGCCACACACCAAGTACCGCCGTTTCCGTCTTTTGAAGAAACGTTAGAGGACTGGGAAGCCTACGAATGCCGATTGCTGGAACATTTCCATGCTTTCAAGGTAACTGAAGTTGGCCTCATGAAATTTTTGTTTTTGTCTTGGTCTAAACCTGAGATTTATCGGCTCTTGTGCAAACTGGCCCCCTTATCAAAACCTTCGGAGCTAACTTTTGCCGAGGTTTGCTCGTTGCTCACTAAATATTACCAGCGCCATACCCATGTTATTTCATCTCGAGTGGCCTTTTACCAATGCAAGAAACAGCCGAATCAGACGCATAGAGAGTGGGCAGCGGAATTGCAAGGCTTGGGGCGACGATGTCACTTTGTTATCGCTAAAAATAAGGACTCCTACGCCGAAGAAATGATCCGGGACATGATAATCAGGGGTACGCCAGACAGGGAGTTCTAACATGAGGCCCTTCAGCTCGTCGACCCCTCATTGGATAAAGCCTTGGACTTGGCACAAAGCTTCGAGGTGACCCGTGCAGCAGGCAAGAAACTAGAATCATGGGCCGACATTGCAGCAGTCAATGTAAACACATCAGAGCCGGCGGCTAAGGCCCGCCCGAGTGATGATTCCGAAATAGCGACAGTGCGGGCAGGCCGCCGGTCCACTCAGCAGAACCGTCCGCCACCTCGCTCCAACCGCTCAAACCGGTCGTGGGTGCCAAAACGTTTGCCATCATGTCCTGATTGTTTTAAAAAACATCAAAGAGATGACTGTCCTGATCGATGGGCCTTTTGCTACAAATGTTCTTCCGAGGGCCATTTAGCTTCTGTGTTTCGAAAGTCCCTCCGGTCGCAGCAACCTTCGGATCTTCCGATGGATGTTAATCTGATCGCCACTATTGATCATCAGGAGACCACCAACAGGCTTTTTGTTGAAGTCCTGATTGCGGAAAAACGATTCAATTACAGGTCGACACTGGCGCAGCCGTGAGCATTCTAAATTACGCCACATATTTGAGACTTGGCGCTCCTCCCTTGCACGACACGCAGCGACGCCTCATGGCGTATGGTAAACATTCCATTCCAGTCCGCGGTCAAGTCGACTTGCCGACGACATACCGGAATGTCACCCGCCAGGTCACCTTCTTAGTCGTTAACAGGGATTCAAGTGAGAATTTATTTGGGCTGGACGCATTTCGGAAATTTGGTTTTTCAATCGACGATTCTGTGAATTTGGTGTCGGACGAGGTTCCGTACTCGGATCTGGACAGGCTTTGCCAGGATTATGCAGACCACTCCCGGCCTAGGTTCCGCAAAGAATTTTGAGGCACACATCACACTGAAACGGAACGCGCGGCCTCGGTATTTTCGTGCCCGTGCCGTTCCTTTAGCTCTCAGAGATCAAGTGAAGAACGAGTTGGACCGCCTCACGGCAAGCGGCGTTCTTGAGCCTATTCCTTCTTGTCAGTGGGCTACTCCCCTCGTCGTTGTTCGGAAGCCGTCAGGGCAGCTCCGTCTCTGCGACGACTTTAAAGTAACAGTTAACGCCCAATCAGAGATCGAGACATATCCTATTCCAAAGCCGGAGGAGTTGCTGTCCAAATTGAAGGGTGGAAAACTCTTCTCGAAAATAGACCTCGCTGAAGCATACCTACAACTCCCACTTGATGCCGCATCTCAGCAGTTCCTGACTCTCAACACACCACACGAGTTATACCGTCTGAAACGCCTTATGCTTGGGATAGCCAGTGCCCCTGCTATTTTCCAGCGGTTTGTGGAACAATTAGTCCTTAAAGTGGATGGATGCATTAACTATTTGGACGACATCGTGGTGACGGGTCGTACGACGGAGGAACACCTTCACAACCTGCAATCTTTATTCCATGTCTTACGGGAGGCTGGCCTAAAATGTAGGAAAGAAAAATGTTGTTTTTTCCAACCTGAAATTGAGTACCTGGGCCACGTCATTTCCTGTTCGGGTGTCCGTCCGTTACAGAAACATGTAGAAGCCATCATCAAGCTGCCACGACCTACAACGCTGACAAAAGTTCCTTCCTTTCTGGGGAAGATTTCATATTACCGAAAATTCTTACCCGCGGCTGCGATGGCAACTGCCCCCTTGTCTCAGTTATGCAAAAAAAGGGGTTCCTTTCGAGAGGACGCCGGCATGCGACCGCGCCATCCACAGGTTGAAATCCCAATTACTGCAGGCCCCGTGCCTCGCACGTTTTGACCATACTAAGCAAATCGTCATTGCAACGGATGCCTCGGATACAGGCATCGGGGCGGTCCTGGCTCAGAGGGAGGCAGATGGGTCAGAGCACCCTGTGGCCTATGCATCGAAAACATTAACCGATACGCAACGCCGGTATTCCCAAATTGAAAAAGAGGCACTGTCCATCATCTTCGCCATAAGGGGCTCCAGAACGCCCTATACTTGCAATGTTAAAATAACGCTTATAAATTACATCTTTCCTCACAAAGTATTTGAGGTAGGAAGTTGAACTTTTTACAGATTATTTATTGGAATATGGGCTACAACTTAACACAGGGATTTTACAAAATTTTAGTTCAGTTATTAAAGATGATTTTTTTTCAATTGTAATGAAAATTCACATTTTTTTGCAATTTTTTATTTATATATTCAAAAATATACAGTTTTTTAGAAAAAGGCTGTGTTAAATTATGCAGAAGGTACTGTGTAACATTTACTGAAAGTCTGAAACAAATATGTTTGGAAGATCCTTAGAAAACATGTAATTAGTATGAGAAAATAAAAGTTTTGGGAATCGAGCGACAAAGATTGGATTAACTTTTTAGTGCATTCCAGGTCCATAGGACGGATTATCTTCATCCTCTGCAAACTCCTCCTCCAGTTTCCTCTTGTTCCTCCTCATGTTTACTCTTGCTTGTATTTCTAGACTCTTTACAGCCCTGTCTGCAGCCCGAAGACGTTCCTTGTCTAAAGCAAGCATCGCTCGTTGTTGTGTTCGTAGATTTTGCTACCATTTTCTTCAGTTGCAGTTACTGCAACACTGTTCCAAAAGGTGGTCATGTATGAACACTTATCACATTTCAGTTGTATTTCACTAGCAAGTCCTACGTGCTTTATTATGGAGAGTTCCAGACCAACTTCACTACGATGAATACATCTTACACAGTTTGAAAAAATTCCTTTGAGAACCGACATATCAAATATTTCATTCACATCCGATTCCCCCATGAAACATTCATAGTTTTCACACATTGAACCAATCTTCTTCTGTGAAGTATTTTCTTTCCCACTTTGACTGCTATGGGCAGGTGTACTTGAGAGGTTAGGTTCACTCACTTGGTTATCGTCTTTATTGTTTACAGTAATAACACATACCTTTGGCTTTCCAACATTTCTCCTTTTCTTAAAAGCCTTCAGAGGATTTCTAATAACTTTACTTTTACTCATTATTATACTTCAACAAAACAGAGACTCAAGAAACAGAATTAATTACGAATATTTTCGAGATAACGACAGAGTAAATAAACATGAAACAATCGACAATCATACCAGCGATATATATTGAACCATCACAGGTTAGCCACAACACATACTTTATCTCACATCACTAAAATGTACCTGATGAACACGGACGTTAATAATAACACCATTTGACAGCAGTTTAACAGCGCCACAGTGGGTCACGCCCATGTAGAACACACTTCAAAAAAAAATTTAAAAATAGTTGTAGTCTTCGGAATTGAATAAATTATATATCTATTAAAAGGTAATAGTCTGCAGATTCAGAAAACGCAAAAAGGTAAAAATCGAACTTTTCATGATTTTGAGCCTTTCCGGAGCCTCTTAATGAAGTTCCATGTTTTTGTGTGTGGTACAAAGTTTCACCTCATTACGGATCATAAACCCCTCATATCGTTATTCAATCCTGCAGCAAAGATCCCTGACCGGACTGCTAACCGTCTTCAGCGCTGGGCTTTGTTTTTGGCACGATACCAGTATGAAATCCACTTTCGCAACACAACCGAGCATGCCAACGCTGATGCCCTCTCCCACCTTCCATGGGGACCGGATTTGGATTTCGACAAAGAGGAAATTCTGTGTTTTCACGTAGACGAAGAAGCACAGGCCGCAGTAGAGGCGTTTCCCATTATCAGCTCTCGGGTAGCGGACGCAACCAGTAACGACGAGGTGCTCCGGCAAGTCTGTCGTCACGTGCGTAATGGATGGCCCGAACGACCGCCTCCCACGGCTTCAGCGGCGTTTCGCCAGTTCTTTACTGTCCGCCTTTAGCTTGAGTTGGTTGACGGTGTCCTTCAACTTCTTTCGGACGACGGACATCCACGGGTCGTCATTCCGCAGTCTTTACGTCAGCACGTTCTGCACCTGTTGCACCAAGGTCATTGGGGGATACCCCGGACGAAGCTTTTGGCTCGCCGGTTCACATACTGGCCCGCTATGACTCAGGAGATTGAACGCCTCACGCAGAAGTGTCCCTCCTGCCAACGCCAGCAGGCAGCTCCACGACATTCCTTTGCCTCTTGGCCACCTTGTGCTCGCCCTTGGGAACGGGTGCACGTTGATT
The DNA here is from genome assembly GCF_021461385.2 of Schistocerca piceifrons. Lineage (NCBI taxonomy): Eukaryota > Metazoa > Arthropoda > Insecta > Orthoptera > Acrididae > Schistocerca > Schistocerca piceifrons. The sequence continues at coordinate 60,868,140 of NC_060142.1, forward strand.
TTGCTGGGCCGGTGTTTAATGCCATGTTTTTTATCGTCGTCGACGCATATTCCAGGTTTCCATATATTGTCCACTGCAACTCCGTTTCCACCTCCACCACTATTACAGCCTTAGAAAAAATATTTGCCATTGAAGGTCTGCCGGAGGTTCTCGTCTCGGATAACGGTCCGCAGTTCCGCAGTGAGGATTTTCGGGTTTTCTGTGCCCGGCATGGCATTCGCCACATTCCGACGCCCCCCCCCCCCCCCCCCTTCCATCCTGAATCTAATGGCGAGGCAGAGAGGATGGTCCGCACCTTCAAAACGCAGATGAAGAAATACCTCCAGGATCACTCCCCCGACGCATCTCATACTTTTTTCTTTAGCAGTTACAGGTCCACGCCCATCGGAGATAAAAGCCCGGCGGAACTTCTTCACGGACAGCAGCCCCGGACCCTCTTGAATCTGCTTCTGCCGACACCTCGGTTGGCTCCGTCGCTGTCTGCTTCTCTTTTTCCGCCCAGGTACTCTGGTGTAGGCGAAGGGATTCGGCCGACAACCAGCCTGGATTCCGGCCACCATCATCCAGGGCAGGGGCAGGAAAGTCTTCCGGGTTCAACTTTCCGACCAGGAGGTTCTTCGACATGCCAATCAGCTTCGCCCTCGCCTGCCTTCCCAATCGTTTTTCTCCTCCCCTCCCTCGGCATATTCTCCTCCCGTCCCCTGCTTCCCCTGATTCCCCACGCAAACCAGAGGAGGACACGCCAGGGTGGTCTTTGCAGTTGGCCCCCAGTCGGCTCACGGACGACGCCTCCCAGCCAGAGCTTCTTTCTCCGGACGTGGACCAGACCCAGCTACAGCCAGCCGGGGACTCCGAGGTCTCCCCCGATCGCCACCCCCAGGTCACTCCGGATGCCGATGAAGACATGCCACTGGTTCCTGCTGCACTGCCTCCTCTGCTGCCGCGGTCCGCACGCTATAACCTTCGCCCCCGGCCGGGGCGTTGTCGCCCGTATGCTCCTGTGCCCAGTCTCACCGCTGACGCCGAGGTTTCGGAGGAGGAGGACGCCATGGACGTGGCGTTCATTCGCAGCCAATGTTTCCACGCTTCCCCACGGGAGAAGGGGTGTGGTATACACCACTTCTAACAAACACCGAACAACGCGCTCCAGTACGCGGCCGCCAAATTCATCGCTGGCCGCACTTCTCGGGGCGGCCCGCTGCTTCCATCGCTGGCCGTCTTCACACGCACGCTCCCTTACGTGGCCGAGAAATACATCGCTGGCTGCACTTCTCCGGGCGGCTCGCGGTACCATCGCTGGCCGCCTTCGCGCGCGCGCGTTTGTCAGCACACAGCAATTGGCTACGCCAGGAAACATTGCGATTGGTTTTCCCTGGAAAACAGCGACCCCAGCCGACGGCTCCAGTAACTAGCAAGCCTTATATAAATCCGGCCGCCACCGCAAACGACAGTTCTCATCGGGAAGTGCAGTACGCCGTGTTCCAGCTGCTTGTGGATGACTCACCGCACCACTCGAGGTTACCTGGCTGCTCGGCGGAAAATCTTGCGACTTCACTTGGAGCGACTGAACTTCACTGGACTTGGGAATAATTACGTGACGTGTACCCCACCATGCACATTCGGACATTGGTATAACCAAACTTTAATTCTGCATTACTTCTAAGTGTGAGCCTGGGTAGACGCTTGGCTAACATAATTGTTAAAAAGTGATTTGTGATTTAATAAACCAGACTGAAGAGGTTATTGTGTTATTCCTGGTTATAACAGTCCTCAGTGATACTTTTAGGGCAGCCACCACAAATTGTATAAACCGTGGGTAGTGACCAGGATGTAGCTATGTCTGCTGGCCGAAAAATAATTGATGACACGAATCGCGCCAGCTAGAATGAAGAGATAACTTATCTTTATTTCTGACGAAACGTGCACCAGCAATACAAGTCCAAGTAATGTCCAAGAGTAATCCGTGTACTGAGCCTAGTCGAATACAACAGCAAATATCACTCTTCAATGGCTCCGCTATAAACTCCACGAAAGGCTAGCAATAGACAATCGACAATAGTGCGTCCGTCTCGGGGCCAGCGCTCCTCCTCATATGCAAAAGGCAGAGGGCGCTGCGGACCAGAGCTCAGCCATGGCGCGACCTCTTCCGTCGGCGGTAACGCCCTGAGACGCCGACGGCCGCGACAGGAACTGTGGCCAGCGATGTCACAGTCAGGGCGCGCGTGCGCGAGTTGTTTGGTTGGTTGGGTCCGTGGATACAACAACAGGAATCTCACACCGCTATTCTGCAGACGCTTGAACCACAATCGACGTATGAGCCAGCGTCGCACATCGAGACAAGATGTACTGTATTGCTACTCTGGCTAGTTAGAGCAAACGAGATCACAATCTCGCCACTTGTTCTTTGCTGCATCAACGTAAACCACTTCTGTATAGAATAAATCCATCTAGGTCTCTTCAGCGATAGGTAATTTCAGATTGCGTTACCCATATTTTGAGCGAGACTACAAACAGCCAAACCTTAGGCTTTGCCAACCAGCCACCACACAGCGTTGTTAAATGGTTCAGATGGCACTGAGCACTATGGGACTCAACATCGGAGGTCATCACTCCCCTAGAACTACTTAAACTTAAGTAACCTAAGGACATCACACACATCCATGCCCGAGGCAAGATTCGAACCTGCGACCTAGCAGTTGCGCGGTTCCAGACTTAAGCGCCTAGAACCGCTCTGCCACACCGGCCGGCAACAGGGTTGTTAACTGTTCGTTGCATATTTGTGCTGCCATCAGATCATATTTACTTTTTCATAACACGTAACATGTATTTTTGTACAATTTTAATCGATAAATTTGTGCATTAGTTTTATAAACGATCAATCCTGTGTTGATACATTAATCACCCATCAACAGTTGACAAAATAGTGACAGCACACCATTTCAGTAACACTATTTTATTACTCAGGTTAATTTACATTCTGGTAATTGTGATGGCTATCAACAACAACACATTTAACAGGCAAAATCTATTTAGCAGACGCCGAGGACAGGTAGTTATGTGGAAGGTATTCTAGGTAAAGTGATTGCTGTCGGGGTGGTAACTCAGAGTCGCATGTCACCTCCCAAAACATACCGCAAGTCCAGTGTACTCATTCAGTTTATGTTGTCTGCAGATGGTATTGTTGTTTATCGTCCAGTTGAATCCCCAGAAGATCAAAGCCAATTGCAAAAAGATTTGGATCAGATATTAGTATGGTGCGAAAATTAACAGTTGAACCTAAATAATGAAAAGTGTGAGGCCATCCGTACGAGTGCTAAAAGGAGTCTGTTAAACTTCGGTTCCACTATAAATCAGTCAAATCTGAAGGCCACAGACTGAACTAAATATCTAGCACTACAATTATGAACAACTTTAATTGGGAAGAACATATGGAAACTGTTGTGGGGAAGGTGAACCAAAGACAGCGTTTTATTCGCACAACGCTTAGAACATGCAACAGATCTACTGGAGACACCGTCTACTGTACGCTTGTCCGTCCTCATTTGGAGTATTGCTACGCGGTGTGGGATCCTCACCGGATAGGAACCGCGGCACGTTTTGTATTACTGTATCGAGAAGTAGGGGAGGGAGTGTCACGAACATGGTACAGGATTTGGGGTGCAAAACATCTCACGAAATTTCAATCAGATTTCTCCTCCGAACGTGAATATATTTTGTTGATGCCTACCTGCATAGGGAGAAACCATCATCATAATAAAATAAGGGAAATCGGAGCTCGCATTTTTTTCCGCCCGCTGTTCGAGAGTGGAATATTAGAGTATTAGTGTGAAGGTGGCACTTAAGTGTGATCTGCGGAGTAGCCATGTAGATGTAGACACCGATGCGCACGTTGATGCTGTGTTCCTTGCCTTCAGAAGACAGCTCCGCACCGTCGTCTCTCTCCTTGTGCCACCTCTCTGCCACTTGCTCCACATATGCTCTGTGACTAAGCTGGCTGGCCGAATGTACGTGGTTTGACTTTATAACGTGTTGCTTCGCCCAAACGTATGTGTAGAGGATACTCATATCATGCTATACCGTATGTAATTTTTGCTGTGTTGTAGCTTCATAATGTTCTAGGCAACCAAATTACGTTGTTAAATAAAGTGCTTATTTAAAAATAACATACTTACTGACAAGTTCAAGATATTTGTAATAGGTTTGAGGCTATACTTAGCGTGAAATTAAGTACACAGCGTGTTAACTAAGGAAAACAGCGCTCACAAACAAGAAACTGGTAAGAGTGCTGAGACAGAACGAAACACGGCGAAGAACATAATTATTGTGATCCCGGCGTTCCGACTTTGCCATATTGTACGTTCTCCTTCCAGCACAGGCCCCGTAAGGCACTCAGCACCGCCGCCTTGCCGTGTATGGGCGCCTGCTGCAGCTCTAGGCGCCTGTCGGAAACCTCGCGCCGCCCCCGGGAGACCCGGAGACAAGTGGTGTACGGGGGCGGCGGCGGCAGTGGCACGTTATCGTGTTACGGAGCCCGCCGATATTTGCCGTCCGGGAAACATCATCCGATATTCGGGCCCAGAGCGGCCTCCCCCTCCCCCTTCCTACTAGTTCTTCCCCCTCCCCTTCCCACCCCTCCCCCCCCTTCCTTTCCTTTCCCCCCGCCACCGCTCCCGCCGCTCCATTTCCCCAGCCACGGCTCCGTCTCGGCCGCAAGTACAAACACCATTAGCGGAGCGTGCGGCGTGGCGCCGGCGCGCCCCAGCCAGGCGCCGGCCCGGCCTTCGCCGCCTCGCGGTCCCCAACAGCCAGCGCCGTCGCCTCGCCCACCTTCTGTCTGCACCTCTTCCCGTCTCCTAGCGCTCACCCAACGTCTGTCGTAATTAATAGTGCCAACTAACGGCATGAAAATACTGGGCTATTCCTAAATAAGTCCGGGAGTTCATAAGACTACTATGCGATTACTCTTAACACAGGCACGGGAAAATTATGGTTCCTCGCGGGCCAGATTCGCATAATTAAGTTTGGGGACCGCCTCAGCAGCTGGCACGACAACAGCGCTCCTAGCGCCTAAAATTGAAACTGTAGTACCCGTGACACTGTTCTTGCGGTACCGCCCCGATGTGAATGGCAATCCTTTCCAGAGACATCACCCCAGCAAGTTATGTGTCTAAACACACGTTTTTGAGAGTACATTCGTGAGCCGTGCATCGACTCGTGCTACACCTTGTGTTTGGATTGCATTGGGTTTCCTTTTCTTCCCCTGACATGTCTGTTTCACATGTTGTCTGTCATTAAGTGGCTGCTTGGTTGTCTTTTCCCTCTGCTATAGATATCTGCGTTTTTACTTCCGGGAAACTGCTATGGAGGATGTGAGATCTTTGACCGGTTGTAACCTCGTGTGGTGGCGCGGAAGTAGGGGCGTTGCGCGCAGAGAGAGTATGGTGGACACGGGAGGGCAGTGTGGCTCTCCAGCGCGAAGCAGGCGTCGTCGGTTGTACCGAGTCGCCACGTGATCTATGTCGGTTGTGTGTGACGAGCGGGTGGAGTTGACGGAAGAGCTCCCAGCGTGTTGGTTGTATACAGAAACAGAGCTGACACGCACAGTGGTTACGGTTATACAAGTCACACCACAAGTTGGGAAACGGGGCCAAATTTCTAGTAGTTTACTGTCGAGTTGAGATTTTCACAAATGTTATATTCGTATCTTACAGAAACTAGCAGTACGGCAATAAACTACCTTTTAAAACACGCCGCTAACGCAAATCAAAGTAATTTATAGCAATACAACAATTTAACCAAATCTAAAGAACATTAGTAAACAGGCTACTAAAGTAAATACAGAACTTTGTTAATAAAGTACGGTGAGGTAGTGAAGCTACCGACACCGCCATTAAAAAAATTAAACAGGTCTCAGCAAACACACGATTAATGGCAATAAAAGGAATTTACATACTTGGAGGAATTTAAAAAACTTTTAAACAAAAGTGTCTTGGAATAGCGTTAGAACATAACAGATATGACGGACGTGTAAGGCGGCCACAAATCACCCACTCAGGGATGCTCAGGCTAGGCAGAATACTGGCCAATTTAAATACGACCGTAAACACAATTGGCACTCTCGGGATGCACCGACTTTTAGCCAGCGAAAACTTGTTATAAGATGGCTTAACTTGAGACGGAATTAGAGCTAACCTCGTGCAAGGATACATTACACCACACACTCCTGAATGAGCAACCACATGATAAACCGACAATAATCATGAATTTACTCATAATCCACGACAGGATAGCGAAACAATTAAACTGCCAAAACTACACCTCCCATCGGACAGTAACGAGAGGAGGAGGAAAGATCACTGTCTTCAATTACACCGGTGCCATGGACAGGAAACTCGGTCGCCGGAGGCCACAAGACAATAGAGGCGCTGGTTACACAAAATTATTACTTAATGATTAAACCTTCCACGAATTTAACTTGCAATTATGCTCGAACAGGCAGTACACGACCTCCGATGGCAAGGATCCACACATCCGATCGCGCGCGCGTCGCCAGCGTACCCAACACACCACGGTCATGCGACAACACGCTCTGTCACCGGAGTTCACGTCTTCTCTGCAACGTTGACGGGTAGTGACCGCTCCTTCATGTTAGGTGTCTCCTTTTACACCCTAGCGTTGAAACGGAGGATTCAAAGAAACTTGTTAACGTCCCACCAAGGCAAAATGAACAGCAACTACTCGTGGGGCGATTCTGTATACAATCAACACGCTGGGAGCTCTTCCGTCAACTCGACCCGCTCGTTACACACAACCGACATACATCACGTGGCGACTCGGTACAACCGACTATGCCTGCTTCGCGCTGGAGGGCCACACTGCCCTCCCGTCTCCACCAGACTCCACCTGAGCGCCAGCCCCTACTTCCGCGCCACCACACGAGGTTACAACCGGTCAAAGATCTCACTTCCTCCATAGCAGTTTCTCGGAAGCAAAAACGCAGTTATCGATAGCAGAGGGAAAAGACAACCAAGCAGCCACTTAATGACAGACAACATATCAAACAAACATGTCAGAGGACGAAAAGGAAAGCCAATGCAATCTAAACACGAGGTGTAGCACGAGTCGATACACGGCTCAATTCCTCTTATAGTCTTCAGGTTTCTGCATTTATTACGTAAATAGAAGGGGGAGGAGTCAGAAACGAAAGGAAAGAAACTAACGAAATAATTTTCATCGGGACTTTATGCAGAATCAGCGAAAATGGGTGAAAATGTGGCGAGACCGGAATTTGAACCTGAGGTCTCCTGCTTCTAGGCAGTTGTGTTAAGCACTGCGCCATCTGGACATAGTGTTTATCGTAAATATGCAAACTACCTCGACACTCTTCCCAGGCGATTCACATTCCCTGCTAGCACCACCCGCCTGCAGTCGCCGTCGATACCCTCCACGCTTCCTAATTTTAGATTCCCGCTGAAGGTCGAACGTAAATGCGCATCCGCGCTGAAGGTTGTGGATTCACTGTCCATCGAGGTGGATGAATTATATGAATGCGTGGTATCTGATCTTTTGCACAGACACCATGCACTCATATAATTTAAATTTATTTATGCTTCGTGACCACTGTTTCTTTATTTACGACCGTTTGCAAGAGCTATCCTAAAAACATCCGTTGCAAAACTCTGTCATGCCGTTGTTCACGACACGTCGATAAATGTGAACATCTGAAGATAGCATGCCATTTCATAACATGGAAAAATAAACGCCCATAAAAGCAACTGGTTGTAGTTCATTCATTATAAATTACCTTTGATTTCAACAATTGCAGTGTTCTAATACGTCCACGCTCCCTCTCCGTGAATTTCTTCCACGAGCCGGTCTGTATCCAGTCGCGGGCCGGATTCAGCCGGCGGGCAGCCGGTTGCCCATCCGTGCTGTAAGAAACACAGAAAAATGGCATATACAGAAGGAAGGGCGGGTCTGATGTGATTGAGAAACAAATGGGAGTCGATATAGAAAACATAGTGTCTCCAGTAATAGAGTTACGCAAAGCTTTTGTAGACTTCCCATCGGCTTAAAGAAAGGTGTAAATCTGCGGTGTAACCTTTCGCCGCTACTGTTCAGTCTGTACGTCGAAGAGACAATGAGGGAAAGAAAAGAAAGGTTCGAGAATGGTATTAAAATTCAGGGTGGAAGGATACCAATGATAAGATTCGCTGATGACGTTGCTACCCTCAGCGAAAGTGAAGAAGTGCGGGACCTGTTGAATGGAATGAACAGTCTAACGAATACAGAACACAGACTGAGGGTAAATCGAAGAAATACTAAAGTAATGAGAAGTAGCAGAAACGACAAAAGCCAGAAACTTAACATCACAATTGGGGATGAGAAAGTAAATGAGGTTAATGAATTCTGCTAACTAGGCAGCGAAATAACCTAGGACGGAGGGAGAAAGTAGGATCTAAAAAGCAGACAAGCACTGTCAAGAGGACATTCCCGGCCAAGGGAAGTACGTTCGGATCGCTGTATTGTATATTAGAGGGACATGGAAAATCCGGAAACAGAAGAGAATCCAAGTGTTTGAGATGTGGTGCTACAGAAGAATGTTGGACTGATAAGGTAAGCAATGAGGTGGTTTTACGCAGAATCGGCGGGGATTGGAATACATTAAAAACGCTGACAGGAGGAAGGGGCAGGATGTCAGGACATCTGTTAAGACCTCAGGGAACAACTTCCATGGTACTAGAGAGAGCTGTAGAGAATAGAGACTGTAGAGGTAAACAGAGACTGGACCGTCGGTGGCCTGTCTTGAAATAAACCGACACACAGACACGAGGTCAGTGTTACACCAGGTTACGTTCCGGTCCACGCCTAGGGCACGGAAAGCAGCATGAACAGTGCCGTGTCCAGGGACAAGAGAGACAGTCAGACTCTTCAAATTAATTTGCAAGTCCTTACTTACGTTTGTGAACAGTGCTACCATGAAGAGTTTCTATTGAATAAACTGAGGAGAAAGACAGAATTTCTATTGAAAAGTGCATCGAGTTATAAAACCAATAACAGTCTACTTCAGCATAAGTGCCAGACTTGTTCTATCTATGCATATAAATTTACCTACCCACTGACAGTCACAGCACTGGAGAAATTGTATAGACTGAACTAAAGAAAGACGAAAGTAATGAGGAGTAGGAGGAATGAGATCAGTTTTACATTTATCAAAACTGGTGACCAGGAGGTAGACGAAGATAAGGAATTCTGATACCTTACAATTTAAATAAGACATGATGCAACGAGGGCATAAAAAGGAGATTAGTAGAGACAAACAGGTCATTTCTGCTCAAAGGAAGTGCGCTATTATTGAGTATCGACCTTAGAGGAAAAATTTTCTGAGAATGTACGTTTAGAACACAAGATTGTGTGGCAGTAAACCGTGGACGCGGGAAAACAGGAAAAGAAGAGGGTCGAAGCGTTTCAGATCTGACGCCATAGAAGGATGTTGAAAACTACGTGAATCGATGAGCAAAGCAAAATATTGAAAACACTGTCATGCAAAAGGGGCGGGATGATAGGTCGTTCGTTACATCAAGAAAGACATCTAACAAATGATCACGGACTTTGGATGCAAGTGCTACTCAGAGATTCAGAGGTTGGTACAGAAGAGATACCCGTGGCGGGCCTCGTCAAACCAGTCAAAAGACTGCCGACCGCTGTCAGTGGGGGGAGGGTGACGCCACATATGTTATTCACTTCAGGACAGCCCTCAATTTCAGTAGCAATGGAACAGTCGATGATAGAGCAGCACATGTTTTCTTTCCTAAAAATCAGCGTACACCTGTTCATTTGAAAACTGCTCGTTTCCCATAGGTCACCCTGTAGGTTAAAAATTTGATTCTTCAGCTCCGTTGGTGAGAACGCGTGTAAATGTGAGTGTCATTTATATTAAAGTGACCATATTGTATTTACGTTCAGTTTCATGTGACGTCCATATTACACCGTTAGTGAACTGCCTTATAACTGTCGCTATTTTAATAAGATGGTAAATGACGTAAATACATTCAAAACAAAATGTTAATTACGGTGAGACAGTTGTCTGAACAGTTTGGAAGAATTTGAACTTTATATACATGCCATAAAATATCCACAATAAATACTAAACTAGCATACAGAATTTAGACATAAATACTACCTCAAAAAGCTTTGGAACTCTAAAATGGGTTAATGGGAAATAGCATATGCAACAACTAAAGACAAACGTAACAAATTTTTGCTAGCAAAATTATATCGATGTTCAGCTGCATAATCGATCTAAACATATAGCGTTGTAAGAGTGGAACTCTCACACTACTGTCACACCAAAATTAACATTTCTTTTAATGTATTTGTATTTACGATCTTATTAAAATAGTGACTGTTACAAGAAAGTTCACTGACGACGTAATACGCACGTCACATCAGTTTACATGTCAATGCAAAAATGCCACTTCAACGTAACTGATATTCACATTTATACACGTTCTCTATTCTAATAATCATGTCGTTATCAAACATACACTATGCTATTGGCCCTAAAGAAGGTCTACCAGTTCTTATATTGCTTTTCAGAAACATTACCGTACAATACATATTCCACGATGCATTGTTAGCCATTTTAATTTAACTCACTGCATATGAATTTACTAAATTAATTTATTTCTCTTCTGTGCAGGTGTGACCATATCCGAAGTCTGTACCTACCAGCCCTCATAGCCTCAGCTTTCATCAAACTTGGGGACCATACAAAAAACGACAGCACTGATTGACTGTGTTCTGTGTAGCATTCAGACATCCTTATTACCCACGATATTTTCAGAGATGTTATTTGCATCCTTTTATGTTCTCAGACAACCTCGTGTTTTTATTAGATCATACAAACTCGATTGTGAAATGAAATGAAACACCCGGCCCACCAGCGCGGAATTGTCTCATTGCTTCATAAAGAAAAGCAGATACCGAGGGGAAATTCCAGCGCAAAGGAAGAAAATAAAGAGTTCTGAAGTGCTTGTAAAGATAGAAATCACCGAGACTGCAGCTTTCATTTCTCTTGTTAGTTTTATGTGATTTATTTCCTCTTCCTATCATGATTGGTAAAGCCTACGAGGAATTCATTTGCTTGAGGATTAGCGTAAGACATGTACATTTGGCTGTGCTTAAAAGTTTATATCTGTCTGTGCTTTATGAACGAGGGTAACGATCACTATCTGTTGATACTGAGATGTGAGATCACTAATGATCTAAAATTTATATTTTCTCGTCGTTAAAACAGCGACAGATCGCAAACTGACACACTAGTTTGTTTACGGTAAGCGTTTAAAGAAACATCGTTGTGAAGAAACTGGCAGTTACCGTGAAAATTTTCATTCGATCATTTTTACGATTTAAGTAAAACGTCTCGAATTTGTTAGTACAGCTTTTAATAATGAATCGCCTTCAGGAAAGGCAGTTTACAGTTGGTTTGCAGAATTCGTTCATGTTTCAGGCAGCGATTAATAATGTGAAGGTCGAGTAAAATCGGTTGTGCCAAAAAACCAATCTGATATACTGAATGTAGCACACTCTTTCACTTAGTTTCGTTAACACTTCTGGCAGTTTCTACGCTTCGTGACTGCATAACGTGTTTATTCTTTTTTGATGGTTCATTACATTACCTCTTTTGTTTTGTTTCTCTAGTTTTGAGATATACATTCGAATGGCTTCGTAACAATTTCTTTACTACCTTGTTTTAAAATATCACGTTGTTTTCACGATGCGCACGGTAACTTATAAAACAGTGTTAACACACATGTTTTCTCTCTTTTCCGGCACTACCTTCTGTTTTGCTTTTTCCCCAGGGAGAATGTACTCGTAGCATTGTCTTCTGGTGGTGTGAATGTACGAACGTGACGCATAGAAAAATCTAGATTGAATCATCATTCCGTGGCTTGCCACTATATAGAATTACTATACCGGAAGGGAAAGTAGCGTACGCATACTCTTAATATATTATTTGCAGAAAACAAAGTTATGTATTAAAAAATCAATGCTATTTGAAAGGCGACAACTACTAATGTTTACAAAAATTAAACGTTGGTACCTATGAACTTTAAGAATATTTTGTTCCACAGTCCTTTCATACTGTGACTCAGATAAGGTAATTGGTTTAATGTGTTTCGGTCTTTTGCATAAATCATTTTATGTAATACCGGTTCGAGCAAACATAGACCGAAGTAATGGTTTATACCAAACAAGGTACTCAATTGTTTCCTATTTTAAGTAAGAGAACGATTTTGATCTACGTTTTCGTGCCATCTCTTGTGAATATTACTTAATGTAACGCTGATATGTTAAACCTAGTTACAGCTTATTGAAAGTAGGTACAAGAACCTAGGTACACTTATTCCTGCTTGGTAAAGGAATCAATAAATGTTTAGGATTATTAATGGTGTACTGAGTGACTATTTAAAAATGCGTTCCTGATTATTTCATTTTTAATTCATTTTCATTTTTATTGCTCCGATTTGTTATTTTATTTCTGTTCGAAGAAACAGCCACCATTTTCAGAATCATTTACTTGTTCGTATTCTGGGCTTAGAGCGCTTGCGTGAGGCAATCGACAACGAAATTCAGAGACAAAAATTTCTTTAAATTATTTTTCTGGGGGGGAGGGGGGGGGGAATTAATACAATGCTAGAGTTTACTTGTTACATTTTCATTTTGAGGTGGAGCACGGGAAGTCACACGCTTGTCACGCCGCTGCTAATAGGCTACTACATTCGGTGTGGTACGTGGTAACGTGAGTCGTTGCGGCATCCTTCGGATTATCAGAGGCTGAAATATATCCGATTTTTAATGATCATTTAAACGTGAGAAATAACTTTGCTGATTAATTCCACACATTTTGACGGAATGTAAGGAAATACTGAAAAAATTCAGCCGAGAAAGTGCAGCACCTGCGTAAAACACCAAAACAGGAGACAAAATTAGGATACATTCGTATATGTCCGAACTAAGCAGTAATCAACCGTTTGAGCTTTCGAAAATGACCCGAAACCATCTGAAGCGGTACGTTCACGAAACACTTCCAGGAAAACGCTCGCTTGTTTATTTCGTTACACTGGACATTTCATGACCATCATGTACACCTAACAAGGGAACCTCCCCATCGCACCCCCCACAGATTTAGTTATAAGTTGGCACATTGGATAGGCCTTGAAAAACTGAACACAGATCAATTGAGAAAACAGGAAGAAGTTGTGTGGAACTGTGAAAAAATAAGCAAAATATACAAACTGAGTAGTTCATGGCAACAGAAGCAACATTAAGGCCACTGGGACTGCAGTAGCGCCGTGGTCTCGTGGTAACGTGAGCAGCTGTGGAATGAAAGGGCCATGGTTCAAATCTCCCATCGGGTGAAAACTTTAATTTTTTATTTTCAGTTTATGTGAAAAACTTATGTTTTCATCACTTTTTTGGGAGTGATTATCACATCCACAAGAAAACCTAAATCGGGCAAGGTAGAAGAATCTTTTTACCCATTCGCCAAGTGTACAAGTTAGGTGGGTCGACAACATATTCCTGTCATATGACGCACATGCCGTCACCGGTGTCGTATAGAATATATCAGATGTGTTTTCCTGTGGAGGAATCGGTTAACCTATGACCTTGCGATCAAATGTTTTCGGTTCCGATTGGAGAGGCACGTCCTTTCGTCTACTAATCGCACGGTTTTGCGATGCGGTCGGAAAACACAGACACTAAACTTATTACAGTGAACAGAGACGTCAATGAACGAACGGACAGATAATAACTATGCAAAAATAAAGGAAGTAAAATTGTCGCTCGTGGGAAAACTTGAACCAAGGACCTCTCCTTCCGCAGCTGCTCACTCTACCACGGGACCACGGCGCGCCTGAGCTCACGTTTTCCTTTATGTTGCCTATGTGGCCAAGACTGCTGACCAGTTTGTATATTTTGCTTATTTTTTCACAGTTCCACACAACTTCTTCCTGTTTTCTCAATTGATCTGTGTTCAGTTTATCAAGGCCTATCCACTGTGCCAAGTTATAACTAAATCTGAGGGGGGTGCGATGGGGAGGTTCCCTTGTAAGGAGGGCGAGACGATAGATCAATTTTATAAGTTACGGAACTTCTGGGCACTCTTTAACAATTATACTTAATGCTCAAATAATTGTTTTGGTAACTTTGAAACGTTATGGACTATTATTATTATTATTATTATCAACATTACTTTGTTATTTGTTAATATATGGCAACTATTAGAACAGAAATAGAGTTTTGAGATTATTGTGCCAGTTATTATAATGCCATTGTACTAATAACTAATCAGCGAAAATGCAAAATATTCCATATTACTTTCTACATTTGACTTAATACCTCCAGACGATTCTAATTTGATTTTGAATTATTGATACACGAAGAACGTTATCAACTATAAACGCTACAATATGGCGGACAGCTATGTTGACTTCAAGAGCAGGGGAGAGAGCTGTTCTTGTGGGATATAGGTACCTAGGGACACCAGACATTTCTTGGTCGATATTTCGAATTCGTGACCGATATTAGAAGAACCACATGGAGGAGTGCGCACTATAGGGCGCCACAAGTAGTTTCCGACATTTTCTCAGTTTTTGTTGTAGAATTTTGTGTAGAATTTGTAAATACCCATTTAATTGTAGTATAATATATTATAACTATATGAAAAAATAGTTAGCTCTTCAGTTACATGTTCTTATGGGAAATGAAATTTTATATATTTCTTAAAACTAGTTATATAAGGTGTGGAGAATTAAGTCGTACTTGAGTAGTTGGTGTACCATCTTGCGCGTCGAGATGGAAGAGGTTTTTTGTCATCATAACACGAGATATTTACAAATAACTGGGTTTATTTTATGTCTTAACAGTTTTATATGTCTTCAAAAGGGAAATTTTTAATTTCCAGTAGATTCTGTTTCAAAAAATTGAACTCGCTAACAAACGGCCTGTTGGCTTCTTTGTCGGGTTCTTCGACAGACGTTTGTTCGATGATTCTATGATGTTTCGCCAGCACGAGTGGCTGGCATTGTGAAAGCTTCAGCCTCCATGGCTGGTGGTGGACTGGAAGCAATCTCGCGGCCGCAAAGTGTATGTACCTGGCTCGCCAACGTGCTAGGGCTTTTCGGTGGTTGTTTCCGGTGAGCTTCTCCTCTTATTAAATGTGACTGTCGTTCGCTGCGCTTCTCTGACTAAGTGCGTGTGATATCTCTTCTCCTCATCGAGAACGTCTGTGTCGACGAATTCTACTATGTGATGTGCACGTGCTGTGTCAGGTTGATCACATAGTAAAATTCGCGTACAGGGAATTTCTGGCTGTATAGAAGAGCTATCATATCCGCTTATTCAGAGAAGATACAGAAATAAACAAACTTGAGAGTAGTTTCGGCAAGAAAGAAGAAAGCCTCAGGGTGAACGGATCCTGGCTTCCCGTGCTAAAGCGAACGGCCGATGCACGTAGCAAGGGGAGAACTGCACTGAAAATGACCACGGAAAAGCCCATGGACGTACGCCCGCCAGATATATATATATTTTGCAACCACGGGTTCGACCCCAGTCGTCCACAAGCAATGACAATACCAGTACGAGTGGCTACCCGTCCTTGTAAAACGTCAGAACAATCATCAAACGAACGTTGGCCGAAGAACCCGAGACGGAAGCCAACAGGCAGTGTATCAACAAGTGCCTACGAACGCCTTATCGAGTTCATTTCTAACTTTTAGGTCGTGTTTGATAATACTTCTGCTTAATTTGATTTCGCTTACCGATTATTGGTGTTTAGGACAGCAATAATGTAACAGGTAGACTATTAAGTACGGTACTGACAATATTTTTTCCGATTGCAACGAGTTTAAATTTTAATAGAGTACTTTTTTCCTAGATACATGAACATGCTGTACCTTGGAACATTTTCTTCACATTTGGAAAAACTTCCCCGAATAACTTTTGTAATTTCTGTGAAACGATCCAGCACACCCAAAGTGGGTGCCATCGTTTAAATATGAAATAAGAAAATATATTAAACTTCTGTTATATCGTTGGCTGAAAATTGTTCCAAGATACCAAACGCTTTCCTTCCATAAGCTTTGTGACTGAGGCCCAGACGTATTTGGTTACGCATACGGCAGTTGGTGCTGGTAATAATCGCTGAATTGTGTTGCGTCGGACTCTGAGACAATGGTTGTTTTGTGTTTCGGCAGCCTCTGATGCTGTGGTTATTTTGCGTTCAGTCAACGTCTGATACAGTGCTTGTTTTAGGTTTAGCTCGACTTTGACACGTAGCAGCTGCTTTGTGTTTAAACAGCCTGTGGGGCAGTGGTTGCTTTTTGTATGGCCAACCTCTTACAGTGTGGTTGTTTTGTGTTGCAGGACGCGATGGTTGCCGCTCCATGATGCGCTGTCCTCTCGCCTGGTGCTGGGGGCCTCTCCTACTGCCAGCAGGTCTGTCTCTTTCTCTCTCTCTCTCATACACACAGAGACATACATATTTTCTATCCTTTCCTGTTGATTGTGTACTAGCGAGTATACATATCAGCACTTTCAACACAGGCACTTCGGAAACTGTTTCATGGTGCATAATCGCGTCATTATGATGATGATGATGATGACGCGGTCCCATACTCCGAGGAACGTAGGGGACGCTGCGATAGATCCGCACCGCCGACCGTAATGGGGATTACTGATGATGAAGACAACAACACCCAGTCATCACGAGGCAGGAAAAATCCCTGACCCCGTCGGGAATCAAGCACGGGACTCCGTGGGCAGGAATCGAGAACGCTATCGCAAGACCACGACTTGCTGACGGTGTCATTATAATTCAGAACTATTTCCTTGATGATGTGTCATATCCACTTCAATTATCCTTTTTCTGATATACTGCCTAAACATGTTGACTTCTCCAGTCGGTAGATTATTGATCCTCTGAACCAGTGCTCCATTTGATTGGTCCGATGCCGATCTTTGATATTTCTTACGATTTTATGAAATTAGTGAACGCTTCGAACTGATACTGATACCAACATATCAAAACAAGAGTATTGCAGTATAACAGTAACATTGCTACTGCCTTAGATGAAAGGCAGAAAGAACAAAGAAAGAACAAAGCAAAGCAAAGCAAAATCACTTGCATATTGTAATTTTCGAAACATTTAATGTTCAGAAGCCGGAGAAACACGTTTCAACAAAGTAAGAGCACTGTAATAAGTAGCAAGCCTCCGGGTTTGCGAAACAAACTTTCTGTTACTTGTGTGAGCTTATCCTCGACAATAAACGAAAATTGCTACTTGGACATGTACACAACTGGATGTCATTTCCGTGTAGTGCTATTGACCTCTTTTACGACTATGAGGAGCCGTTAGTAGGGATGATGCGCGCAGACGAGACCGGATCTGGAAGGTTTCAGGCTAGGCTCTCTGTTGACGCTACAACGGGAAGAATAGATTTCTGCTTCAGTTTGTCGGGAGACCCGAAGTTGTTACCCGTAAAAGTAATTCTGATGAAAAATGTTTAAGGTAATAGATGCATGTATATGAAACACACGCAGCAACTAAAAACAATACCGTTTTTGACCTTACTTTAACTGAAGTGATGTACGTACTTGACCTGTAGATAGGTGCTTGACTGAAACTGTTCGTCTGTGGATAAATACATATAACAGCATCTTTCAGTATTTCCTTTATGACATTCTATAAATACCATGAATCGACGCGGTACTGCTTATAAACAATATTAAAGACGAAATTGAATCAATGCAGATAACTGTTAGAAACTGAAGAAATTTACCGGTTGATCGATGGAATTTCCCGATTTAAAAATCACGCATCCAGAACAGGACCAGGACTGAAGTCATGTTGTTGCAATTCATCAGTGTCCTCTAAGCGTTTGTTTGTCTTTTACTGTAATGTTGTTTGTGAAGTGCATCGCACTAGAATTTTCTCAGTCTATTTTTAAATCCAATTAAACACTAGTTGTACTTACAATACTGAATATTAACATGCAATTGTGCTGCTGAAAAAAAATTAACAACTGTTTCATTTCCAAAGAGTTTTCCGTACGATTTATAGTTATCTGAAACGAATGTTCAGTTGGTAATATTTGTGCAGACGGAAGTTCCTCTCGTATGTGACATTATCTATTTTTATATGTAATAGGTTCCGACTAGTTCATCCGGGGCTCATCAAAGCGGCTCAGTAGTTCCCATCGTCAAAATAGTCTTTATCATGACACTGTTTCATGCCTGTAAAAACTTTTATACTCTGTTGCATAATGCAGTATGTCCCGGATACTTACCACATATAAAATATTCAGTGGCGTAATACTCTCGAGTAAGTAATGAGACTCTTTGTCTTCCTCAGCGTTATAACGACTGTAAATCTCAATAAATGAGTGAAAATTTAAGTTCGTATAGGTAGAGGGCAGGGAATAATTATGGAAACCCTAGCCCAAACATTTCATTTCCGACCTAAGACAGTAAAATACCTCGGTCTCCATATTTATTGTTCAATGCCAATATGAAATGTTGTGTAATCAAATCAGACAATTATCGTAGAAAATGAGAAGCTAAAAATAATACACGAAGAAAGGGAAGGATAGTTATGAGGTGAAATAATGGAAATTAATAAACGTATGTCCATCAACACAAGCTTAGTAATGAATAACTACAGTTCCCCTATTCACCTTTTCTGACTGCAGATACTACTCATTATCCCATGCAGGCCATGTTGTAAATTGCCCTGTTACTCACTTGTACCATTTTCCTTTATATCACCTATTATAATTTATCCTTTTGTGCATATCGCAGCTAATTCATTTACCTACTTGATCTCACTAGTATATCTTATGTGTTTGTAATTTAGGTCTGTTAAAGACACGATATATATAGTTAATTATTTAATGTGTCACATATTTTATCTTAGTTGAAAAATCTTACATAGCATTTACGCTGATATAACCCCTCTTATTTTATTCTTAAATCCAACATCGACATTTCTGATCTCGGAAAATGGAGATACTCTGTAGACGCACTAGTTTAATATCTTTGATCCAACAAAATTTCACTGCACCACATACTTGTCTTTCTTCCTAATGATGGCTAAACAGCTGAAAACCAATTTGTGAAATAAATATTGTAGAATATTACGCCATATTATGTGTATTGTCGTTCATAACGTATAAAATATTCTACCGAGAACCGACGAAACAGTTAATCAATACAAAAGTGAGGAAGGTTACCGTTAAACGCCCCATCGACAGCGAGGCCATTACAGACGGAGCAGAGGCCTGCATCATTGCAAGGGTGGGGAAGTAAATAGTCCCTACCATTTTCGAAGGAACTGTCCCGCCATTTGCCTGGAGCGATTTAGGGGAATCATGGAAAACCTAGCAGCGCGGGATTAGCCGAGCGGTCTATGGCGCTGCAGTCATGGACTGTACGGCTGATCCTGTCGGAGGTTCGAGTCCTCCCTCGGTTATGGGTGTGTGTGTGTGTGTTTGTCCTTAGGATAATTTAGGTTAAGTAGTGTGTACGCTTAGGGACTGATGACCTTCGCAGTTAAGTGCCATAAGATTTCACACACATTTGAACTTTTTTTTTCTTTTTTTTGGAAAATCTAAATCTGGATGATCGGACACGAATTTGAGCTGTCGTCTTCCCAAATTCAAGTCCATTGTGCTAACCACTGCGCCACTTCATTCGGTCTAACAGATGAGTTTTGCTATTTGAGCAGCAAAGTATCTGATGACCCCAGAACTAGAGAGAATGTACAAATGAAGACTGGCTATAAGGAGAAAGGTATTTTTTAAAAACAGGAATTTCTTAGGATCCGGTACAAATTTGTTAGGATGTTCTTTCTGAAGGTATTGTTTTATGGTTTAATTTTGTACAGGAGTGAAACTTGGATAATAAGAAGTTCACACAAAACAGAATATAATCTTATATTGACTTGTAAATAATAGATTTCCTTTTGAAATTTTATTGGCAGATCTAGATTTCAGCTAGAAACTAGCCATTCTCAGTGCACTATCATTTTTGATCAGTGCATGTAGTGCCTGTTGGTCGGGCTTCATCCACAATTAATTGAATACTACGTCAGTATTGAATGAACTGTGGATGAAGCCCGACCAACAGGCACTACATGCACTGATCAAAAATGATAGTGCACTGAGAATGGCTAGTTTCTAGCTGAAATCTAGATCTGCCAAAAAATAGCTGAAGTCTATTATTTACAAGTAAATAAGTGGCTGCGTGCAACAGCCTTCTGAATGGAGGGTAACCAGATAATCTTTTATCATGGTACTGAAGACGACTAGAAGGGTAGATCGAGTAACTCATCAGGGGTTACAGTATCGATTTGGGGGGAACTGAAATTTACGGCCAAATTTGACTTAAAGAAGGGATTGGTTGACAGGATACATCGTGAGGTGTTGAAGTGGTGGGAGGTGTGTGGGGGGGATGGGTGGGAAGGGGGGTGGGGAGGAGAAGTTGGTTGGCTGGTTGATTTGGGGAAGGGGACCAAATAATGAGATCATCAGTCCCATCAGATGAGTGAAGAATAGGGAAGAAAGTCGGTCGTGCCCTTTCAAAGAAACCATTCCGGCATTTGCCTAAAGGGTTTTAGCAAAAACACGGGAAACCTAAATCAGGATGGACGGACACGGGTTTGAACTATCGTCCTCCCGAATGTGTGGCGGGAGGGGGGGGGGGTGAAATTGTAAACGGAATACAGTAAATAGTTTTAAATTGGTGTGGGTTGCAGTAGTTATTCACAGAACAGACTTGCTCAAGACAGAACAGCGAGGAGAGCTTCTTCAAACCAGTTTTCTCACTGAAGACCACAACATGGACAGGTTCACTGCCTCGATGAGCTGGTTTCCTCCGTTTCCTGTTGTTCGTTCACAACAGTGGGCCTCTTGAGTGTATTTACGGACTCTACAGTTTTTTAATTGACTTTTCTTTTATTCAGCACGCGTGTTGCTCGTACTGGAACATTTTCAGTTATTCAGCAGTCTTTTAGCATTCCCTGTTGAAAAATATTTAAATTTTTTGGATGCTTTTTCATATAATTTGGTACTATACCTGACTAAATGTTCAGTAACTATTGTATGATCTGGAAACACATCTGCGTAGAAAGAGTCAGGCGAGAGGGATTTCCAATAGCTGTCACGCTTGAAAACATATGGGCTGTGAAACACAAGCTGTGGAAAGTAGACTTAACTAACAGCAGCTAAATTAAAGATAATACAACTTACGGATGTTAAATGCTGAGTTGCAGGCTTGCCAAACTGGGACAGCCATCTATTAAAATCGACAGCAGGGTGACCGAAATTCGCAGCGCATCAATACTGATTCCATCTGACTAGCCAGTGGCGCTAATTTGACTCCACGTATCAGTGATACACATCAGAAAAAAGGGAACGGTATTGTCACGGCTTGCAGTTTGTAAATCCAGTACTCACGAAACAGCGTTTTCCAGGTTAAAATATATGAAACTCTATCCTTCAGTGTAGAATTAGGAGTAACAAAAGATCACAGTTGCACAAAGATAACACTAGAATAAAGTAATAACTGATAAGTGGATAAACGTTGGACAGCGTAAGTGCACATTTCTCACGAAAGGTTATTTATTACGTTTAGTAAGGGAACGCTCCTACAACATTTCCGCTTTTAAACGTTTTCAGCTCTCAAGTACTGAGCAGAAGGCATTTTTAATACATAGCACCAAAGCTGCTATTCATATACTGGCTCCGGAGTTTCAGGCTTTGTCCGTTTTCACAAGCCACGTATTTGTTAAAAATTTAAGCACACACAAACGTTTTACTATCATTATTTTCTATAGAAGCTCATTATCCCATATAATATGTGAGTTGACCAAAATTCATTGACATTTGGTACTGTTACCCTGACACTTCCTCATTGAAAGATAAGCTGAGTTATCGTAATTACTTTCAACAAGTGTAGTTTATCAACGCCATTATTATACCATTATACGGCTCTTACATAACATTATTCTCATAAGTACATTTTAATTTTTGACATATTTTGCCAGTTTAGATTTTGTTTTCTATAAGCCACTCTCGTAGCTTGTTGTTTGTCCACAGCATCACACTGTGCCAGTATTGTAATTACTCTTGTCGACTAGTGTTCACTCTGATTTCACCAATGTCATATGTTTTCACTCTCTGATATTAGAATCTTTGGACATCTATGGGTATGTAGGCCTGAGACGCCAGTCTCTTGTCATTTATTTAAGTATTTTAAGCGTTGGTCAAAATCTGGTTACGTTGCATTTTTCGTTTTACAATTGGTACATTTAGTATATGAAAGTGTCTTCTATAAGAAATACGCGTTTTTAAATCAACAGATGTTACAATTTTGTGAGTACTGCATATGATGTTGGTTTTCAGAGGTAAAAATCTAGTTATTTCGTTCCTGTCTATGTATATAACATTGTTTCTTCTGTTTTCTCAGTTCTTACAGTTGATAATGGTTGAAACACACTCAGTTTGTGTAATAATTATTATTTACACAGTTTATTGGCAATCAGAAATGTTTTTCTATAAACCACTGATTTGTTTTTAAGGTTTGTTTGGTCTGGGCAGTTCCATTTATGTTATGCACTTAAATGTAATATATTCACAGTGATGTGATCCATGTGGCAATGATATTTTATATACAATGGATAATTTGTTCTTATGAATAATGAAAATACGAAATATATTTAAGTATGTTGATATAAATGGAATTGTCCACACCAACCACATTGCGAATACAAACACGTGGATTATGAAAATAGACGAACCCAGAATGTAGTCAGCCAGTAAATAAACTACAGTTTTGGTGTAAAACATTCAAAAATGCAATTTTTTTGTGTTACGTTAATCTGTTCAGCAACAATTTTGCAACGCAATGTAGATAGAAAGGTGAATGCAGTGTGTAACCGGCGGCATGGATTTGTTGCAACTTTCGCCCTTAAAGAGCCCTCAGAAACTCAGAGTTTGGGTTTCAGAAGAGTTGCTCAACTGAAAACGCCATTTGCACGTTTACTCACCGAATTTTATAAGCATTAAATAACCATTTGGTATTTTCTGCAACCTACCTAAGGTATTTGACTGTGTGAGTTCTGGATAAACTGATGTTTTATCGAATTGATGGAGCAGCCAACCAATGAATAGTGTCATATCAACCAAAAGAATGCAAAAATTTCTAATTAGGAGTTTGACCAACGTAATCAGGGGAGTTGTTTTGACTGGGAAGAAATCACAAATGTGGAGTTTCCCCAAGGCCCAAACTTAGATCCACTATCGTTACCTCATACAGATAAATGATCTTCCAACTAATATACAAGTAGAATTAGTTCTAGTTGCATACGAAGAGCAAGAAATTATAAATAATGGTCTTGAAAGTATCATTGATTGTAAAACGGATTAAAAATAGTCTTGACAGGAATAAAAATTTGTTTGTAATGGCAACCGGTTCGGTAAGAATGCGAACATCTTCGGACGATTTAACCATGAATGCAGGCTGCGGCGGCCAACGGAGTACGTGCCGTGGCACTGCGAACATCAACTGGAGCCACGGCACCTGTTCCGCTCGCCGCTACCACCTACCACCATGGTGTAAATGATCTGAAGATGGTTACATTCTGACCGAAACCGGTACCATAACAAATAAATATTTTATTTCGGTCAGGAGTGTTTTTAATCCATTTTGAAGTATTTTATGTAGACTACTGCTTTTCTCCAACAAAATTTTTTTCAAAAATTGCTTTATCTTTGACTAGTTTTCTGCAAATGGTCTCACTCTCAATTTCAGAAAGACAAGACATATTCAGTTGTGCACACATAAAGGTACTGTACCAATGGTAAGTGGTAATATACTACTGGCCATGAAAATTGCAACACCAAGAAGAATTACAGATGATAAACAGGTATTCATTGGACAAATATATTATACTATAAATTACATGTGATTACATTTTCACACAATTTGGGTGCATAGATCCTGAGAAATCAGTACCCAGAACAACCACCTCTGGCCTTCATACGGCTGGGCATTGAGTCAAACAGAGCGTGGATGGCGTGTACAGGTACAGCTGCCCATGCAGCTTTAACACGATACCACAGTTCATAAAGAGTAGTGACTGGCGTATTACGACGAGCCAGTTGCTCGGCCACCATTGACCAGACGTTTTCAATTGGTGATAGATCTGGAGAATGTGCTGGCCAGGGCAGCAGTCGAACATTTCCTGTATCCAGAAAGGCCCGTACAGGACCTGCAGCATGCGATCGTGCATTATCCTGCTGAAAGATAGGGTTTCGCAGGGATCGAATGAAGGGTAGAGCCACGGGTCGTAACGCATCTGAAATGTAACGTCCACTGTTCAAAGTGCCGTCAATGCGAACAAGAGGTGACCGAGACGTGTAACCAATGGCACCTCACACCATCACGCCGGTTGATACGCCAGTATGGCGATGACGAATACACGCTTCCAATGTGTGTTCACCGGGATGTCGGCAAACACGGAAGAGACCATCATGATGCTGTAAACAGAACCTGGATTCATCCGAAAAAATGACGTTTTGCCATTCGTGCACCCAGGTTCGTCGTTGACTACACCATCGCAGGCGCTCCTGTCTGTGATGCAGCGTCAAGGGTAACTGCAGCCACGGTCTCCGAGCTGATAATCCATGCTGCTGCAGACGTCGTCGAACTGTTCGTGCAGATGGCTGTTGTCTTGCAAACGTCCCCATCTGTTGACTCAGGGACCGACACGTGGCTGCACGATCCGTTACAGCCATACGGATAAGATGCGTGTCATCTCGACTGCTAGTGATATGAGGCCGTTGGTATCCAGCACGGCGTTCCTTATTACTCTCCTGAACTCACCGATTCCATATTCTGCTAACAGTCATTGGATCTCATCCAACGCGAGCAGCAATGTCGCGATACGATAAACTGCAATCGCGATAGGCTACAATCCTTCTTTTATCACAGTCGGAAACGTAATGGTACGCATTTCTCCTCCTTACACGAGGCATCACAACAACGTTACACCAGGCAACGCCTGTCAGCTGCTGTTTGTGTATGAGAAATCGGTTGGAAAGTTTCCTCATGTCAAGGTCGCGGGTTCGATTCCCGGCTGGGTCGGAGATTTTCTCCACTCAGGGACTTGGTGTTGTGCAGTCATGTCCTAATCATCATCATTTCATCCCCATCGACGCGCAGGTCGCCGATGTGGCGTCAACTTGAAAGACCTGCACCAGGCGAACGGTCTACCCGACGGGAGGCTCTAGCCACACGACGTTTCATTTCATTTCAGCACGTTGTAGGCGTCGCCACCGGCGCCAACTTTGTGTGAATGCTCTGAATAGCTAATCATTTGCATATCACAACATCTTCATCCTGTCGGTTAAATTTCGCGTCTGTAGCACGTCATCTTCGTGGTGTAGCAATTATAATGGCCAGTAGTGTACAATGGGAAGTATTCCGATGTGGTTTTCACAGAATGAACGAAACTGTAGATGTAGAAGTAAACTTCTCCGATTTACGGCCAATACTCTTACCTGAAGAACTCCCAACACGACTTAAGACGATGCTCGCTGAAGAGAGCCTTCCTCACCTTCAGATATATTCACATTGCTAATGTCTCACGAACTCAGGAACCCACACCCAGATACAGAGTGAAACCTCCACTTCGTAAGTAACGTGCGTGCAATGGCCAAACCATTTCCCGCCTTATGGTTCCTAGCTCATCTACATAGCTGTCAGAGAGGGTCTCATCGACGTTAAAAAGTTGGGTAGAGGTAGAGCGTGCTGAAGCAGTACCCACCTACACACTCCACGTCGCTGCTATGTGCCTCGGCCGTGGCTCTCGACTTGTCTGTCGGCAGTTGATTCGTGGCGAAGGAAGAAATTGTCATCGCCAGTGTACGGTGCGTAACGGGAGGAGAGACAGTGACTGATTGGCATATTCTGCACCAATGCCCTGGATTAAATTCCTAACCTCTCTGGAATGTCAAATGGAGCAAGACCGTGAAACTGTTGATGGTGGTCCGCCCGTTGGATGGGGATAGTAATCCCAGCAGTGTCATTGGTTCTATTTGGGAGGAGTAGGCTATGTGCTAGCTCGTGGGCTTTTCTCCCTTTCTTCCCACTTAATCGTACAACACAAGTATGCCACACCCACTACAGACACGTACTCCCAAAAGCCACATTTAAGTGGCACCTTCCATACTGTATGATGAAATCGACCGCTGTGTACGGGTAGGAAAATCATTCCAGCCAATAACGACAAAGGTCTTTCTTTATCTGAAGCAGTTCAGTGTGGCGCAGGAAACGCTGGATGTCTTAAGTGGCTGGGGATTGCGGTTGTATGAATAACTT
The DNA here is from genome assembly GCF_021461385.2 of Schistocerca piceifrons. NCBI lineage: Eukaryota > Metazoa > Arthropoda > Insecta > Orthoptera > Acrididae > Schistocerca > Schistocerca piceifrons. The sequence goes on from NC_060142.1 coordinate 60,894,586, forward strand.
TCAGTTTCAATATAATTTATTAATCATACAACCCGTCTAATCAGATGACATCAGTTTAAATAACAAATAAGGAACCATTACTTGCGCTCAAATCCCAAACAAACAGAACATCAACAGTATAAGTTACATTGCATGTCAGCTTCACCAAACCTTCCCCTTCCGTAGCTCAGTGGACAGCCTAGATATCTACCATGCGGAGGACCCGAGTTCGATTCCCAGTACTGCGAGGGATTTTTGCTCAATGAGAGAACTGGGAAAGGATGCATCCAGCCTCTTGATGTCGATTAAGGAGCTGCGTGAGCGCGTAGTAGGGACTACGTACTGTGGAAAGTCTGCAAAACGAACCGGAGAGCGATTTGGTGACCACACGCCCCTCCAAACCACATCTGCATGGCACCGCAAAGCAGAGTTTGTGTCCTGTGTTTCGTGTTCGTCAGCCGGCCGAAGTGGCCGTGCGGTTAAAGGCGCTGCAGTCTGGAACCGCAAGACCGCTACGGTCGCAGGTTCGAATCCTGCCTCGGGCATGGATGTTTGTGATGTCCTTAGGTTAGTTAGGTTTAACTAGTTCTAAGTTCTAGGGGACTAATGACCTCAGCAGTTGAGTCCCATAGTGCTCAGAGCCATTTGAATTTTGAATTTTTCGTGTTCGTCTTGTTTACTCATTTTCGTATACCGTGGTTTTAAATCTTATTTTACGATCAATCACTCCTTTGTTAATCCTGTTCCATTGTACCAGGTACGATTTAAATGACGTCTACCCATTGAATTCTCAAAACCTATTGTAATACAAAATTTGTCGTAATTGTCTGGCTGTATAGACAAGTTCTGAAAGCTAATAAATTTCAAAAATAAAAAAGAACAGCTGTCGACGAAGAAGTACCAGTTTACGAGTGCCTTATATAACTGTCACTGAACGGTGTTGAACAGAGACAGGCTCTCTTTATGTCAGTTATCAGTGTAGCCTGTTTCAACTGGTAGTCCGAACAAGTAACTTAATAATACCTGTCTTCTGTGAGTTAGGTCAAGGGGCCAATTACATAGTAACTAGGCCAAGTGGCCATTGAGTTAGTGAATGGGTCAGGTGCCGTCTGATTCACAAGACGGCAAATCTAGTGGCAAGAATTGGCCTCAATTCTGAACTAGGTCCCTCAGGAAGCGCATTTTATTTTGATTTGAACAAGGAGCAAGGTGCTTCTTGTCTCTTGATAGTGAGAAGCCCATCTGCAGTAAGACAGAATCATAGCGAAAGGAGTTTTCACCGTAAAACGTTGGTGTAAGGTGTACCTCATGTATACATACTGCAAAAAAAAACGAGTTGGTACAAAATTCAGTGCAGATTTATTGTTGCAACAGTGCATGTGGAGTACATGAAATGATAACATTTACAGGTCAATAGCACAAGCGGTTCTGAGGTACCAGGCGACGACACACGCTGAAACACCCACATTAGTATGTGGTAGCCTCCATGGGCAGTAATGAAGGCGCTGACTCTCGCATCCTGTCCATCGCACAGATGGCGGATACTGTCCTGGATAAGTTATTCCGCTCCTGCTCGAACTGTTCAAATAATTCTATAACAGCTGTTGGCTGACAAGTTGAATGAGCCACTTCTCGTCCCATCATGTCGAACATGTGCTCGATTGGAGACAATTTTGGAGATGGTGCTGACTTGGAAAGTTGCTACACATCTTGCAGGGCACGTTGAGTTTCAAGGGCAGTGTTCTGACGAGCATTATCCTGTGGGAACAGCACATCTTCTTCCTGTTGCAAGAACAGTAAAAGAACGGGCCTAACAACATTGTGCACGTATGGAGCGCTGGTTAGTGCCCTTCCAGAAACATCAAAGGTGAACGAGAGCTGTAGATTATCACATCTCCTGACTATAAGACGGGGACAGTGTGTCTTGGACGTATGCGCTCTACGAGACAGTGCTCACCAGATCCATGTCGTTCGCGTAAACGATCAATACTCGCACGCAGGCATAATCTGCAATCATCGTTGAAGAACACGGCGCGTGATTCCATCTTCCATGGGACGATCTGACGACACCAGGGAACTGTGCATGTCGATGGTGTGATGTGAGTGAAAGACAGGCTAGAGGTCCGCGTGCCTGTTCTCCCTCTACATCTACGCGATTACTCTGCTATTCACAATAAAGTGCCTGGCAGAGGGTTCAATGAACCACCTTCATGCTGTCTCTTCCGTTTCACTCTCGAAAGGCACGGGGGAAAAACGAGCACTTCAATTTTTCTCTGCGAGCCCTGATTTCTCTTATTTTATCGTGATGATCATTTCTACCTATGTAGGTGGGTGCCAACAGAATGTTTTCGCAATCGGAGGAGAAAAGTGGTGTTTGAAATTTCATGAGAAGATCCCGCCGCAACGAAAAACGCCTTTGTTTTATACATTGCCACTCCAATTCACGTATCATGTCTGTGACACTATCTCCCCTTTTTCGCGATAATACAAAACGAGCCGCCCTTCTTTGTACTTTTTCCATGCCATCCGTCAGTCCCACCTGATGCGGACCCCACACCGCACAGCAGTACCCCAGAATAGGGCGGACAAGCGTAGTGTAAACAGTCCCTTTGGTAGACCTGTTGCACCTTCTAAGTGATCTGCCAATGAATTGCAGTCTTTGGTTTGCTCTACCCACAATATTATCTATGTGATCGTTCGAATTTGGATTATTTGTAAGTGTAATCCTCAAGTATTTAGTTGAATTTACAGCCCTCAGTTTTGTGTGACCGCGTAATCGAAATTTAGCTGATTTCTTTTAGTATTCATGTGAATAACTTCGCACTTTTCTTTATTCAGTGTCAATTGCCACTTTTCGCACCATACAGATATCTTATCTAAATCATTTTGCAAGTCGTTTTGATCACCTGATGACAAGACGGTAAATGACAGTATCATCTGCAAACAATCTAAGACGGCTACTCGTATGTCGTTAATATAGATCAGGAACAGTAGAGGGCCCAAACACTTCCTTGGGGAACGACGGATATTACTTCTGTTTCACTCGATGACTTTCCGTCTATTACTACGAACTATGACCTTTCTGACAGGAAATCACGAATACAGTCGCACAACTGAGGCGATACTCCGTAGGCACGCAGTTTGGTTAGAAGACGCTTGTGAGGAACGGTGTCGAAAGCCTTCTGGAAATCTAAAAATATCGAATCAATTTGACATGCCCTGTCGATAGCGCTTATTACCTCATGAGTATAAAGAGCTAGTTGTGTTTCACAAGAACGATATTTTTCTGAATCCGTGCTGCTAATAATCAGTTTGTGACAAAAAAAATGGCTCTGAGCACTATGGGACTTAACATCTGTGGTCATCAGTCCCCTAGAACTTGGAACTACTTAAACCTAACCTAAGGACATCACACACAGCCATGCCAGAGGCAGGATTCGAACCTGCCACCGTAGCAGTTGCGCGGTTCCGGACTGAGCGCCTAGAACCGCTCGGCCACCGCGGCCGGCAGTTTGTGACACGTCTGGGGTCACTAAGCCCTCTTATCTGTGCCGTGGTAGCTGTACGATCTGCCACTACTGCCCTAACAAGACGATGTTGCTGGAGGGCGTCTGTGTTGTGTGGACATCCAGAAACTTGTGTGTGGGTGTGAGAATATTCACGTGACCGCAGACGCCAGCATCGTTGCACAATCGAAGCAGAACGTCCATCTTGTACGGAAATTCTCCGAAAGACTCACCCGGCCACTCAGAGGCTACAATTTGACCTCTTTCAAAGTACCTGAGTTGGCTACAAGAAGTGCGGGTGCCCGCTTGCTTCACATGTTTGCACCACACTGTGTCTTGTTTGCGGTGAGCACCCCGTATTAAAGGTTAGACACAGATAGCGCTGGGGTAGCTGTAACACTACGCTCTATGTTGGCTCACGACGTTGAAACTATGGGGTCTACATCTACATCTACATACATACTCCGCAATCCACCATACAGTGCGTGGCGGAGGGTACCTCGTACCACAACTAGCATCTTCTCTCCCTGTTCCAGTCCCAAATAGAACGAGGGGAAAATGACTGCCTATATGCCTCTGTACGAGCCCTAATCTCTCTTATAGTATATTTGTGGTCTTTCCGCGAAATGTAAGTTGGCGGCAGTAAAATTGTACTGCAGTCAGCCTCAAATGCTGCTTCTCTAAATTTCCTCAGTAGCGATTCACGAAAAGAACGCCTCCTTTCCTCTAGAGACTCCCACCCGAGTTCCTAAAGCATTTCCGAAACACTCGCGTGATGATCAAACCTACCAGTAACAAATCTAGCAGCCCGCCTCTGAATTGCTTCTATGTCTTCCTTCAATCCGACCTGATACGGATCCCAAACGCTCGAGCAGTACTCAAGAATAGGTAGTATTAGTGTTTTATAAGCGGTCTCCTTTACAGATGAACCACATCTTCCCAAAATTCTACCAATGAACCGAAGACGACCACCTGCCTTCCCCACAACTGCCATTACATGCTTGTCCCACTTCATATCGCTCTGCAATGTTACGCCCAAATATTTAATCGACGTGACTGTGTCAAGCGCTACACTACTAATGGAGTATTCAAACATTACAGGATGCTTTTTCCTATTCACCTGCATTAATTTACAATTATCTATATTTAGAGTTAGCTGCCATTCTTTACACCAATCACAAATCTTGTCCAAGTCATATTGTATCCTCCTACAGCCACTCAACGACGACACCTTCCCGTACACGACAGCATCATCAGCAAACAGCCGCACATTGCTATCCACCCTATCCAAAGATCATTTATGTAGATAGAAACCTCGGGCATGGGTGTGTGTGATGTCCTTAGGTCAGTTAGGTTTAAGTAGTTCTAAGTTCTAGGGGACTTATGACCTAAGATGTTGAGTCCAATAGTGCTCAGAGCCATTGGAACCATTTTTTTTGTAGATAGAAAACAACAGCGGACCTACCACACTTCTCTGGGGCACTCCAGATGATACCCTCACCTCCGATGAACACTCACCATCGAGGACAACGTACTGGGTTCTATTACTTAAGAAGTCCTGCCCACTCGTATATAAGATGCCTAAGGGATGCTGCGTTCTCGGAATGCTATACAACAATTCAAGCAAATAACATTAATAGTTTTTATTAGAACTAAGAAGAATGAAAATTCTTAACTTGTATTTACAAGTGGTCGCAAGTGATGGGCGACATGCCAATAAGTGTCCGTTCCTACATACAGTATTCATGCACTCAACTGATATGAACCACACGTCAATACTATCGTAGCACTCTCTGCTAGGTCGTGCTAATACTGACCGAATACTGAGCCGATTCTGAGCGGCCGAGGCTGGCAGGAGCAATGCTTATATTCTCCTCTTGTAGAGGCCACTCCTTTCGTGGTGCGGTCCTAATCAGCACGCTACTGCCCGACATCGTCTCACCGCCTTCTCTTTCTTGCATTTACATCTTCGTTCCGGTGCTTGCGGTTACGCCGAAACATTCCTCCTACCCCCCCCCCCTCCCTCCCCAAAGCAACGGACTATCGTCGTGTAGTACGGAGTGCGACCTCGCCGAGAGAGGCAGGGCAAGAGTGTGGGCGTATCGCCGAGCCGGAAGCTGTGACTGCAGGGGACGTCAGGCATCCCGCCGTACCCCGCCGTCCGGTCTGCGCTCTGCTCTGGCGGAAACGTCCCCCCGGAAACACCCAGAAGGGTACACGTTCACTTCCTGTAGCCGTGAACCAAATGAAGAAGGCGGCGGCGGCTGCAGTGCGGGCGGGTCAGCTCCATCAGCAGGAAGAGAGGACGCGGAGGAGGCGGAGGCTCTGCCTCCATTAGGTCGTCCCGCGGTGTCTTAAGGACATCCTCTGGCGGCTGCTGTTGCCACGCTGTCCTCTACATCCATGAATCTTGGGGGAGGGAGACTGGAAGACCGTCGTGCACATGACAAAGGCGAAGTTGATTTTGACGGCGGTGCTCCGAGCCGTCTGGACCCGAAATAAGATACACTACTGGCCATTAAAATTGCTACACCACGAAGGTGACAGGCTACATACGCGAAATTTTACAGACAGGAAGAAGATGCTGTGATATGCAAATGATTAGCTTTTCAGAGCATTCATAAAAGGTTGGCGCCGGTCGCGACACCTGTAATGTGCTGACACATAGAAAGTTTCCAACCGATTTCTCATACCCAAGCAGCAGTTGACCGGCGTTGCCTGGTGAAATGTTATTGTGATGCCGCGTGTAACGAGGAGAAATGCGTACCATTACGTTTCCGACTTTGATAAAGGTCATACTGTAGCCTATCGCGATTGCGGTTTATCGTATCGCGACATTGCTGCTCGCGTTGGTAGAGATCCAATGACTGTCAGCAGAATATGGAATCAGTGGATTCAGGAGGGTCACACGGAACGTCGTGCTCGATCCCGACGGCCTCGTATCACTAGCAGTCGAGATGACAGGCATCTCAGCCGCATGGCTGTAACGGATCCTGCAGCCACGTCTCGAATCCTGAGTCAACAGATAGGGACGTTTGCAAGACAACAACCATCTGCACAAACAGTTCGATGATGTTTGCAGCAGCATGGACTATCAGCTCGGAGACCATGGCTGCGGTTACCCTTGACGCTGCATCACAGGCAGGAGCGCCTGCGATGGTGTACTCAACGACAAACCTGGGTGCACGATTGGCAAAACGTCATTTTTTCGGGTGGATCCAGGTTCTGTTTACAGCATCATGATGGTCGCATCCTGTTTGACGACATCGCGGTGAACGCACTTTGGAAGCGTGTATTCGTCATCGCCATACTGGCGTATCACCCGGCGTGATGCTATCGGGTGCCATTGGTTACACGTCTCGGTCACATCTTGTCCGCATTGACGGCACTTTGAACAGTGGACGTTAGATTTCAGATGTGTTACGACCCGTAGCTCTACCCTTCATTCGATCCCTGCGAAACCCTACATTTCAGCAGGATAATGCACGACCGCATGTTGCAGGTCTTGTATGGGACTTTCTTGAATCAGAAAATGTTCGACTGCTGCCCTGGGCAGCACATTCTCTCACCAACTGAAAACGTCTGATCAATGGCGGCCGAGCAATTGGCTCGTCACAATAAGCCAGTCACTACTCTTGATGAACTGTGGTATCGTGTTGAAGCTGCATGGTCAGCTGTACCTGTACACGCCATCCAAGCTCTGACTCAATGCCCAGGCGTATCAAGGCCGTTATTACGGCCAGACATGGTTGTTCTGGGTACTGTTTTCTCAGGATCTATGCATCCAAATTGCGTGAAAATGTAATCTGATGTCAGTTCTAGTATAATATATTTTTCCAATGAATACCCGTTTATCATCTGCATTTCTTCTTGGTGTAGCAATTTTAATGGCCAGTAGTGTACATGCAAGCGCCGAGTCGTCGGACGATCTTGTCTCGCGCCCGCCGCCTGCTGACGCTAAAAACCGTGAAAAACACAATATCATGCGTCGCTAAGCGATACATAAGGCCTTCCTTCGGTGCCAGATGCTTAGGAAGGTGCTGCAGGTGGAACAGTGCCCGGCGACGGCGGCCGTGAAGCAGTTCCGCCTGCGCTGGTCCATCTCGTGTA